>NC_045435.1:41870939-41905084 GCF_002776525.5 Piliocolobus tephrosceles
GTAGTAGTAGTAGTAGTAGTAGTAGTAGTAGTAGTAGTAGTAGTAGTGGTGGAACTTTCCCTGGGTCACACATTATAAATGGACAGAGTAGAAATTGAAACTCACTTGATCACTCTTTTCTGAGAGTTGATTTGATGACCTGGGAGGGAACAGATCTTGTATGCTTGAAAAGAGCCTGTATATCTTGGATGCTTGAAAATAAGTGTGAGGAAGATTTCAAGGGAGAAGCAATATTGTGTCTATTGACTTCTAAATTTTGCTTAGTGAGGGGGTAGGTGTGCCAGGGAACACTGCCAATCAGGGAGAAAGGCCTGACAAAAACCCTAGTTTACTGCCTTGCACTAGATCAAATGTTAGTTCATACCTATATGTGAGTTTGTGCTTTGAAGCAATAAGAAATTAATTTTAAAATGGTCTTAGGAGGTTTTTAAAGGACAAATTTACAACAAGTAAAACTAAAATGCTTAATTTCATTTCCATGGAATTTTTATGGCAAAGATGTTTTCAGTGATCTGGAGCCACTCTTTAAAAAGACACAGACCAATGAGGCTGGAGAGTCTTATCTTTTATGGTGAGGCAGCGTCAAGATTGAGGCACGGCACTGAAGGTCCCAGAGCCCAACCCCATGGCTACATTAGCACAGTGGTCAGGATAGTCCAGGGATCCCAGAATGAGCATTTACAAATAAGGAAAATGATGCCTACAGCAATATGTCAACAATGTCTTGCAAACTGCCTGGTTTATAATAGGTGCTCAATAATTTTATTGAATAAAGGAACAAATAAATGAAACAAGTGATTTTCCAGAAGGTCACACAAACAGGAACAAAAATCCTTCACTCCATCTCTTAATCTAGTCGTGTCATCCTCTGGGTGTGCCTAGCCCACTTTAAAATGGATATTCAGATATCGGAATGAATAGAGCAGTGTGCTTGACTTAAGTAATATCAAAATTTTAATTAGAGATGTGGAAAAGATGGAGTCGATAAAGCTCCCCTGTTATCCAGAGACCATGACCATTCCAGGTGGTTGGTTTCGTTTCTAATGCACATCTGCTCCACCTCACCAATTGCTTTGCGCAATATGCAGTTCACATTACAAAGTCAACAATTCTTTATCATCTGTGTGGTCAGTCACCCTTTCATTGTCCCTCCCTTGTAATTGTTTAATCTGGCCTCCCCTGCCACATTTCTTGGCTGTCTACTCTCCCTGCTCCTGTCAGTCAGGTTGTACTCAGGGAATGCAAATGCACAGAAAAAGTCCAGAGTCAATTAGAACTAGTTAGGTGTTTTATCTGCTGCTTTGGATTATCCGTGCCCTCTATGGATACACGGCATAGGCTAGTTGAACAACTACCCCTGGATTGGGGAGCGTTCTAAGATTCACACACAGCTTCCTATTGTCTGTGCTAATGGAGGTAAAGGGTGGTATGAATGTACAACAGAGACATTTAAAAACCAAGGTATAGTTCACACACATTTTCATTCTACATTTTAGTGAGTATTTACAACTTTATATAACTGTGCGATTATCACCATAATCAAGGCATAGCATACTTTCAACATCACAAAAAGTTTTCTTGTGCCATCTTAGCCAATCTGCCCCTACCTTGGCCCTAAGCAGCCACCAGTCTGCTTTCTGTCACTATAGATTAGATTTGTCTTTTCTAGTGTTTCACATAAATGGAAACAGAGAGTATATATTCACAAGTTATTTTTACTTGACTTTGGAATGGTTTCTCCAATTTCCTTCCCAGCAATGTCTGGTTCAGGCTGATATTAAAATGTGTTCATGTTCCCTACATCCACACTGACTTGACAGGGTGGGCAGAGCTGCGACGTGGAAGAAACGTGAGAGGCAAGACGTGGAGGCTCATGAGCGTAATTATTGGCGATGAGAAGAATGTTGGCTCTCCCCAGTATTTGTAGAATATGACAAGACTGTGTGCCCATGTTGTGCCCTGAACCTATTTTCAAGGTCATTCAATACAGAGTCTCCTAAATTTAACTGCCAAGGAATTGTGTGTGTTTTGCCTTGAATGGACATTTGGAAACTCCAGACTCTAGCCAGCCCCTCTCAGCCACGGAGTCATTGCTCCCTCTGGTGTAAACACAGAGATTTGTCACCCTGTGTCAGGCATTCCCACCCACCGCAGCCCTCCCTGGACCACAGGGAGCCAAGGCAGGCAAGAAAGCTGCAGACTCCCTCTGGCTGTCGTTAGGTTCCTGGGTCAGAGGCTGAGTTCGTGAACACAGAGGAACACTGAGATCAACTGCTTGAGAGAGGACAGGAGTAGAGAGAAGGGAAACCCCAGAGACAGAACTAGCTAGACACGCAAGATAGAGAGGTGAGGGGACAAAGGCACAGCTGGAAAAACAAAGCAAGAAGTGGTAGAGGGATGAATTTTTCCCCCCATTTATGAAACATCCTAAAAATTTACTCCTCTGCCTTAAATAGATTCAGTTCCAGGATATGAATCCTTAAGAAGTGAATTTTAACATGGAAATGTCAATAAATCTTTGAAACAACTTATACACCTCCAGGTGCTACTGGACCTGCTTAATCTCTTTAAACCTCCAGTAACTCCAACCATGGTGTTTAAAGTCTCATAAATCTGCATTAGCTTAAAATAGGGAAATACAAAGCACGTTCAGAAGCTTAGGGGTAAGGACAGGAGACGGGCATCCCGATGCCGTTTAAAACCACAGCACAGGCTTTTCATCAAATTTTCCAAGAAAAGCGAAAATGAAAAACATTCAGGTTTCTGGGTTGTGGTTTCATAAGTTCTCAATTTGTTCTTTTTCCTTTTTTTTTCAGGGGAGTGGGCTGGGTTCCAAAGGAGTATTGACTAGCTAGTCAGTTGGAAAGAAAAAAATTGCAAAGACCCATCTCACTTAGTCCTTTTACACAAAATAAAACCAAAAAGAAAAAATAATAACAAACTACTACCAGAGGTCATTAGAAAACAGCAATGTTTCTGGTAAAGCACCAACAAAAATGATGTCTGGTTTTGGTTAAATTGTTAGTTTATGCCAAAAATAAAAGTTTGGATACTATTCTACTAATAATAGCTTCCTTTTCTTTTTCATTCCTACCACATGCCCAGCACCTACCACTGAGCTGAGGACACACACAACCACCTCCTCCTCATCCCCCTGCTGCAAAGGCTGTCAGAATTTTTCTGGCTCTACTTCGTAATATTTCTCATTACAAACAGTGATTCTCAACAGCTGTTTGAGAAGGTATTGGAGAAGCCATACTCTCCTAGAAAGTCCAGGGGGTACATGAGAGATCCAGCAGGGGAAGGCTTTTCTGTGTGAAGAGCTTTGGGTACATTACCTAATTTTATCCTCACAGCGGCCGTGTAAGAAATATTATTATTATCTCTGTTTTACAGATGAGGAAGCTACGGTTCAGACTGTTTAAGTAATTTACCCCAAGTAGGATGGCTGGCAACTGATGCAGCAAAAACTCCAACCCCGAGTCTGCTTTAGAAGACCTGATCTTATCCAGGATGCCATCTACCTTCTGTGGGGCAATAGACCCAGACCACAGAGCATTTAGAAGATTCCCACATATCACACTCTAAGAATTGAAATGTTCTCTGCTTCCTCATTTCTGGCCTGGTCCAGTGACCTTTCAAACCCCAAAGTCTTAGAAAAATCTACTGTGTTAACTGAGCCTTTGGTGAAAATTCAGTCCATGTAGAGAAAATAAGAGTCTCCAGCTTGTGTCGCTTGCTTCAAGTCCCAGTTGGCCTGCAGGGATGTACCACCAAGTGATCCCGGGAAAACATC
Organism: Piliocolobus tephrosceles; assembly: GCF_002776525.5. Classification (NCBI taxonomy): domain Eukaryota; kingdom Metazoa; phylum Chordata; class Mammalia; order Primates; family Cercopithecidae; genus Piliocolobus; species Piliocolobus tephrosceles. The sequence goes on from NC_045435.1 coordinate 41,874,736, forward strand.
GGAACTTCAGTTCCCTTACCTACTAAATAGGAATCTATATGACCTATCTTTGGGGTTGTTGTGAGGGTTAACATGTGGGAAGGCCATCTGGAGCCTGCAAAGCCCAGGCAATAGCTGGGTCATGTGATGAGTATGGTGCCTGAAGTATAATAAAGAGGAAAAGCCTCCCTAAGGTCTGTCTTCACAGAGCAGATATTACATGGAGGAGAGCACATTCAGCACAGCTCACAAATCTTGGCACAAGCCCCACTGCCTTGGATGTGAGGAGGGAGAAGTAAGAAGAGGAGGAAGCATCTCTCTCCCTTAGCAGCTCTCCAGCAATGTGTGTTTAATGATGGTAACTTATACTGGAGAATCGTCTTAGTCTGGGGTCTTCCAGAAGCTGACCTTGAAACAAGGATTTGAGAACAAGTGGTTTATTTGGGAGATAATCCAGGGAAATACCAGCACGTGAGTGAGGAAGTGAGTCAGGGAAAGGAAGAGAGCCAATAAAAAGTGAATTATTAAGCCAACTACAGAGGACAACTATAGCTTAATCCTGCAGAGAAACTCTGGGAAACAGTCTAAGACACACATCTTAGAATTATTACACCCAGGGGATGAGATTGTTGGGATATTTATACCTCATCTCCCACCATTCATTGGTTGAGGGAGTCTCCTGGGGGGCAGGACAGTTAATTTTCCAGCGTTTCTGAACTGCCATGTGCCTTAAGGCCTCGTGACCCCCCAGGGTTCCAGGTGAAGTCCTCAAGCACCATGATGCAAATCCCGGCAGATGGAAGATGTCTGGAAGACACTAAAATGGTAAGGCAGCCTGAGGGATATGCATTCAGTGTTTGTCACACTAGCTCCATATTTCCAGATGGGAAAATCCAAATTGGAAGGAAGTTAAACGTACCACTACTCACTGAGCAACTGTCCCAGGTATTTTTGAGGTGCAGGGTTGTGTTGTACATGAGCTTGAGTTCACAGTCCCAGGCTAAGAAGATAACTGAGCTGAGGACACACACAACCACCCTCTCCTCATTCCCCTGCTGCTGTGGCTATCAGACTTTTTTCTGGCTCCATATCAGTAATATCTCTCACTACAAAGAATGATTCTCAACAGCTGTTTGAGAAAGTATTGGAGAAGCCATATTCTCTTAGAGACTCCAGGGGATACATGAGAATCTAAGGGCAGGGACAAAGTCTATATTTAAAATATACATTTACAACTGCCTCACCCCCTCACCATGCCAAGTCCCTTGACACTAGGTTATTGTAAGGAATGGTAATAGGAATATAGGATAAACTAATTCCTGATCAGATGCAGTAAGTCAATATCCTCTGAAACAAACAACTATTCAGCCTAAGGTATTGTCTTTTTTCTAAACCTTTACGAAAAGATACAGAAAGCTATCAAAGGAAGTAGTTTTAACTGTGTGTCAAGGATGGTTTGATTATTTCAGGAAGTTGCAAAAGACCAGAGTTTAGGAGAAGCTGCAAGGAAAGTTGTAAGTGGCTCAGTTTCTGCTGGTTCAGCATGAGACTCTCATCCAACGTCCAGTTAAGTTGGAAGTCAGAGGTTTCCTGTTTTGCTTCAAGGGATTACTACTTTCTGTTCCCTTATCCCCAAATCTCACCTGTACCCTGGCCCTTCCCTGAGCTCATCTGTATTATAAAATGTTTACAGAGTGGTTAAATTGGGAGTGATAATGCCAATCATTTATGCCAAAGTAATCTCAGTTACTTTGTCTCCATAATACTCCAAATTACAGGACCTGAATTATGCTTATGATCTGAACCTCTGTTTTGTCAGGTTATGAAAAACGAGTTAAAGAAAAGGAAAGGTAGTAGATGATTCCTCCAGGTAAGCTGTGCTTCTTTTAATTTTACATCATGTGATTCTTTGGCTGTTAATGAAAGTTGTTGTTGGTGCTTATAATTTTCCCTCTGAATGCCTAAGCATTTTATTATAGCTCACAACACCTCCCCTTCTAGTTGAGGTCTTGGTTGCTGGACGCAGGCTTAGAGAGGTCAGCAACAGTACTGCTTTACCAGATACTGACTTCTCCAATTGGATCTTCTCCTTTTTTCAGCTCCTCTAAAAACAATGGCTTCCACATCATTTATGGTGGTGTTAGAAATACTTACAGGGGTAGGAGCGTGGCCTTCTCATATTTACTATCTAAGGGCTTCAATTCATCTACCCTTTGCCTCTGGGAAAAGAAGAAACTCAAGTTATCTTCCCTTCTCCCCATGCCCCTCACTCTGTACCTCAACTTGATGGAGAGATTTCTCACACTGAGTGGGCGTCACTCACTAAAAGGTGGTGTCCTTTCTCTGCTACTCTCCTTTCTTCCTCCTCCCGCTGCATTGTTGAAGATGCTGTCTGATTCTCAGTTCTCTTCTCTCATGCTTGCTGTGGTACTTTTATCACTTTTGGGATCTGTCACATGAAGAAAGTCTTCTAACTTGGGCTTATACTTAGGGGGAAAGAGAGGCACAGGTAAGCCTCTGGCCTAGGCCACATGCTCTAGACCACTCAACAAAGAGAGGCACTTATCTTTCAGACACAAGCTCAATGAAGAGCTCCTTTCCTATGTCATTGCTCCCTGTGTATGTATGGATCATCCTTAGGAACTTTATGGGGAAGACAAAGAAGACTATGTCCCCTGCTTGGGGACATGATTTGACCATTTCCTAAAGTCTCCTGGCCTCCTCCTTTCTTGGCCCCATGTTTTCTATAAACATTTTCAAGGAGACAGAAAACATTATAAGAATGAAACAATTAATACCTGTTTATCCCTTTCCTAATTCACCAGCTGTTCATCTTTTGCCACATTTGCTTATCTGTATGTGTGGTGTGTATGCAATGCTTTTGTTTTTCTGCTTTTAATTAATTGTTCCAAACCATTTGAAAGTAAGTCATAGATATCAGAGCACTTTATCCCCAAATAGTCCAGAAGACTTCTAAGAATAAGGACATTGTACCTGCCTTTGTACCCTGGGTTTTTGGTAGCTGCAACAGGCTGCAACAGCCAAGCCTCATTTTCTGTCTTGCTACTGGCAATAACTCAGGTTTGTGCTATAGCCTCTGCTTCTGCATTTCTGAGAGATCCCAAAGGGAGTCTCTCATGCACTGAAGAACCCGTCTCTTTTTCACCTCTTTTTCTTTCTGTGACTACATCAATATCTGTGCTAATTAATATTAATATCTGTGCTACATTAATATCTGTGCTCTTGGAGCAACCAGAGGGGTAAACTGCCATGGTGCCAAAGTGGCCCTAGACTTCCCAGAGTGTTTTCTGGCTAAAACCATGCTGAGTCTACATGAAGTGGGGAAAAGTGTTTTCTTCCCCCCTTAGGACACTTTCCCTCCCAGTGCCAGTGCAGCACCTTTGTGCTCTTCTGTCTCACAACATCGGTTATGAAATCACATCCTTCAGTTTCTGCTTCACTTGCTAGAATTTGGCTCATCCTAAATATCCAGGACAGACACCTTGTTCCCTTCTGATCCCCCTGTTCTCCTCAGGTATTTCAGCAAGAATACCGTCCCTCTTCTTTTAGCCAAATCAGTTCCTGGCACCCCACCCAATTTTCTTCAGAGGGATATAAATCCAATTTCGGCTCCCAAAAGGATAACTAGTCTTATTCTCTATTACAGTACCTAAGTAGGAAAGAACACTCTCCTACTGGAATTGTCTTCAGTATGTTTATGTGACTGCAAGCTCAAATGGCTGATGATGTAATCAAAGGACTCCAGTTAGGGCCTAAGGTTTGCTTCCATTACAAGCAAAAAGAGATACTAGTAACCCTTCCAGAATAGCTCCATGGACCCAAGCATCCAAGAGACTAAATGAGGAAGTTAAGAATAAGCACAAGTGATGTAAAAATCTAAAACTATTTCTAGAAGAAAACATAGAAGAAAAGCTTTGCAATTTTGAGGTAGGCAAAGATTTCTTACTATGCAAAAAGCATGGACAATGAATCAAAAAGTTGATAAATTGGACTTCATTAAAATTTTAAAATGTTGTTCTTTGCAAGACACTACTTTAAAAGATGAAAAGTTAGCCAGGCACAGTGGCTCATGCTTGTAATGTCAGCACTTTGGGAGGCCAAGGCAGGAGGATTGCTTGATCCCAGGAGTTTGAGAGCAACCTCAGCAGTATGGCAAGATCTTGTCTCTACAGAAAACAACAAAACAACAACAACAACAACAAAAAAACCCTGGAGTGGTGGTGCACACCTGCATTCCCAGCTACTTGGGAGGCTGAGGTGGAAGGCTAGGAGAAAACATTTGTAATGCACATATCTGGCAAAGGATTTATATCCAGATAGAAAGAATTCTTACAGTTCAATAACAAGAACCAATGCAATTTTTAAATAGGCAAAATATTTGAAGAGACACTTCACCAAAGAAGATATATGAATGGCAAATAAGCACATTACAAATATTCAACATGATTAGTTGGTATTGAGCATTAGTCATCATGCAAATAAACCACAATGAAATACCAATGCACAGTCACTAAAATGGCAAGAAATTTAAAAGACTGACTCTACCAACCCTTGACAAGAATGTGGAAACAAGTGGAATTCTCCTATAATGCTGTTGAGAATGTAAAGTGGTACAGCCACTTTGAAAAAGGGTATGGCAGTTTCTTTCTTTTTTTTTTTCCTTTTTTTTTTTGAGACGGAGTTTTGCTCTTGTCACCCAGGCTGGAGTGCAGTGGTGCGATCTCGGCTCACTGCAACCTCTGCCTCCTGGGTTCAAGCAATTCTTCTTCCTCAGCCTCCCAAGTAGCTGAGATTACAGGTGCATGCCACCACACTGAGCTAATTTTTGTATTTTTAGTAGAGACAGGGTTTCGCCATGTTGGCCAAGGTGGTCTTGAACTCCTGACCTCAGGTGATCCACCTGTCTCAGCCTCCCAAAGTGCTGGGATTATAGGCATGAGCTACCGCACCCAGCCAGCAGTTTCTTAAAATGTTAAACATAACATCTGTCATATGACCCAGCCATTGAACTCCTAAGTATTTATCCAAGAAAATGAAAATATATGTCCACACAAAAGCTTATATATGAATATCTACAGAAGCTTTAATAATAATAGCCCAAAACAAATGTCCCTCGACAAGATAAACAAAATGCCATATATTCATAATATGGAATACTATTCAGCAATAAAAACAAATTAATTATTGATATGCCAATAAAATGAACAAATCTCAAAATAATTATGCTGGGTGGAAAAAGTCAGACACAAAAGAGTACATACTAAACAATTCTATATATATAAAATTCTGGAAAATGTGAACTTCCCTGAAGTGACAGAAAACAAATCAGTAGTTCTATGATGCTAAGGGCAGGAGGCAAGATTGAATGCAAACATATATAAGGGAACTTTTTGGAATGATGAAAATGTTTCATGTGTTAATAATGGTGGTTTCCCAGGGGTATGCGTCTGTCAAAAGTCATTAAATCACACAAATTTGTAAAGTGGCAAAGAGGAAGTTAAAGCAGAGGAGTTGGAAGCTGAGTCAAGAGAGTCCCTCACATGTCCAGGGAAGTTTAATGAAAACCTCAGGCTGGAAATACACTAGATTGAGTTCCAGATAGCTGTAGTCAGAACAAGGGTGATCTTACTGGTGATAAAGACCACTCAGTGGTGAGTTACACACACATCCTCCTTTCTGGAGGGCTTTCCTCTTCCTAGCCACATCTGTCCTACTTGAAAGACTCTCTTCTCCAAGAATTATTTTTTAACTTTTCCGTGCTCATTCTGCATTTACAGCATGGTTTCCACTAAGTCATCTATGTAGCACTTCCTTTCACAGCCAGTTGTTGCCCATTGCATATCACTTTTTAAGTCAGATATTACCAAGCATTAGCAAAAAGGTGGGGAAAGAGAGCCCTCACCCCCTGCAGGTGCAGCCATTCTAAAGGACAATTGTGCACCTTAAATCCACCAAGCCCACTCCTGGGTATACACCCAGGGAAATTCTTCCCAGGGAACACAAGATGTTCTGAACAAGCTTCACTACCACCCTGCTGGAGGCAACCTAGGTGTCCATCTCTAAGGAATGTACAGGTAAAATGTAGTATGTGTATACAATAGGATAATGAACTATATTTTCATTTAGAAACCTGGATTGATCTCAAAAATGGAGTTGAGAGCAAAAACAGAATGGGATTTATAGCACAATTCCATTATGTATCAAACACACACATAAAGCAGCCTTGTATATTTTTGTAAGAGCGCTCATATATCTAAATAAACACGTGTTGGACGGATTGGAAGAACTATATTAAATATATTAGAGTGGATGCCTATGGGAGGAGGGCAATGGGATTAGGAATGATAGATGAAGGGGAAAAAACAATAAGCCTTAAAAAATGTTTTCACAAAAAGGTTGGTTCTTCTATGAATAAATGATAATATTCCACGAACTGAGAAGCAGGATTACCTCAAACATGGGCACCTGAATTCCAAAAGATATAAAAAAGAAAAAAATTAGACATAATTCTAACATTTTCTCTGCTTTTCATATTCAAAACAAATGAACTGTTTCCTGCTTTAAGGGTTTTCTGTTGTTGCCATAACAAATTATTATATACTTAATAGCTTAAAACAACAAATTTATTGTCATATAGTTCTGTAGGTAAGAAGTCTACCACATGTCTTACTGGGCAAAAATCAAAGTGTTGGTAGCACTGCGTCCTTTTCTGAGGGCTGTAGGAGAGTTTCCTTGGCTGTTCCAGTTTCTAGAGATCACCCACATTTCTCAACTCATGGCCTTCCTCCTCTGTCTTCAAAGCCAGCAAGGGCAGCGCTAGTCCTCACATCTCCTTCTCTGACTCTGACCTCTTCTGCCTCCCCCTTTCACTTTTCAGGATGCTTGTGATTATATGGGGCCCACATATAACTATATGTGATTATATGGATCATCCAGGACACTCTCTCTATCTTAAAATCAGCTGCTTAGCCACCTTAATTTTATCTGCAACCTCCACTCCCCTTTGCTATGTAAGGTAACATATTCACAGGTTCTAGGGATTAGGACATGGACATTTGGTAGTTTGTTATTCTGCCCACCACACCTGAGCATATGTCAAATACTGAAAAACACAAAACCACATATTCTTTCTCATTGTGAATGACTTATTCAGCCAAATGACAAAAGATACGTTTATGCTACTATGTGCTAGATCCCCATGGTAAGAGCTGAAGTTATAGTAGTGGTCAGGAGTTGGGGGTTTGGTGATGTTCCCTCCCTTGCAACAAAAATTCCCACTCTGGCATATTTTAGCTAAAGGATAAATGAGAAGTATTCTGATTAAGCTGTCTTATTACAGTGTAAATGACTGGCCTCTAGAAGAGATATTTACGTCCTTTTCAAAAGAAGCACCCTAACCCAGGGCCTCTCAAACTGTAAAGGGCATACAAATTGCCTGGGAATCTTGTCAAATGGAGTTTTGATCCAGTAGGACTGGCATGAGGCCTGAGTCTGCTTTTTCACAAACTTCCAGATGATGCTAACGCTACCTGTCCAGGGCTGCACTTCTGTTTGAGTTAGACAGCAAGACCCTAACTCAAACAGAACTCCAATTGTAAGCCATAGTCAGTCTGACCCTGCCATCAGTCAATCTTTATGATGGGTTTACCTCCTTCTAAGAGGTGACGGTAGTCAATCAGCTTTGCAAAACACCACACTTTGTCACTGTGACAAAATACCCCCAACAGAGAGGACACCTTGCCTACTGGGAATGCCCTCGGTTTCCCACAAGGATGGTTTCTGACCAAGACCCACCACATTCATCTCCAGATATGGGTGTGCTGTATACAATCCTTGATAGGATAGTGAGTCTTCTGTTTCCCCGGCCAGGACTCCTAACCTCCGAGACTGATGCCCCCCAGACAGTGTGACCCAGTGGCCCAGTATCTGAATTCATATCTATTGTCAGAAGTGTATGTGATTGGGCAAAATCAGGACCATATTGGGACAGATTACCTGAGCTATTTGAGGAGTGCCTTACTAGATCAAGTTATAAAGACTGACAAGATTCAACATTATCTCCTTGCTAGTATTTTGCATACTGGTTCCTTCAGGGCTGAGAAACAGATGAGCAGAAGACAGAGCAGAAGCAACAGAATCTCCATAGGTAAGTTGAGCTCTCTTTATAGCGACCTCAAGGGAACTCTGGTCAAAGAAACCACCTTAGTAAAGCTCAAGGACCAATGGGAGGACACGTTATTGCATCAAGGTGAATTGATAATGTAATTTGTAAGGTAAAAGAATGCAAGTTTCTATATATACCACGTGGCTGTTCCTGATAAATGAATTTGGGCAGTACCACTTCATACTACACTTGTGAACATTGATGGACTTGGGTGTTCCCTGAGCTGCGATTTCCCCAAATCCTTGTTTGGGGTGCAAAACTTTGATCACTTTGGGGCAACAAAGCAGAACCATACCTGCAGTTCTACACCTTCTACTTACAAGATAACTAGGTCCATCTCATCTCTTCAGCAGAGTGCTGTTACAACATTTCCCCTGAGGATTCCTTGAGGAACCTCCATCTTATGGCATCTATAGGCTTTCTTCCCAAATTATTCTGGGTGGGTAGCTGCTAAAAACCCTCTTGTATGAACAAACACTGTGGGAGTTCCCCGACTCAAGCAGCACAGATCCAAAGTTGGCACCCCTGCAATAGAGCAATGGTGGAAGGCATGGATCTCTGCCAGGTGAAGAGGAGACATATTCTGACTATAGCAGGACTTAAAGCTGTCAATTCATCCAGCATCTCAGCTGAATGACCTCCATGAGAGCTGTTTCCTATTGTAGAACAAATTAAGTTAGGGGTCACTATTTTCTCTCACCCTAAGTACTCATTCAAGTATTAAAGTGTTGAACTTTACATCAGGCCACAGCTTTTAGGACACAGACTCTAATATCCATCATTTTATGGATTTAAAAAAAAAATGAAGACTAGCTACAAAGGCCCAGGAAGCCAGCTTACCCTCCCACTGTTCTGTTTACATCTCACTCCCACCTCTATACTTTTTTACCACTTTCATGCTTTTTATTTCCTCCTTCCCTTTCACTTAGCTTGGAATGATGGCTCCTGAATTTCTTGCCTCCACCAAAACTGGATGGATGGCTTTTCTCCCTCTGCTGAAGGGAAGAAAGCTGTGAAAGCCTACAGATAGAGGAATTAAGTAGATCAAGATTAAACAGGCAGTACATGGTAGAGATGATATCCAAACCCAGCTCACAGAGGCCAGTCAGGTGACTTGTTTGAGGTCACATATCTAGTTCATGGCAATGCTGGGATCAGAACCCACCTCCAACTTCAAGACTTTTTCCCACTAAACCTTCCTCAACCATAACTAGAACACCCTTTCCCATACCTGATGGAATGACACCTCATTACGGATTCAAAAATACCTTTGAAGATATTCACCTTGAAAGCTGAAGGTCAAGGTCTGCTTTGGGGAAAAGGGTAAATGGAGCTACCTGGGAATGCTACTGATCAGGCCTGGGTCTTTTGTCTCACAGTCACATTAGCCTTTCCACCTAATTCCATTTTTAGGGTTTAAGCTTTTTAATTCTTCTCCAACACAGTCCCTGTCTGGCCATGTGTTATTACTATCTTGCTATTTCAAGTTTCTCTCCAGCTGGGTAAATCTTCATTCTGTGTCCTAGCCCTGGGTTTTCTCTTTGATTTCCTCTCATCTGCCCAGGAGGCCAGCTTACCCTCCCAACTCTCTATTCACATCTCATTCAACTCTTCCCACTTCTATACTTTTCACCACTTTCATACTTTCTACTTCCTCCCTTCCTTCCACTGCTCTTGGAACGATGACTTCTGACTTTTTTGCCTTCACCAAAACTGGATGACTTTTCTCCCTCTGCTGAGGGAGGTGGGGGACTGGGGGGAAGCCGTGAAAGCCCCAAAATGCCATCTTTCATCTTATTTTCTATTTCTAGCACATATTCTATTTATAATTCTGCCTCCCTCATAGCAGATTGACACAGCACTCTGCTTAGTTCCCAGAATAAATGCAATTCAAGAATGAGAGGCAAGTCCAGGCTCCCAGGATTCTTCTGCAGTCAGGCATTTGTTAGAGTTTTTTTCTGCTAGCATTTGAGGAGTGTCTCTGTTGGTAGCTGTGCTTCTCTGAACCCATCTTCCACTGTCCTGAAAATGCCTTCCATACAGGATTCTCTTCATGGCAGATTTCCTTTCCTGATCATGTCTGGACCAAGCTTATATCAAAGGTAGCTTTTATTCCCCACACATACATTGACTGTGCCATAAAAGATATTTAAATATTTGTTGGATAAACAAATGAATACTGGCATATTAAATGACAAGTCATAACCTGAGTTTGTGGGAAGCCAATTTGGAATTATAGTTAATCCACAAAGTAAATAATATATGTAAAAATTTACATTTTCAAATTAAAAACCAATTTTATATGACACTCAATATCTCCAATGTCCCATCACCAAATCATTATAAAACCTGAAGGAAAGAGCAACATTTGCAGAGTAACTTCCACCTGAGGAACTGTGCTTTGCTCACATAATTTTATTTATTCTACAACTTGTGAAATAGGTATTATTATCCCCACTTCGTAGGTAACAAAACTGAGACCCATGCACGTTGAGTAGCTTAGCCTAGGTAACAGAAGAAGTAAGTGGCAAAAAATGAATTAGACCCAAGTTTATCTGACTTCAAAGCTCACTTTAAAAACCAAAAGAGGACGTGGGATCTTTGAATACAGCACCTGATGCAGCACATGCTGATGACTTTGGTGCAGACTGTGTTCCCCTTGACTATTTCTTTCCTGCTTAGCACATAGTAGATGCTCAAACAAATAGTTGTTGAATTAAATTATTGACTGTACCATTTAGACTCAAAGTTCCTTAATCTGGTAGTATGCTAACATTCAGGGCTTGATATGGACACTTTAGAAGAAACCCAGCATCAAGCTTTGGAAGGTTATCCTGCAGGGATGCATAGGCCAATGTTCTCTGTCTTGTCTTCATCAGGGAAAACAGACACAGGATGATGACTTGAGTAGGCAAGATGTAGGTAAGAGCTAAGGGAAACATGGTCAAACACTGGATCAAGCCGCTGAGGAAGATAAAATATTTTGCCTGCAGATGCCCGTCACTCTCGGATAAGCCAGGCTTGAGAGGCTGCAGAGGCACCAGGAGCTGCTCTTCTCCATTTGTGGCAACAGCAAGAAGAGTCTCCTAGCAGAAACTGACCTTGTTCTATAGCATCCTCCCCATGGTAATGTGGAGTTGTTAGTTCCCTTCATTGCTCTCTGATGCGTAGCTTTAATTGTATCTTTGCTTTTATGTAGAGAATAGATTCATGTTCCCTAGAGGATGACTGGGAAAACCCACTGCCAGCCTTGAATACAAATAGGAGTCTGCAGAAACTGCTGCTTCATGGGTGGACACAGGGAAGAGGAGATGAAAAAGGACAACCTCCTCCAAAGGTCTGAGGTTCAGGCATGGAGGGATCACGGTTCCTCTTGCCCTCTTCCAAGGAGTGCAAACAGGAGCAATTGTATTCAAAGGAAAATGATAAAATTGCCTTCTAGGGGATGTTATGTGGTGCTGGAAAGCTACCATCCCCCAAAAAAAGCTGTTCCTCACCCATACAGGAGCTCCCATGGCTGAGGAACAGCTAATACCGCTGTTGACATAATTATCTATTACCTTCCTCAATTTTTTAGGCATGTTTCTCCATACTTGAGATCATATTGTATAAACATTTTGCAACCTGCCTTTTCCAGTTAACATTGTAGCTTGTAAGCATTTGAGGGGAGGATATTATAAAGTCCAGCCATTTTACAGTTGGGGGAGACATCAGGCAGAAATAGCAGCAACGACAGGCACTCCTGGGCTGGCTCCCGGGAGGTCAAATAGTCCTATCCCACCCACGGTATGGTGCACCCATTTATACAACCTCATGAAGCAGCTGGTAGTGGTTGGCTCCTGGAGGTAGGATCAAGGAAGTTGTTGTTTTTTTAACACTTGATCTTAGCCAAAAGGCCAAGAAGTGATGGAGTCGTTGTTTTTTAAAAATCTCTCAACTTCTTATATTTTTCAAAATTTCATAATAAACCAGTATCGCTTTTATACTCAGAAAAAAATATTTTAAAGATGTTTCCTTCCTGCTGCCAAGAAAGCAGCAAGGCATTAGAATCTGAATCAAGGCAGAAGAGCAAGCTACGCAGGCTCGCCTCACCATGCTTGAGGCTCCCCATCTGTGGAATGGGGACAGTCACCCTGGACCTCCCAGAGTAGAGACTGTAACACTATCTGTCACATATGGAGACGGTGATGTCACTCTAGGACAAGGTGAAGAGATGAGCAGCCCACATCTGGGAGGTGGCCAAGCTTTGTGGCCCACAGCTGCCCACCCCTCCAAAGCCCCCCAAAGCCTCTCAGAGGAAGGACAGGAATTTGTCTTATTTACGATTATAACCTCCCAACTCAGCCATCATTCAGAACAGATTGGAACCTTGGTATCTTTAGACCTTGAGAAAGGAGTTAAGCTACATTCTTTTCCCATTGCTTGTGAACAGGTCCAACTCATTCATTAGGCACAGGAGTCACAGTAGCTAGGGACCAAGACACTGTTAGGGGTACACAAAATGTTTTAACATATTATATTCATGTATTTGCCATTAATCCAAAACAGTGACAAAATATGATTTTTCATTCTCTTAATGGAGGAAAAGGTCCAAGAAGGCAAAAGTGCTTCCTGCCCACAAAAATCACAACATGGCCCTGGTCACTTAGTCTATATTTCAGCTTCATATTTTCCAAACCTTTCCATGAAATTATCAAGGTGGATTATGAACCAAAATGTTTACTATTCCTCCCTAATCATCTTCTTCATCATTCTGGTAAAGAGGAAACAGACTCTGGGTGTAGATTTTTGGCATGAAAATAACTAGAGCCATGAGGTAAAACACAGACCCTCACAGTAGAATAAGGCAGATGGAAACATATTTGGCAGAAAGCAGAAGAAAGAGCTTTTCAAAACATTATTATTATACTTTAAGTTCTGGGGTACATGTGCAGAATGTGCAGGTTTGTCACGTAGGTATACATGTGACACGGTGGTTTGTTGTACCCATCGACCCGTCATCTACATTAGGTATTTCTCTTAACGCTATCCCTCCCCTAGCCCCCCAACCCCCAACAGGCCCCAGTGTGTGATGTTCCCCTCCCTGTGTCCATTCTCATTGTTCAACTCCCACTTATGATTGGTTTTCTGTTCTTGTGTTAGTTTGCTGAAAATAATGCTTTCCAGCGTCATCCATGTCCCTGCAAAGGACATGAACTCATCCTTTTTTAAGGCTGCATAGTATTCCATGATGTATATGTGTCACATTTTCTTTACCAGTCTATCATTGATGGGCATTTGGGTTGGTTCCAAGTCTTTGCTATTGTGAACAGTGCCGCAATAAACATACATGTGCATGTGTCTTTATAGTAGAATGATTTATAATTCTTTGGGTATATACCCAGTAATGGGATTGCTGGGTCAAATGGTATTTCTAGTTCCAGGTCCTTGAGGAATTGCCACCCTGTCTTCCACAATGATTGAACTAATTTGCACTCCCACCAACAGTGTAAAAGCATTCCTATTTCTCCACATCCTCTCCAGCATCTCTTGTTTCCTTTTTAATGATTGCCATGCTAACTAGTGTGAGATGGTATCTCATTGTGGTTTTGATTTGCATTTCTTTAATGACCAGTGATAATGAGTTTTTTTCATGTTCGTTGGCTGCATAAATGTCTTCTTTTGAGAAGTGTCTGTTCATATCTTTTGCCCACTTTTTGATGGGGTTGTTTTTTTCTTGTAAATTTGTTTAAGTTATTTGTAGATTCTGGATAGTAGCCCTTTGTCAGATGGACAGATTGCAAAAATAGAAAAAGCTTTTTAAATTGCTCCCACAAAAACCATTACAATACTGATGGAGAAGACGCACTAACTCTATGAAACCATCCAGCATTGCCCACTTTTCCTAGGAAAACTTGTCCCTCATTCCTTAGGATAATATTTCTGTGAAATGCGAACATCTCTTTCATAACTCTGGTCCTTTTAAAATTAGAGTTACATTCTCATGAGCCGGGCGCCCAGAAGCCAGTCAGCCCGCTGCCCACTAGGCCGGATGTCGTAGCCAGAGCGCACAGGGCGCGCTCGCCGGGCTGGGGACTGCCGGGAACAGCTGAGCGCCGGGCCCGTCCCCGCCGATGCGCCCAGCCGCAGGCGCCAGCGGTCCCAGGCTGCGCCAGGCCCGGGGCTGACGCGTCCCCAGCGCCTGGCTTGCCTGGCCGGGGGCCCGCCGCCTGCCTCCGCCCAGGGCCAGACCACCCCGCGGTGCACACTCAGTCCGGCGGCGCCGCGTGGCGGAGGGAGCCCGGCTGCCGCGAGCCAGGCGCCGGGCATCAAGGTCACCGGCCCGACAGGGCGCACGCACCTCCACGGAGGCCAAGGTTTCCCTCGCCCCTCCCGCCCCAGCCGACGCTTGCGCTTTCGTGCAGCGAGACAGTGACAGGCCCATGGAGGCCCGCGACACCAGCGCCCAGAGCCCCTCATCAGACAACGAGTCCGAGCCCAGCCCCGGCAAGGAGAACGCGGACCTCCGCGACGCGGCCCTCCCAGGCGTCGCCCCCGCGCCCCGCGCCACGCGCCCCCTACACCCCCAGCGCTGCGGAGGCCAGGAGTTCAACTCGCAGGAGGAGGAGGTCATCGACAGCTTCGCCATAGTCAGCTTCAGCACCCTGGAGGCCCTGAGAAGGATATGGCCCTGAAGCCACAGGGGCGGAAGGAGAAATGGGAACATCGCCTCATCAAGAACCCGGGGAGTCGGAAACCTGCCCCTGCGGAGCCAAGTGAGAATAGGCGGCCCCTGGAGGCAGGCAGCCCCGGGCAGGACCTCGAGCCCACCTCCCATGGGGCGAGGAAGGTCCCACCGCAGCCCTCCAAGCAGGTGTGCTCCCCAGAAGGGGGACCGCTCTCAGCCAGCCACTGGGACCAGAAGGGCCCGGCCCAGCGCCAGCAACAGCTCCAGCCCATCCAGCCCCAGGGGTCCCTCCCAGCCCCGGCGGCACTTCCGGACCCGGGGCAGCCCTGCCAGCCCTCCCAACGGCCACTCCTGGGTCAGCGCTGCTGGCCCCAGCGGTCACTTCTGGGCCTGAAACAACCCTGTGATCACTTCTGGGCCCCGGTCAGCCCTGCCGGCCCCAGCGGCTCCTTCCAGGCCCAGATCAGCTCTGCCAGCCCCAACAGTCATGCCTGGCTCAGCTCTGCCGGCCGCATTGGGCACTCCCAGGTCCCTTCTGGCTCCAGGGTCCCTTCTGGACCCCTGCCTCTACTGCCAGCGCCTGCGGTTCCTCCTGGCCCCAAGGCACCGCTGCAGGCGCCTGCGGTCCCTGCTGACCCTGTGGCACCGCTGCCGGCCCCTGCGGCCTTGGGCCAACCCGTGTCACTGTGCCCAGCCTGGTAGGGCATCCTCAGGACAGCACAGCCGGCCCCTGTGGTCAGTGCTACCCCAGTGCCAGGGGTACCAGCCCCCACGGCCACTCCTCACCCTCCGACCATGCCTATGGCCCACCAGCTTCCTCCCAGGACAGTGCTGCTGCCCCTGGTGGGCCTTCCTAGCCCCATGTCAGTATGGCCAGTCCATAGAGTCCCTGCTGGGCCAGCCCAGCCGCCCCTGGCGGTCGCTGCTGCACCTCAGGTAGCCCCAGTGGTTAGTGGAAGCTCCAGAGCTGCAGGGCCCACTGACACCTTCACTCCTGGGCCCGGGACGGCCAAGACAGCAGAAGCCGCGGCTCATGGTCCTGGAGCAGCCCTGCCAGCCCCTGCCATGGCTCCTAGGCCCCAACAAGCCCTGTAAACCCCAGCCGTTGCTCCCCATTCCCGATTGCCCTTCGCTCCTGGGGCACCCAGGCACACCCTGCTGGCCTCTTCTGGGGCCCCTGTGCCAGCCGCTGCAGTCCCTGTTAGATCTGGTGCCAGCCCCATCAGCCCTGGCTCTCACTCCTGGCCCTGGGCCATCCCTGCTGGCCCCTGAACTTGATCCTGTGCCCCTGGGGTGGCCCATCAGGCCCCATCTTTGAGCCCTGGAGTGTGATGCCTGTGGACCTCTCCCCGGATGCGTTTTCCAGGCCACCCCAGTGTGAGCTGCACCTTGGCGGGCCCCGAGGGCCAAGGCTGCCTTACCCTTCAGGCCAGAGATGCTTTGCCGGACTAGCTCGAGGCCTTCTCCAGACAGGGCCGGGCTGTTTGCCGTTGGAAATTGAGGCTCAGCCTGAGGCGGGAGCGCCTGCAATGCAGTGATCTGGCAGACGCCCTCCACGCCAGAAGGAGAGATGAACCCGGCATCTTCCTGCCACCCCACCATGTCCCCTCCCACTGGTGTCACAGTGCCCCCACTCACGTGTGCTGCCTGTGGTGTGCATGCCCTGGGAGGGGAACACAGCCCCTGAGGGCCAGGAGCTTGCTGGGTGCCCCTGAGCGTCTTTCTGTGGCTCTAAATTGCCAGTACTGTCCTTGCATCTCTGAGTCTCCATGCACGATTGTCCCAGCTGTGCCACCTTTGTGGAGCACGTGAGCGTGGCGTGTGCACGTGGCGTGTGCGTGCGTTCAGGAGTGGGTGTGAGAGTGAGTGGTGTGCTGGGCATGAAGGATCTGTGGGGGTGGTTGCTGCAGGCCTTGCTCTTCATGGGCCCCACCCCTTTGGCCAAGATGCAATTCCTGCCCTCAGGCAGAATCGCCCAGTGGCGAGTGGTGAAGGTGTGGGTTTCAGTCCAGCCCCTCCCCCTGGCAGTCAAGTGGTACTGGTGTCCACCCCCAGGGCCCCCAAGCTACAGGAGGAACACAGGCCCATCTGGTGGGTCAGGAGCTGCAGGGGGCCCGGAGGTTCCCACATTACTCTCAAGACTCTGCCTCCACCACCGCCGTGGGCACACACTGAAGGGGTGCCCACAGGGTCTGCAGGCGAGGGGGAGCCTGCAGGATGGTCAACCCCTTCTCCTGGCTTCCCCACAGTCCCCTGCAGCGTCCTGTCTGGCTGTTGACCCACATGCAGTCAGGTAGACCTCACACTACAAGGCTGTCCCTGGGCCCATCCCCGCTCCTTCCACAGCCCCCATCTGTGGTCAGAGGTTGCCACCCCCTCAGGCCCTGGTCTGGAGGGAGCCCCACTCGAGTCTTCTGGAGTCCAAGGCATGCCACTGGCCCAAAAGGGAGGGGGTGTTTTGCGGGGGTGCTCTGATCTTCTCCAGACGTCAGGGAAACTGGGCAGGCTGTAGCCAGCGGCCTTCCAGAGAGCAGCTTTGGCCACCTGAACCCCTTGCCGTGACAGGAGGCCCTGGCCATGCAGGCCTGGTCTCGCCCAGCTGGGCTGCCACAGGTGTCAGGAAGTGGGTGTCCCTGGCTTCTTCCAGGCCAGGTAGCTGCTGACTTTCAGCCCCAGCACTTGCTCATGAGGACCCCACTCCCTCAGCCCCTCCCGGGTCCTGACCAGGCTCTGGTGCAGCATCTGCTCTGGGCCCTGGGACCCTCCCCTCGCTCCCTGCCCACCCAGGCCCCTTCTTCTGGTGCTCACATGGGGCCTCCATCCCAGAAGCGCAGGGCTTATTTTTCTGATTAAAGAAAATAAAAAGTGCTGTGGCACTATTTTTTATAACGAAAAAATTAGAGTTATAAATAAATAAGTACAATTTGCAAACCATTTGATTACGTCCCTGTACTTTACCAGGATTCCCTAAGGAGGCACTTACACCATTTTTTACATCATTAAATATTTAAATAAAAACTCATTGAAGTGAATCGTGGGACAGAAAGGCATTTATGAAGCACATGTTTGGGCACGATGCAGCAGCAGGCTTTAGACGTAGGGAGCACACAGAATATTTGCTCCCTACAGACCAGGCATAGCATAACGCGGCAAGGGGCTTTGAAGGGAGGGAATACAGGTTTCAAGGAAGGAAGCCAGTAGAGAAATCCCCAGTTTTACTTAGCGTCCCTTATCCAGCATTTTATTATTATTTTCACTGGTAAACATTGACTGAGCACAACACTATGTGAAGAGAGTGGGAATGTTGTATTAAATAGCCCTGACCCCCAGGAGTTTGCAACATGGTTAGAAACCATGAAAATACTAGATGTAAGTGGATCACAGCAATATCAAGGCGTACATGCTGAATGACAGAGGAGTGGTCCCAACCATAAGTTTTGTATGAGAGCCAACAGAAGAGAAAATCCTCAAGTGACTGAGCATCATTGAGGATCCAGCAGGAAGCAGATGGTATACTCGAGAGAGTTTAACTAAGGAAATATTTACTGAAGAACGGGCAGAGTTGAGCGAATCAATCACAGTGGTGAACTTAGGGACTAGCAATTGTGGAAGCCATCACCACCCCTAGACCTGAAAGGGCAAGGCAGGAAATGATGTTATTGGAGCCAATGAGAACTGGTTCCATGGAAGATGGCGTGCTAGACAGTAGCTGAGGCTATGGAGGCAAGGCAAAAAGCTCAGTTTGGGAACTGGGAAATAAGTACCCAATGTCTGATCACCTGCTGATACCTCCAATAGGCCAAATTCAACCAGCTACTAGACAGCAAGGAAGCCCAGGAGATACAATCTGGTTCAGACACCAGGTTAGAGAAGACCACAGAGTGGACCTAGTGGGACAAATGGAGACTAGCCCAGCACACAGGCCGGAGGGCTTGCTATCCAGCAAGGCCTTAAGAGAAAGGGAAGATATATTGGCATAGAAAAGGAAGGGGAACATCAACTTAAGCAGAAGTAGACATGGGAAATAATTTTTTTCCAGTGAGGAGGCAATTTTCTTAAGAACATTCAGGAAACTTAGAGGAATTGACATAGGTCAGAGTTTCTTTATCCCAGCACAACTGACATTTGGGGTAGGATAATTATTTGTTTGGGGGACTGTCCTCTCCTTTGTAGGATGTTTAGCAGCAGCCCTGGCCCCTACCCTCTATATGCTAACAACAGCCCACTCCCAGTTGTGATAACCAAAAATGTCATCACACATTGCCAAATATACCCTAGAGATGCAAAACTACCCCCAAGCTGAGAACCACTGGGAGAGGAAACGGAGGAGATCATGATCAGAAAACCATTGAAACACAGGGTGAATGTAAGACGCTAAGGGCTTAGATCAACGTGGAGCAGTGAGACTGGCAAGAAATGGACAAAGGCACAGGGCCTGTAGGTGAGAAGCTTATGGGCTGTGTGAGGAGAGGCAGAGGGGAGTGGCTAAGGGTGATTCTTAGGTTTGTAGTGGGATAAGAGGGAGAAGGATATCTCCACTGACAGCACTATGAATGTCTGAGGCTGGCCTTGGGGAAGATGATGTGCCCTTTGTGAACTTGTTTGAATGAGGTCCAGGACATTTGGACAAGGGATTGAGTTGAGCAGGGAGGCTGAGAATGTAGGTGTAGACAGCAAGGAAGCCCAGGAGATACAATCTGGTGCAGACACCAGGTTAGAGAAGACTACAGAGTGAACCTAGTGGGACAAATGGAGGCTAGCCCAGCACACAGGCCGGAGGGCTTGCTATCCAGCAAGGCCTTAAGAGAAAGGGAAGATATATTGGCATAGAAAAGGAAGGGGAACATCAACTTAAGCAGAAGTAGACTGCTTGGAGTCATCCAGGCAGAGAACTAGTTGGCAAACTTGTATCCATAGGAGGACAGGAGTTCTCATGAAGGAAAGATAGAAAACCAAGTACTAAAGTGTTTTTGTTGTTGTTGTTGTTTTTGGTGATGATGAGGAGCAAGGCAGTGTTGTGGATATTTAGAAGATGAATAATGTGGGACAGAAATAGGCTCTGGAGGCAGGAAAACCAGGCAGTTTTCTGAGGTGTAAGAGTGGGCTGAAGTTCAGCTCCTAACCTACTAGTCAGGCCATATGCCCAAGGGTCTATGTCTGCCCCTTCTAATGTATGCAAATGTGCCATTGAGGCTAGAGCAGTCCTAAGGAGAATCAGGGCAGCCACAGAAGACACAGGTGTCAAGAAGGGAGGAACCTTGTCCACACAGCTCACTCCACCTCCCAGTGGTAAAAATTCTCCTTTTTTTCCCCCCCAATCACTCAAGTCCTTAAAGAAGTAGACTGGTTAGGTAGACATTTTCATTTACGTGGAATTTTGTGGTTTGTTTCTCATAACTGAGTAGTTATAGGAGGTGTTGCTCTCCTAGGTTCTGGAAAAAGACTACACACAGAGATAGCAGGAAGAGGAGGGGATCCAGAACCACAATGAGTAACTGTGCCTGTCGTCTCAATGGTTCCAACTCTGAAGAGAGATGACGGACCTTCTCATCATTTTCTCTCAGAAAGAGGCATATTGTGGTAGGCAGGATTCTAAGATAGCCTTCAACATTTCCATCCCCTGGTATATGTGCCCTGCATAATCTCATCATCCCTGTAAGTGTGGGTGAGACTGGTGAATATGAGGAGATATCATTCCCATGATCAATATTATGTGGCAAAAGAGAACTTTCAGATGTAATTAAGGTCCCTGATCAGTTGACTGTGAGTTAGTCAAAAGGGAGATTATCCTGGGTAGATCTGACCTAATCAGGTAAGCATTAAAAACCGGACAAAAGAAACAACAACAGATGCCTCTGCTGGCCTGGAAGAAAGCAAACATCAGTGTTGTAAACTGCCATTCCAGGACCATGGAATTATGACCTAAGAGTGGCTTCTAGCAGCTGAGAGCAATCCCTGGCCAAAAGCCAGCAAGGAAACAGGGACTTCAGTCCTACATCCCCAAGGAACTGAATATTGTCAACAACCAATGAATATGGAACAGGACCCTAAGGCTCATGTGAGAGCACAGCCCTAGCCAACATTTGGATTTTAGCTGGGCAAAACCCTTAGCAGAGGACCAAGTTAATCTACCCAGACTCCTGCCCTGTGGAAACAGATCATAAATCTGTGTTGTTTTAAGCTGCTAAGTATGTGGTAATTTGCAATGCAGCAAAAGAAAACAAATGTATATGTGAAAGGAGTTTATGTACACAGGGTAGATTAGCTCCACAGGGAGTCTAACAACCACACCCCACAGCTAAATCCCAGAATTGTGCTGAACCTGAGCCAAGGTCCCGAGTATGGTGTACCCATCGTCACTGCTCAGCCCCAGCCTCACCATGATCCAAGCAGCAGGTGGGATAGGATCACTCTCGTTTCCTCCTATGAAATGGCACACTTAAGATCTGAGGAAAGTGAGCCACAATATAAGCCACACAGGATAGGGAGAACTGACTTTCTGAGCTCATAGCTAGTATAAGACAGCTGATATTTGTTATAAGGCTGAGATGGTAGAGAAGGCAGTCAGGATTCCACTCTCTGGTGCCAGACCTGTGGTTACTTGGCCAAATAGAACTTTATTCCCTAAGATACTGAACACGCAAAGCCGAAGGACACTGAAGTATCATTTTTCAGAAGGGCCTCTTAGAAGAAGAAAGGAAGGGGAAGCAAGGTGGAAGGAGAGGAAAAAAAAAGGAGAATTTAATTCAGTAAACAAATATTTATGGTGCCCATTATGTGCACGGTTCTGTTCTAGGCTCCCGAAATACAACAGTAACTAAAAAAAAAAAAAAAAAAAAAACAGAATCCCATGCAAAAAAATATATAGAGAAATCAATCCCAGTGGAAAAATATAGAGAAATCAATAAAACAAAAATTTAAAAATACATAGTATGTACTGATTGTAAAGCAAAGGAGAAGTTAGAAGGGATATTGGTGTTCAACTTAAAAGAGTCAGATAAGACTCCCTTAGAAGGTCACATTTGGATACAAAACCGAATGTGCTAAGGAGTGAACCATGTGGATACCTGAGGACATCATGTTCCAGGCAGACGAAATGCAAGTGCACAAGTCTTAAGGCAGGAGAGGGTCTGGCCTTTCTGAGGGATAATAAGATGGCCAACATGGCTGGAGGGAAGTAAGGAAGGAGAAAAGAGAAAATGATGGGTTCAGAGAGTTTAAGGGCCTGTGGGTTACTTTGACTTTTACTTGTAGAAGGTGGGAGCCACTGAGGGTTCTAAACAGAGGAATGACATGATCAATCTTAGGTTTTCAGTAATTTGATCAGGCAGCTGTGATGAGAACAGACCACGGGAAGAGAAGGGCGGAAACAGGGAGATGGGTTAGGAAGCCATTGTAGTGGTTCGGGTAAGAGATGAGGTTTGCTTGGACCAAGGTGATGGAAGTGGAGAGAAGTGCTCCAATTCTGAATTACTTGGAGATACAGCCAATAGCATTTGCTCTGATTGGATTTAAGGTGTGAGAGAAAAAGCAGCCAAGGATAATGCCAAGGTTTTTAACCTAAGCAACTGGAATTTACAGTTACTATTTTCTCCTATAAGGAAGCCTGGAGGAACTGGTTTAGAGAGGAATCTTGGAGTGCAATTGGGGTGTATTAAGTCTGAGAAGCCTATTAGACATCCAGGGGTGCAGAGTAAACACTTGGATGTTCTAATGTGGTGTTTAGGGAAGGATTAGGGCTGAAGACATAAATGTAATATCCAAAACATGAAACTGGATGAGATCAAAAGGAGAGTGCATGTAGATAGAGAAGTCCAAGTGTAAATCCTGGGGCACTCCAAGATTAAAGTGTCAGGCAGAGGAGGAAGAACAAGCAAAAGAGACTGAGAAAGAACAGCCAATGAGGAAGGAGAAAAACCAAGAGTGTGATGTCCGGAATCCAAGGAAAGAAAGTGTTTCAAGCATGTGAAAGTGATCAACAGGGTCAAACGCTGCTGATAGGTTGAGCCAAGGCTGACAGATGATGTTGGATTTAACAGCATGTCATTGGGGACCTTGACACAAGTCGTTTCAGTGGAGTGATGGGGATGAAAGCCTGGTTCAAGAAGATTCAAAAGAAATTTAGAAGAGAGAAATTAGAGGTGGCAGGTATGGGCAACTCTTTTAAAGAACTTGGCAATAAAGGGAAGCAGAGAAAAGGGTCAAAGCTGAAGAGGAAAATGATGGGAGAAATTAGAGCATGTTTGTATATTGATGGGAATTATCTAGTAGAGAAGGGAAATGATGAGAAAGGATGTAGTCAATATTCATTTGTACAAGAAAATAGCAGAGAACAACATAACCTACTTGATAAAAGAATTTATGTAATAAAGGATTTTATTGTAATATTTAAGACAGATATTTTTACTGAAACATAATAAACACCCATGAACCCACCATCCACCCCAAGAGCTAGACCACTACCAGTAACATCTGTGTGCTCCTCCCTCTCTATCTTACCTCTGTTTTAGAAGAAAGCAACTTTCCTGAATTGTGTTATTATCTTTTCCCTGTAAAATTATATTCTCCTGACTGTATCCTGTTATATTTATTGACTGATAGATCAAGGATAATCTAACCTATGCCTCTCAACCTGGCCTCCTACGGACAGACATCAAATCACCTCAGTCAGACAGTGCCATGAAATTCCTTCCTTGATTTAACCTGCTACACTAAAATTCTATTCTATTTCATCTTCTCTCCAGCTGCTAGTGCTTTGTCTGAAAAACCCCTTCTTCCGCACAAAGATCATTATTATTCATTCCTTTCAGCATTATTTACTCAGCATGAAAGCAGGAAGAGATTGGCACACCTTTGTCCCATGTGCATACACAGAACAGACCCCAGTGGCCAGAGCATTCTTATTATCCTGGATGACGCATCTGCAGCCCTCAAGCCTGCAGCCTCCCCCTTCCATCCTAAGGCATATCCTGTTGGTCAGATGCCAGCCTGGTAGCCCCTCCACAGAGGCCTCAGAAAGGCAGGTGATAGCCAGTGACTGGGTTTCTTTCATCCCCAGATCTTGCCCCGTGGGCAGTGGCCATTCCCAGATCATCCAGGTTTCTCCAGGTGTGCAAGGACATGCAGGATTTTGACAAATGCCAGCAGAGTGGCCTCTTTACAAATGGATGACAACAGGCTGCAAAAAGCTTTCTGCATGCATAAGCCAAAAATCTAGTTCTCCTACTTGTTCACTGATGCTTAAAATTGCTTTAAGGAGAGACAAAGGCTTTCATCTCACAACCAGAGAAAGCTTTGAAGGCCCTGGGTGAACTAATCTATTTAGATTAATACACACTGTAGTATAAATGGACTGAAGGATTAGATGATGCAATGGGCAGTTTTAAAATAGGTGTGAAGTGACACGGGGTGTAGCAGAGAAAGATGGGGCTTTTCTTGCCTCCTTGGGTGCTTAAAAAGAACAGTCTTGAGGCCAGGTGTGGTGGCTCACACCTGTAATCCCAATGCTTTAGGAGACCAAGGTAGGTGGATCACTTGAGCCCAGGGGTTCAAGACCAGCCTGGGCAACATGGCAAAACCCTGTTTGTAAAAATATAAAAATTAGCCTAGTGTGGTGGCACACACCTGTAGTCTTAGCTACTTGGGAGGCTGAGGTGGGAGGATTGCTTAGACCTAGGAGATTAAGGCTGCAGTGAGTCACGATCACCCTACTGCACTCTAGCCTGGGCAACAGAGAGAGAGACCCTGTCTCAAAACAAAGCAAAGCAAAGCAAAACAAAACAAAACAAAAACAACAGTCTTGAAATCAGAAGACCTGGAGTCAAGCTGGGCACTGGGCCCTACTGCCAGCTGTTTGATCACAAGCAAAATTACTCGAAGCCTTGAGCCTGTTTTTTACTTCCAAAGCGAAGGTAGTACCCACCTTCAGAGTTTACTGTGAGACTTTGATGTCATCATGTTTGTAAAAGTGCCCTGGCACAGTGACCACATTCTACCCAGTAAACATTGTCTATCTTTCCCTGTTGTCCCCAGGCATCTCAGGCTCTGTTCCTATCCACTCCATCCCCCTTTCTTAGCATTATAAGGTCAAGAGTGAGGTATCTGGGACCATACAACCCAGGTTCAAATCCTGACTCTATCACTTGCTGATATCTTGGACAAGTTTAACCTCTCTGGGCTGTTCTCTCATCTGTAAACATGGGGATAACAATAGTACTTGCCTCATGGGGTGACAGGAAGGATGAAATGAGTACATGTGTGTAATGCACTTAGAACAATTCCTGGCACCAAAAAACGCATTGTAAGAAGTGTTGTTACTATGATTCCCCAGGACTTCTCACCTGTCCACTTTCCACAAGCGGAAAGATCAAGTTCCACTTCCGCTCTCTCACCTACAAAAGCGCACGGTCAATGGCGACACATTCCGCCCCACGGCCAACGCCCCCAGCCCTGTCCTTAACCCTCCAGGCCGTCTGGTCCTTCCACCACCAGCAAAGCCAAAAGCAGCTTTCAGCTTCCCCTAGCAGCGCCCTATCGGGACCCTGGGAACCCGTCGCTGCAGGAGGGGCGGGGCGGCTCTGTGACGTCGCGCCCGGCCCTACCCCGGGTGACCTGGCAGTGGAGCCCGCGCAGGGTTTGCCAGGCGAAGGTGGAGCGCTAACGTCTAACGCTAACGGCAGTCGTGCCCCGCCGCTGCTGTCACCCCTGGCCGCTGCTGCCCTCCCCGTCGAGGTTCTACTGCTCTCCTTGAGAAGAAGGGTGTGAGGCACTGGGTCTCTCCCCACACCTCTCGCCTGAGGCCAGACAGCCGGTTTGGGGGCGAGCCTGAGGTAGCCACCCCGAGGGGTAGTGGAGGGAGGGCAGGGCTCTGAGCGCCCCGAGGGCTGCACTGGTCTGAGCAAGGAGCCCTGCAGGACGCCCCTGGCTTCTGAGCTTCTCCTTGTTCACAGAGCAAGGGGCAGGCAAGATCTTCAAGAGAACGTGACTGTTGGGGATTATGGCTTTCTGGCCAATTTGTGTGCGTATTTTGTACCCAGAATACTATTATACGGTTTCTTACCCGGAGGACAGTGATAGGGAGACTCAAGAGTCTGGAATCAGAGCCCTCCAGGGAGGAGTCACACCTCTGCTTTTTCATCAGCAACAGGGATATAAAAATAACTGGGAGAATTGTCAGGTGGACCAATGGGCATACCTAGCATTTCACAGACTGCTATCACGCTTTCTTTTATACCTAGCACCTCACGGACTGCTATCATGCGTTCATTTTTACTAGTATCGATTGAACACTAAGTTCCAGGCACTGAGTAGGCACTGGAATGGTGTGGTGAGCAAAAACTGACCAGTCCTGCCGTGGAGTTTACTGGGAGAGGCACATGTTACTCAAAGAATCACAGCAACGATAGATAAGTGATGCTCTGAAAGGGTATGTGCAATGGAACTGACAGGGTGGTCAGGGAAGGTTGAGCAGACCTCCAAAGGAAGAATTAACCTGTTAATAGGAGGAGAATGCATTCCAAACAAGAGTAACCACATCCCAAACCCACCACCTCCAATTCCAAACCCAAACAGGGATGTGCAGTTGCCCGTGCTTGGTTCCAAGCTGCTCACAGAAACCCTCTGAGATTCTGACCTGGAGCCCTTCATTCATGTAACTGGAGACTTTCATTTATGAAACGGAAGCCCTGTTTAGCCCCTACCAATAAAACCAAATGACAGATTCTAGAAACAAGACTATAGTCTATGTTAAGACCAATATTCTTCAGCACTTGGCAGGTATATGTTGGGCTGCCATTTCACATTGGGAGGCATGTTTTGTTTGCTTTTTTGTGTTTTTAAAAACTTCTTTTTTTCCTCTCTACAGATATAGTGGTTATATTACTGTTAAAACTTTTCTAATACTTTTCTAAGTCTAAAATCAATCATTATTTTATCATCCTTTTCCTCCAAATAAAAGAATACAAATAAAGTAAAAGGTCATGAAGTCCCACCAACCTAAGACCACTTTAGTTTCTTGTCTTGGAATTTCCCAGCCATGCTGGTGCTGGTGTACATTGAAAACTTAGAACTAGTCCGTGGCTACAAACTCCTGGGGGACTGTGTCTCTCCTGACTAGAAGCAGCAATGCAGACAGGTTTCTTTGTTGCTTACCCCCGCCTGTAGGCAGATATTTTCAGCCACACCTTTTCCGGCCGAGGGTGTAGTCCCTGGGTGGGTCTCAAGTTTAGGTCAGAAGGGGAGTCCTTTAGTCCAGACATTCGCCTTTTGTGAGCCCAATCCTTGGTCTCTACCCACTCTGCCTGGCCATTTATCTCAAAGCTTCAAGTTCCTGCCATCTACATTTGCCCAGATGAGCCCTAGTATCTTCATTTGCCCAGCACTGCGAGTTCCACTTTGCTCACCTCATTGGCCACTGGAAGATTTCTCTCACTTCACTGCAAGCCCAGCAAGGCAATGTGAAAGGCTTGTACTGAGATTTGTCTGGCCTCTAGGTGTTTTGAAGAGGGACAGCTTTTTAGCATATCTAATCTGTCCCTTTCTCTACTAAAAGCAGACAAAAATCTTTTGATCTGTTTATTTGTGGATTTTCATGTTTTGTTTCAATTTGTCCTGGAACTTTTTGAGAGAAAATGTACTAGTTTTCTGCCTGACAATTAGAGTGGAAAAGAACATGCAGCTATAGAGACTCTCATCAAATGGCTGTTTAATGAATTAACCTAATGTTAATTCGTAGAGGGTTCAGAGTAAATTTTGCTACAATTCTTACCCAGCTAATAAGAGCTGGACGACATGCAAAGATGTTCATGATCTACTTTTGAGTAAATAAACTGTTTTGTATAATCTCATTTTTAAATTTTACAAACATATATATTTATACTGACAAATTCTGTAAGGAGACATCCAATATTTTGGGGTGATATCATTAGGGAATTTTTTGCTGACCTCCACTTTTTAAATAAACAGGGCTGTGTAATTTTTATGTAAAGGACATAACTATTTACAACAAAAAGTAGGGGTTAGCAGACGGCTTTCTAACCTTGGCGTTGTGTAACCATAGAATGCATTTGTCTTGCGGAGTCTCCAAAATTGAGAGTGTCAGAGGCTGGGTGACCTCCTGTCCAGGATTGCTCTCATCTTATGAGTCCAAGTTTTCATCTTATGTATTTTTTTTCTCCTGAGAATAGGCCAACCAATCAATGGCTCAGACAGATAAGCCAACATGCATCCCGCCGGAGCTGCCGAAGATGCTGAAGGAGTTTGCCAAAGCCGCCATTCGGGCGCAGCCGCAGGACCTCATCCAGTGGGGGGCCGAGTATGTGCTCCTTTATCGCCTTCACCTCTTGGAGGACGGGCGGGGAGAGAGGGTCCTGGAAAACCGCAGAGGTTGCCATGGCTGCAGTGAGGCGGTCGGGACTAACTGGCATCGTCTTTGTTTCAGCTCTTGCATTGCTTTGATGCTTTAAAATCCACACGTAAATATTACATCTAGTCGGGCGAGGATGGAATGCCTCCCCTAAGCGAGCCAGATTGAACAGTAGGACGCCAGGTCAATAGACCGTGTCCTGGGGCAAGCAGCAAGAGTTAAGTGACCGCGTCACACCAGCGTATGCACACCCACATCCTCCCTGCACTCCTTTTCCCAGTCCCGGTGGAAAGAAGGGCTGGGAATCTCCGAAGCTTAATCTGCCTTTTTTCGTTCTCCTGTCTCACCACTAGATGGCAGCAGTGCAGCCGGGGGAGGGACGCGACAGCCCTGGGTGGATGGGGTGGGACCAGTCCAGCTAGTTCATCCGTTTAAGGAGACAATTCCTCCCCTGTGTTAAAACTCTTACTTGGACCCAACCAAAGACGCTTTGTATCTTGTCTTTGAGGAAATTATTGTTATTTTCTTTAGTGTTTCTCTGAACTGATTTGTTCTGCCAACATAAAGATGTCCGCACAGTACCCATTGCATTCTGGAGAAAGGCCAAGCAGAGTGATGGGGTCCTCAGGCATGGCTGAACACAGTGTGCCTCAAACACGCGGGCCTTCTTTCAGGAGAGACCTCCAGAGGCTGCTCAGTAGATGGAGCTTACACAACAATCGCTGCGGGCCTGGATTGAAGCAGTTTTGCACAGAAAGCCTTTCAGCTATGAAATTGCTCCTTAGACAAACTTGCCTGCTTGAAACTGGGGAACCAGGACTTGAGACAGGAGCTGGAGGATAACTAGACCTCTCGGACCATTTTCAGGCTGTTTTTACTGTTTTATGATTCCCTGCTTAGGAGGGTTTCAGTAGAAAGGGGAGAGAGAGGCCGTTGAGAGAAAGCCAGTGAGTTGGGGAAGGGAAGATGTCCTCAGCCTGAGGCTGTGAGTGGGTGTACTGCGCAGATGGTGGGGAGAGTGTGGACACCTTTGAGAAGACACAAAATGTCATCTAAGAGGGGCCTTTCGGAGTCTCTGGGCCAGTGCTGTGCTCCCGGGCTGGATTAGGATGCAGCTTTTACAACTGGAAGGAAAATAGGCCAGGGGTGCTCATAAAAAGAAACATAAATGGCGGTTGCTTTGCCTAGTAGTGAGCCCTGTTTAGTTTTCCACTCTAAATTTTATATATTGCCTCTAAGATTGAACTTTAGCATCAGAAGACTAATTTATTTTGGCATAGTCAGATAGACAGACTTTATCTTATACGTTAGTTTCAAACTCATTTTATTGTCCTTGTGCTGCTGTTTTATAATAAGCAACATGACATTGCTTAGTATTGTCCCTGACATTTATGGAAGAAGGCATTCACTATTGTAGCCTGCTCGCTCTCATATTGTATCACGTACTATAATTTTTTAGACATCCATGAAAACTTATAGTTTAACCACAATGAAAAAGGAGGGCATGACCTAAGAGCCCCCTCCTTTCTATCCAGACG
Source organism: Piliocolobus tephrosceles (assembly GCF_002776525.5). Lineage (NCBI taxonomy): Eukaryota > Metazoa > Chordata > Mammalia > Primates > Cercopithecidae > Piliocolobus > Piliocolobus tephrosceles. Next base: position 41,904,468 of record NC_045435.1, read on the forward strand.
TGAAAAGCACCGCTCAGATGGTTGTATGTGACTTACTTAGAACCTGTACCATTTTAGAGAATAAAACTCTACGAAGTATTTCCAAGACAAAATACGTATTTAATCCATTGCAAGTAAGAATTTCCCTACATATATGTTGTCAACGAAGAAACCTCTTACCAGGCATCGGCAGGACATATACTTATTTGTCCTCTGGTAGGCATGTGTTACAACACAAATTTGCAATCTATGTGTATAACCATGGACCTGATCAATTGCAAATGAAGCTCAATAACCCAAAGAATGAAATCCATGATTACAGCTTTATTTCCATGTTGTCTAACCAATTCCACAAGAAGTCCAGAGATGTTGGTGCTGAGTGTTACTCTACCTGGGCAGCACTTCTGTAGAATGAGGTGCTGTGTGTCTCTGTCCCTCCCATTTATACCACCCAAGTCTGGTTATAAAGCCTGAGGCCACACCCGGCTCCTGTTGTCACATTGCACCCACACCCCGCCCACCCCAACACTGATCTGTGTGCAGAGATTTCTCATGCACGTTGTTAAATGTGGCCTTAACGTATTTCTTCTGCCCTTCCTGCTTTTTTCCCTCCATTACTTCCTCCAGATCCAGGTAGT
>NC_045435.1:41910084-41943020 GCF_002776525.5 Piliocolobus tephrosceles
TTTGGCTTGTCTTCTCTCCTGAGCCTTGCACGGTGCCCTGACAACCCTCTCTCCCTTCCCTCTTGAAGCCCCAAGCCTCACTACCTCCGGCCAGAAACCCTTCCTGATTCACCCCTAGGATACTTCCATCTCTTCCCCTTCCCTCCTTTTTTGTTTCTTCAGAGATGGGGGTCTCACTCTGTCACCCAGTCTGGAGTGTAGTGACACAATTATAGTTCACTGCAGCCTCAAACTCCTGGGCTCAAGTAGTCCTCCAGCCTTAGCCTCTGGATTCGCCGGATTACAGGCCCTAGCCACCATTCCTGTGCTGTCTTCCCCTTTTTTACATACATTACTTTTTAGTTCTCTTCCAAATTCTCTTCCCAAGATTATATATACATATGTAATACATATATGCACATAATACATATGTATACAAGAGTATATATACATATGTAATATATATCTGCACGTATAAAACATTCAGAGATGAAAAAAAAAAAAAAAACCTGAACCCGATATGCTCCAGGGAATTGCATACCCAAATTTTTCTTGGTTCTTCCTCATCCTTAGAGAAGAACAAAGCTTTGTATTCTCTAAGCATTCTCTGTGCCCTAAGTGGAGAGTAACACATTCAGGCTTTTCCCATATGTAAGTGAACTAAACACAATGACACATAGAAGCCACTTCACAAAGGTTCCTTTCTCTACCTCCTTCCCTCAGAAAAAGGGGGAAGGATTGCTAGAACAGCCAGAGGCCACTGGATATAGGATGCTCCTCCTACTCTCTTGACTTTTTTTCTTGTAGTTATTTTGAGGCCCTGTCCCGTGGAGAGACGCCTCCAGTGAGAGAGCGGTCTGAGCGAGTTGCTTTGTGTAACTGGGCAGAGCTAACACCTGAGCTGTTAAAGCTCCTGCATTCTCAGGTAAGGGCCCTGCTGCAGCATTGAGGGGAATGTAGCACAGTGTTGAGGCTGGGTGGGTACAGATGAAAGCCCTCTGTTCTCCTGCCAGTCAGCTGACCACTTAGCACCACCCTAAAATACACTAAACCGTGGACTGAAAGTAAACCTTCCCTTGGGGAAATGGGAATAATTTTGAAATAGGCTGTAGGCTGAGTCATTGGTGGGGTCATCCCAGGTTTCCTTGAAGCTGGCAGAATGTACAGGGGATCAATGCAATGCTAATCTCATCTCTCCAGAAAAGTGCAGGCCCTCAGTCACTCCACAGTGTCTCCCTTACTGATCAAGACCATAATATGCCAATCACAGTTTGGGGAAGGGCATATTTCAGCTCCCCAGCTATCCCAGGTCCAGATATAGCTTTTAGCTTTTAGGGAGAGGCTGTGAGCCTCTTCACAGCCACATCATCCTGGCAGCTGCCTGGTGAATGAATGCATGAGGAGGGTCCAGCTTGAGAAAGTTTGTGGTTTGGCCAATTCCCAGGAAATACGGTTGAGCACCACCATACCCTGCTTTATGATCCAGGACAGAGAGGTTAGGGGTGATTTAGGACTGGTGTGGCTAACTACCTTGGTCCCAGAGGCTTAGCATTTCACTAGAATCAGAGGGTCAGGAAAGGTGGTGGAGCACTTCATCAGGGGCATCTGTGCTCTTGTTGCATTGGTGGCCAACAACCAGTCACCTTCCCGCCTTTTATCCACCAAGTACCTTTTGCAGTGAACATGACAGAGCTCTAAAGTACCTGGGATCAAGCAACATTAGGCGTCCAGACCAAATCCCCGTGGGTCAGCCACATACCCCACATCATTCCAGGGAAAGCATGAGGGATGCGCTTCAGGTCTAGATCTAAGAACTCAGTGCAATCCGGAAGAAAGAGACCTATGTCTTGTTTTAATTTTACCATTAATTAGTGGTCTGAGGTAAGCCATCTACCCCCTGGTTTTGTTTTCAGGCTGTTCTGTCATATAAGGAATAAAACAATTTAGGAATACAATAGCAGATAAAAGCATCACCAGAAATTAAAATGTAATATAAATGTATATCTTTTGCATAATTCTGACACCTAAAGTTTAACAATTAATAAATTATATTTCAGCATGCTCTTCACTAGGATTTGCGAAGATCACTGCCACACAGAGCCATCTTGTACCTTCCTAACACCCCCTCCTGCCCCTTGCCATGTGCTGGGAGATGTGGACCTGGCCTGGGGGCGGGGTGTTTCTCAGGGCCTTGTCTCAACTTCTCCCACATCTCTGTGTTGTGTCTGTCGCCTGCCCTGCAGGTTGCTGGGAGACTGATCGTCCACGCAGAGGAGCTGGCCCAGATGTGGAAAGTGGTGAATCTTCCAACAGATCTGTTTAATAGTGTGATGAATGTGGGTCACTTCACGGAGGAGATCGAGTGGCTGAAGTTTTTAGCCCTTGCTTGCAGCGCTCTTGGAGTTGTAAGTTAGCTTGACTGTTTTTTGTTCCTGAGGGGGCAGTCTCCCTCCGGGCCTGGAAGGGCAGTGGATCTATACACGTGGTCAACTCTCCAGGGCTGATGAGAAACATGCCTCTTCTCGCCTCGTCCTTCTCCTCTCTAAAGCAAAGTCTTTTCTGTGCTCGTCGGGCAGAAGCAGGGGCTGGGAGGGGCAGAGGGAGACACCATCGTCAGGCTCTGGGGAGAGCTGACTACAGTGTAGTTCTTGGATTATTTATGAATATTGCCCTCAGACTTATTCTCACTCCACTCCCTCCATTCACATTCCCAGAGACAGCCAAGAGCCGGCTGCAGAAAAAGACTTCCAGACACCTAGAATATGTATCAATAGACACTTTTTAAAGGGGGTACAATCTTATAGAAAACTATGTAATAAACAGAATTAGATGCAAAACTCAGACACAAGAAAGCAAAAAAAAAAAAAAAAAAAAAAAGAGAGATAAGGCTATTTCTGAATTTAGTCATGACACCTCCATGGATGCAGGATGTTCATACAGATTTATGCCTTTTCCAAATTTGACTTGTTTGATACTGGAAAAGCAATTTTACTGTTTTTTTTTTTTTTTTTTTTGAGACGGAGTCTCGCTCTGTCACGCAGGCTGGAGTGCTGTGGCCGGATCTCAGCTCACTGCAAGCTCCGCCTCCCGGGTTCACGCCATTCTCCTGCCTCAGCCTCCTGGGTAGCTGGGACTACAGGCGCCGCCACCTCGCCCGGCTAGTTTTTTGTAGTTTTTTTTTTTTAGTAGAGACGGGGTTTCACCATGTTAGCCAGGATGGTCTCGATCTCCTGACCTCGTGATCTGCCCATCTCGGCCTCCCAAAGTGCTGGGATTACAGGCTTGAGCCACCGCGCCCGGCCGCAATTTTACTGTTTTGAAGCCAAAGATGCTGAAATCAGTTTATATGTATAGATATCTAAAGCTTGGGTATCTTATATGTGGACTTACATTGTTAAACATTGTTAAAATAACTTAAAATGAATCAAAAACATGGTTTTTTGAAAGAATCCCTGAGATACATACAAGTTTGAAAATTACAGCATTTATATGGGAAAATGTATCTTTAATATTTTATCTGCAGTTAATTATGATCTTGTTGATCTACCCCACCCACAAAGGGTCAAATAATAAATAAATTCAATCCAATCCTGAAATTTTAGTCTGATGCAGTAACTGAAACAGCCTAACGGTAAATTACCCAGTATCTCAGGTTTTTCTCACCACGCTCTCTTCTCCAAGATGGCAGTTGAATTTAGATGGAAAGAGGTGACTCTAGGACCACAGAGCAGTCATTTCCCACAGCCCTCAGTCTTCTCTGGCATCTCTGGTCTCCATGGCAATGCCTGTCTGTCTGGTTGCTAGCTGCTTGCAGCTTACATTTTTGGTCTCGTCTCTCCCAGACTGGTGAAAGGCTAACGATGCCTCCCCGACCGACTCATTTCAGTTCTCAATGGGGTTGAGGGCCTCTTTGAGTCTTTGCCAGGGTGTCCTATCTGCTCCCTGGCTCTGGTGGTCTACTTCACAGCCCCTCACCAGTGTGTGATGTGTCTGAGCCCTTCCCTTATCCCCATACCTCAGAGTAACAAAGAGTGACTTTGGAAAGTCAAATTCCAACCCTCCCTCTGTTTGGTCCACTGTGTAGATGCGAACTTTCCTCTGATGTACCTGCCTCCCAAACTGGAGAGGGGAAACGGTGAATTGGATCTTTCTACTTCCTTTCTAAAACAAGGAGGTGGGATTCAATGTTCCATGAGGTTCATCTACCTCTGACATCCTGTGATTCTATCCCCACTTCTCTGCTTCCTCTGAGACACCCTCAGGCCTACCTCTGAATAACAGTGAGCTCCTCCAATTCTAAGAGGCCTTGACATATCTGACTTTGTTCCACATCATCCCCATGTCAAAGAACCCCTAGAGGTAAAGTCAGCCTGGAGGTTAAGTCTGTAAATAAGGGGTGCCCTATGAAACCAGTAATCAATATCCTTATATTCATTTCTATCATGCTGGACTATTTCTGGGATCTTAAATGTGGGGCTGGTCAGTGATACGGTGTGAATGCTTGTGTCCTCCCAAAATTCATAAATTGAAATCTCACCTTCCAAGATGATGGCCTTAAAAGTAGGGCCTCTGGGAGTTGATTGGGTCACGAGGGTGGAGCCCTCATGAATGGGATTAGTGCCCTTATAAAAGTTGCCCCTCCACCAACTGAGGACACATAGAAAGCATCATTCATGAGGAACAGGCCCTCACCAGAGAGCAAATCTGCTGGCTCCTTGGTCTTGGACTTCCCAGACTCCAAAACTGTCAGCAATAAATTTATGTTGTTTATAAATTACCCAGTCTAAGGTATTTTGTTATAGCTGAGACTAAGTCAGGGGTCACCATCTGGTGGAGACCTTGCATCCTAGTTAATTCATATATCCTTAGAGGCAAGCCCAGAATTTCTCTTTCCTTTGCCAATTCAACAGCAAGACATGATCTCTATGCCATTCAGAAAAGCCAGTTTGTTCCTTGTAGAAGAGTCTAGTAACAGGAATTTTTACTCCAGTAGGTAATGGGTACATTTGCTCTATCTTGAGCTCTCTGCGTCTAATGCACATTATTCAGAATGCGATGGCATGCAGACCTGCATTCCTCCTCCCTTCAGCACTCCTTCTTCTGGACTGGCCTATGCCACCTCCTGTTCCACTGAACTGATTATTAAAAAAGTAAGAGATCACATATGTAGAAAATAATCATGTTCACTGAAAAGAGTGACTTTTTTTAAAGCAAACAATTCACATTTCAAGGCTTTCACCTCTGACTTTGAAAATGAAGCTTGCAAGATGTTTAAAGACTACCTCTGTGAAATGGATCCCCAAAAAAATATTGTGCAAGAGAATGAAGATCTGTTTACTTTAGATTTATGTCAGTTTACCAAATAGCTCTAGTACAAATAGTTATTTATCCACTCATCCATTTATTAAATCTTTAAAAATATTTTAAAATCTTACGAGGTAATAGAATTTGAAGGTTTGTTGTTTGAATGATCAATAAAAGATGATGCGTAGGGCTGACAGCCCCTATGTTAGTTTGTTAGGGCTGCCATGACTTGGTGGCTTGAACAACAGAAATTTGTTGTCTCTCAGTTCTGGAGGACAGAGGTTCTGGGAACAAGCTGTCAGCAGGATTGCTTTCTTCTGAGGCGTTTCTCCTTGGCTTAAAAATGGCCAGCTTCTCGAACTGTGTCCCTCTGTGCCCACATGGCTGACTCTCTCTTTATGTCCTAACTCCTGTTCTTATAAAGACACCCTACTGACTTCATTTTAACTTATCTTTTTGAAGGTCATATGTTCAAATACAATCACATTCTCCAGTTCTGGGGTTAAGGCTTCGACATATGAATTTTCGGGGGAACAATTCAGCCCATACCAGCACCCCATGGGAGAGGGCAACAGAACAAAGCATTAGGGGTGCAGAGGGTTGTTTTTGTTTGTTTGTTTACAGAAATGGGTGAGCTGTGGGTAGAAATTATAAAGTTCAGAGTGTGCTTGCAAATCTACCCCAAACCATTCTCCCACTCACAAGCATGACTTACCATCCTCCCAGACAGCCTCGTGTATACTAGTTAGCCCATGCCTGCCCTCCCACCCACTCTGAATTAAGTGGAAGTGCCTAGAAGATGCAGTGTTTCACAGCGATTTCCATGAGAGGACCCCCAGAGGCAGGGGAGAGGAAAGGAAGGTGGCCTGCCTCAAACTCAATTTTTTTTGACATCGTGTGGTTTATCAAAAATTTTGTTTCATAAAATAACAATGCTTATTAAATGTAAAGAAACAAATTTTAAATATTAACTCAATTAAAATTAATAATTATTACAAATTATGTTTAAATTACTTGCCATCAAGTCAAACTATCACTCAAGGAAGAGTTTATTCATATCCTCAGTACCTCAGTACCTCCTGACATAGATTACACTCCTGGGTAACACACACCACAGTAAGAGAAGCCCCATCTAGGCAATCATTCTGTTCTGGGAGAGAATGAGAGGAGAACAGCAAACATCAACTGCTAAGGCAGGACAAGTCTCCTCTACTAATCATGTGGGAAGACACAGCAGCTGCTTTTTCACTCACCCTAAGCCACCACTCAGGACTGATCTTTCACTGATCCCTGGAAGGGTGTGTCAGGATGATCTGTACATCATCAGTTTCAGTAAACCACCAAGATCTGTATGCTGACCTTCATTTCACAACTCTTTCGCTTGTATCATTTATTCAAAGGGTGGGTTTATTTAACGACATGAGATTAGTTCTGAGCATGCTCCTTTAATGTTCAAGTTTCACTGTAAGGAGGGTTTGCTTCTGTAGTAACCCTTCTATTAAAATTCCTGGCACTCATTGTCAACCAATATTTCCCCAGCAATATAAGGGTTAGTATTACGTAATATTAAATAAAGCACTAGGTGATTCTATTTAGATGGGCCCAGATGCTTTAGAGGAACATTTAGCTTGATGTTCAAAACCATTTTTCCAGTATCTTCTTGGGACTCTATTTTCCTGGGGAACTTACCCTTCTCTTACCTTCTCTACTGTGTCTTGCTGGATGGAGTATATAGTATCTTGCTGGAGTATATAGGCTAGACCATTTATCTCAGCCCTTTAGAAATATGATTAGAGGGTAATAAGAAATAATTCTAATTATATATAATGCAAATCAACTTCCCTCCTTTAGTGAGGTTATTCAGACTAAAGTAACAAATATCTTAAAAGTATTTAGGAATTATAAATTTAATTCCTTGAGTAGTCTTCCAACAAAGAAAGAAAAAAATAAAGATACCCAATACTTAATATTTTTTAGAATGAATTAGTGACATTTGAATGTAAAAATTTCAAGTTTTCTAGAATCTTAAATTGTTCCCACTTCATTTTATAAGAGGAATATTTTTGTTTTCTTTCTTGTATCTAAATGGATCTCAGGAATATTGCCTGGAAGAGTAACTTTCTCCTCATTTTATGTAACTTTTATAGACTATTACCAAAACTCTCAAGATAGTGTGTGAGGTCTTATCATGTGACCATAATGGTGGGTTGCCCCGGATCCCGTTCAGCACCTTCCAGTTTCTCTACACGTATATTGCCGAAGTGGATGGAGAGATCTCTGCATCACACGTCAGCAGGATGCTAAACTACATTGAACGGGAAGTGTAAGTTAACTTTTACCCATTGGAGGTGAAAGAATACCAGGAAAACAAATCTATGGGGCCAAGACAGAGGGAGATTATTGTATTATGCTGCTCTGGGAACAGAAAAGTGAGGACATGAAATATGGATCTGAAAGAAAAGGGGAAAGGGAAGGAGAAGAGGAAGGAAAAGAATGATATAGGACAACAATTCTTTAAGTCCTTCTGAGACTAGCAGTAGCGGCAGCAGCACCTGAGAACATGTTAGAAATGCAGAATCTCAGGCTATATACCCTGGACCTATGGAATCATAAACTCTAGGGGTGGAGCCCAGGAATCTGTGTCTTTATAAGGCCCCCAATAACTCTGACTCACACTTAGCTATGACCAGTGGAACCGAAGTGGAGGAGGAGGAGGAGAGGAGGGAGTCAAGGGTTAAGAGGAAAAGAGGGCCGGGCATGGTGGCTCACACCTGTAATCCTAGGGTGGGTGAATGGCTTGAACTAAGGAGTTCAAGACCAGCCTGGGCAATATGGTGAAACCCCATCTTTACTAAAAATACAAAAAGTAGCTGGGCATGGTGGTGTGTGTCTGTATCAGTTAATTGGGAGGATGGCTTGAGGTTGCAGTGAGCTGAGATTGCATCACTTACTCCAGCGTGGACGACAGAGCCAGACCTTGTCTCAGAAAAACAAAGTTAAGAGAAAAAGGAGCAACAGCAGAATTAATGTGAAATGAGAAAGTTGTTTGTATATTTTCTTTCTTAAATTAACTGTCAGTGAACTAACTGCAGATGTACCTTTTTCCAAACAGAATTGGGCCTGATGGTTTAATCACGGTGAATGACTTTACCCAAAACCCCAGGGTTCAACTGGAGTAAAAGCACAATTTTGGCAATTTTAAAGGAAGATACAGAGATGATTGTACTTCAGAATGACTGAATCCCATATACCACCCAAAATCAATTTTCTTGTACAACTGGTATACACTAATAAACAATTAAACAAACATGAAATCAGAAATGTGAGGAATTAAGATGTGAAATGATTGGAACAAAACACCTTCATTACCAGGAGATTAGTATTCTTCCCACATGGACACTGAGTAAAAGTGGCTGACAAAGCATGGATAGAAAATGCATCTCCAATCAAAGCCAGATTGTCAGACGTTAAAAAGTAGTACGTTAACCAGACACAGTGTGTTGTTCCGTGATTGTTAGGCATAATTTAGATGAGTGCCTTTTATATGGTCAATTGAAGTTTTTACCAGTTTATCTCTCCATTTGTTGGTACTGTGCTAGTCATTCATTCATCCTCTCACTCATCACTATTTATTGAGGTTAGCTATGTGCCAGGAATAGGGTTGCCAGAAAAAACACAGGACACCCAGTTAAATTTGAATTTCAGACAAACAACAAATGTTCTGTTTTGGTTTTTGCTAAACCTGGCAACATTCCAGGAAGTATGCTGGCTTCTGAGCAGATGCAAATAACATCTAAATTCTGCCTTCAAGGAGCTCACAGTCTAACACTAAGATAAGAGCTGAACATAAATCACTTTCATGCAAATGGCCTTGAGAAGAACTAACAGTATTCTAGAAAGTGTCAATGTCAATGGATTTTTCTGAAACCATACACAGATGTCATAGAACCCACTAGAGAAATCCAGAATGCCCAAGGCTCAGGATTATCCAGGACTAGCCCTTTGAGCTTGGTCTGGAGGTTTAGTCCCTCTAGTATCATGGATACACAACTTTGCTTGTCTGTCCAGTCTTTCATAATTCAGCACATTGGACCCAATGACTTTGCCAATTGGCTCACCTCTGAATTGTGAAAGTCTCTGTTCAGGTTTGACCATGTTCCAGTTTATAGGAAATGACCAAAGTTGAAAACCATACCTAGACAGGCACTGAGGATATATACAAGGCATCATAGGTTTGGAGTCGGACAGATCTGGATTCAAATTATTTCTCACCAGTGACATCGAACAACTTAATTTATCTAAGATTGTTTCTTAGAGATAATGACACTGACTTCATAAGGTCATATTGTAAGGAAAAATTTGAGAATTTATAAAGCACTGTACACAGTGGCTTACACATGGTAAGTGCTTAATACATGTTGGCTATTATCATTAATACAATATTTGTAATCATTAATACAGTATTTGTAATATTGTTAATACAGCATAGCCCAGGTAGAGGGCAAAGCACAAAGCTGTTTTCCATCCTTGGGGTGACTGCAGAAGCAGGTTGATTTGGCAGATGTGCTGTAGGTACTGTGTCCCTAGTGAGCAGCTGTGGCATAGCAATATCAATAGCTTAGAGCAAGCATTGCCCCAGTGAACCAGGGCAGGAGAGGAGGAAGATGGCGCACACCAAGTGGTGGCTCAAAAGATGAGCAACTGGCAGTGCAACAATGGTATTGGCGATACTGCTCTGAACAAGATGAGGTCCCTGCTTTTATAGAGATTAAATTCTACTTAGGAAGACAGACATTACATAACCAAACATAAGTTTATAATTGTGAGAAACGATGCTACTACATAGTAGCACGGGCTACACAGCTAGTCAGCTAGTGTGTAGGGGCAGGATACGTGAGGAAGTAATTTGAGAGCAAGTTCGGAAGCCACAGGCAACTCAGAAAGGTGTATCTGCAGCCCACATGTCCTTGCCAAGCTCCAGACTCAACTATTCAGTAGCTAACTTGACATCTTTCTTGGATGACTCCAAAGTACTCTCTAATTTAACAAATCCAAAAATGATTTTCCTGGTTTGCATTTTTTTCATAATAAAATGTTGGAGAGAAATGAGTTCATAAGCGTCCTTCCTAAATGTGGATCTCTCCCACCACCCGCCAAGATACAAAACCCAGAAACCAGGGTCAACAAATACCTCCCCACTGCCTTACTTTCCAACTCTATCAGCAAGTGCTCTCCATTTTACCTCCTATGCATCTCTCAAATATGTCCTCTTCACCTTCCCTCACCACCCACCTGCCTTAGGTCCCCTCATCCCCTCCCAGCTACCAATATATTTCATCTGGACTTCCTACCAATCTGGTCCTCACAGGAAACAGAAGACAATCTAGAGTTTTGAAGATAATTAAAAGGTTTACAGAATGGACAAGGAAAACAACAAGGAAGTTGAGGCACCCAGGGACTGGCAAACCATTATCACCCCTAAGACCGAAGGGACAAAGGGAAGGACATGTTTTATTAGAGTGTGAGAGGACTGGAGCTGCAGGGGTTCCCCTGATGATGCAGAGGGCCAGTGCATCAGTCAAATGGTGCTGAGATAGGAGGAATATCCTATTCTCTCCCTCTTCTATTGACTAAACAGAACCTGAAGCTGGAGGGCATGTCTGAGTGATGTCAGTCCCTGGGGCATGGAGAAGGGCAGAGAGTGGATGCAGGAGGAGAGAATTTGCTCACACCCATGCTTGCCTTTCCCCCAAGCACTCTCTATGCTAGGAATCAGCAAACTTCTGTAAAGGCCCAGCTAGTAAATATTTTAGGCTTGGCAGGCTAGACGGTCTCCATCACAAATACTCAACTTTGGCAGTTGTAGCACAGATAATGTGTAAACACATTAGTGTGACTGTGTTCCAATAAAACTTTGTAACAGATGATTTTCAGGTAACTTTTCACATCACAAAATATTATTCTTTTGACTTAAAAAAAAACTACTTGAAAATGTAAAAACTGTTCTCAGGCTGTATCCAAGAATGGCAGACTGAATTTAGCCAGGGACTGTAGATTTCAGATTCCTGCTCTACACTACAGCCATGGGTCTTTGTAAAACCCCAGTCAGTTCACTGTGCCCCCTGCCTGAACTTTTACATATTCCCAATGGCCTTAGGATAATAAGCTAAATCGTATAGCCTATGAGGACTGCATAGTCTGGCCCTACATACACTTCCATCCACACTTCAGCAGCAAGAGCCTCTCTGGGTTTCTCTTTCTCAACATCATGCTGTCTCCACATCTTTAGAATATTCTGCTCTCCACTCTCTATTCAGTTCATTTGCAGATCTCAGTTCACTGCAACATTATTTATAATAGCAAATAACAAAATGAAAAAGGGGGTGGGGGCATAACATTCCCAACACTAGGGAAATGAATCATGGAACACCAGGCAGCCATTTTATAACTGTAGATTAATGAGAAAGCTTAATGAGATATTAAGAGAAAACACTCAAGTTACAGTAATACCTATTATTTCATATTGTTGTAATACATTTATACATATATACCTAGGTGGAAAAAATCTTGAAGGGAATGCACCAAGCTGTTCAGAGTGATAACTCATGGGCAATGGGGTTATGGGTGATCTTTCCTTTTTGTTTATTTATATTTTCTAAAATAAACATGTATTAAGAAAAATCAACATGAATTTTTAAAAATCAACTTACCTAAAAAAAAATCCTTAATTTCAGGTGAATATGTTAGAAAGTTATGAAGTTATGAGAGGGCTGGGGAAGGAAAGGCATTTTCAAGTTTGATCTAATTCAAAACTAAATCTGTGAAATACTCAAGTTTCCTAAAATCACTCAGGATTTAAGTGTGTGATATTTTGGTGGACATATTTTAGTTCCTGGGCTTTGACATTAATTGTAACAGGCTTTTAAAGGGTAGCTCTTTTCTCCATTAAAAAGCAATGAGGCTGGGCATGGTGGCTCACGCCTGTAATCCCAGCACTTTGGGAGGCCAAGGCTGGCGGATCACCTGAGGTCAGGAGTTCAAGACCAGCCTGGCCAACATGGTGAAACCCCATCTGTACTAAAAACACAAAAATTAGCTGCGTGTGGTGGCGCACATCTGTAATCCCAGCTACTCAGGAGGCTGAGGCAGGAGAATCGCTGGAACCCGGGAGGCGAAGGTTGCAGTGAGCGGAGATGGCACCACTGCACTTCAGCCTGGGCGACAGTTGAAATGGAATAAACTGAATTATCTCTCTTCAACTTGATTGAAATTATTAACCCAAAACCCAATGCATTAAAAATCAATATCTAAAATCCTCATTAAACTGAGTGCACATGCCAATATTAAGAATGCTGTGTCATTCTTCATCAAAAGTAATTACCTCAACACAAGAGGAGACAAGTACGCTCGGAAGTAAACCCCAAATCCCAACTAACGAACATCTAAGATCAGTGGCCACGGGGAATAATTCTGAAATTGCCATCACACTTACCCAAAGATAACAACCCGGAGGTCTTATTTTTATAGATAAAGAACAAAACCATCCAAAAAGGCACACAAGATGCCAAATTAAAAATAAAAAGCGAAAACCCAAAAGGTTGCGCGCAATTCCTTCTGAAACCTATCCGCCTCCTACCCCTGTCCCTTCCTCTGGTGCTGGAGGGTCCTTGTCCCTGTTTCTCCCACCGCATGCCCTGGAACCGCACAGCTTAACTCTTTTCTTGGCGGTTCCGACCTGTCTCCGCCCCGGCCCCGCCCCAGCCATGCCTCGGTCCCGCCCCGTTCGCCGTCTATTGGCTTCTCCCACCTGCTGCCAGTGGGTGACGAGCCGGGAAGTCGGGAGGGATCTATTGTGCACGCCCAAGGCGCTGGGCCTGGAGCAGGAGTAAGAGAGTGGAGGCGCCTCGGAGACTGAAGCGCGGCGTTGGGCTGGATCCTTTCCGGAAGCGGAAGCTCGGGGGACGCTCCAAGAAGGTCCGGGAGCCCACTGCGGTTAATTCTTTTTACCGTGAGGCTTCACTTCCTTCGGTCTTGTCTTCTCTGAGGCTGCGAGAGATGGTCAGGTCCGGATCTCGACCGGGCCAGGTGAGGGTTGAGGACCTGAGGACCTGAGGAGTCCACTGTGGGGATGGAGAGGGACAGAGGGGTTTTCGGGCCAGGGACTTGTAAAACTCTGCTCGAAAAAAGAGAACATGCGGCGACATTTAAGTGCTGGGACAGAGGTGCGGGGAACACCTGATCTTCCCGTCGTAACACAGCCGCTCGGTCTCTAGATGTGTTTCTGTTTAAATAGTCGTAGCCCTCTAGAGCGCCGGCTTTGGGATCAGACCCGGGTTCGAGTCCCATCGTTCGCCATTGGGTCGAGTGACTTAAGCTCTCCTAGCTTCAGTTACTTGCAGCTTGAGATTCTACTACGCTTTACTTCTCGGAACTTCCTATTCCTTAGCTGCAAAATAGGCAGAAATAAGCATAAAATTCTGTCCCAAAGAGTTGGGAAGGTTAAATGAGAGAACTCGGAAAAAACATCGATCACACAGTTGGCGTAGACATGCAACAAAATTTAGTTCCCTTAAAAACACGTAGTTTGCCACCATCTTAATAATAACAGCAGCTAACATTTAGATAGCACTTATGTGGTAGATACTACTCTAAGTGCTTTTATGTATTACATAGAACAACTCATTTCATAGTCAGAATATCTTTATGAGGTAGGTACCATTATCCCTCTTTTATAGGTGAGGAAATTGAGGGCTGGAGAGTTCAAATAACTTCCTAACGGTTACACAGCTGTGGAATCAAGATTCAGATTCACAAAGCTGATGCCAGAGTCCATTCTTCTTTTAAACATTTTACCTAGTAGATGTATGACTTTGAACAAACCACTTTTCTGAAATTTAGGTTCCCACCTCACAGAAATAATGATAACTCACAGGGTATGGATTAAGTGGAAATGAAAGACCTTAGCACACTCTAAGTCATTCTACAAAGGCAGTTTTATCTTGTACTTGTTGGTAGGAGATACGACTACTAAGAAATGCTTGTATGTTTCTCAAATAGCAAAATTAAAAGTTTAATGATAATAACTCAGTAGAAGTAAGTGTAAAATAAAGTAAACTGATTCTCCTGTATTGTAATTAGGACACTTCTTTTGGAGAGCAGCTTTGCAGTTTGTATTAAATTGCCAATAACCTTTCACCAAATAATTTTCCTTTTAATCCTAAATATGAAAAGGCTATTTTCAAGAGATAGAAAGGCTTATTCCAGGTGTTTTTAATTATGAAAAATATGAAGCAAACCAAGACCATATTATATTACTTCCACTAAAAGAAATATTATACAACCACTAAAAATTTTGGAGTATTAATATGAAAAAGATTTAAAGGTAGAAAACACAAGATTCAAAATTGCAAATATGTAGTTAGTATGACTAAGTAAAAAATGCATATGAAAAAAGATTGGAAGCCCCAATAGCAAAGAACACATCTAGTACCTAGATCTTGGTTTCCAAGTACCACTGTCCACCAAGGAGTCATGGTGTCTTGGAGAATTGACCAACCCCAGGGCTGAGCAGGGGTATTATAAGAAGAGCGTGGATACATCAAACTAAAAAGCTTCTGCACAGCACAGGAAATGATTGATGGAGTGAAAAGGCTACAGAATGGGAGAAAATATTTTCAAGCCATGTATCTGATAAATAATATCCAAAATACATATAAGGAATTTCTATAATTCAAAAGCAGAACAACAGATGACCTGGTTAAAAAATGAAAAAAGGATTTGAATAGACATTTTTCCAAAGAAGATGTGCAGATGACCAACAGGTATATGAAAAGATGCTCAACATCACTAATCATCAAGGAAATGCAAATTAAAACCACAATGAGCTATCACCTAACACCTGTTAGGATGACTTATTAAAAAAACAAAAACAAGTGTTGGCAAGGATTTGGAAGAACTGGAACCCTTGTACACTGTCAGTGGGAATGTAAAATGGTATAGCCGCTATGGAAAACAATATGGAGATTCCTCACCAAATTAAAAATAGAACTATATCACCCAGCAATTCTACTTCTGGGAATTTATCCCAAAGAATTGAAATCAGTATATAGAAGAGATATTTGCACTCTCGTGTTCATTGCAGCACTATTCACAATAGCCAAGATGGGGGAACAATGCAAATGTCTACAGATGAATAGATAAAATATGGTATATACATACAATGGACTATTATTCAGCTTTTAAAAAGAAGGAAATAGCTGTCATATGCAATAACACACATGAACCTTGAAGACATTATACAAAGTGAAATAAGCTAGTCACAGAAGGACAAATACAGCATGATTTTACTTACATAAAGTATCTAAAATAGTTTAAACTCATAGAAACAGAATAGAATGGTGGTTGCCAGTGGCCGTTAGAAGACAGAGATGGCGTTGCTATTCAGTGAGTATAAAGTTACATTTATGTGAGATGAAGAAATTCTTGAGATCTGTACAGTATCATGTCTATAGTTAATATTACATTTTGTTAAGAAGGTGGATCTCATTTTAAATACCCTTGTGGCAATTATAAAAAAAAAATAAAAAGATGACCTGGGAGCACCTTGTTGTAGAAAGTAAGGAACAACTCAAAAAGTGATGGGGGCATGTTAAAATGATACAGGAGTCAACCTCAGGGGGCTCCCAGTGACCAAATCTGAGACAATTTGAGCATCAAAATAAAGTGATAATAGGGGATCATAACCCACTGAAGAAAACAGGAATCAGTGAGTCCCCACTAACACGGAAGAAAGAAAAAGTGCTTCCCTAAAGTTGAATGCCCACTAATAAATGTAGAAGGAATTACGTAGTTAGAAAATCACTATTTGTCAAACGATTCAGCCAAGAATCATCAATGGATGCTAAAACTATGGGGTGACAGTTTGATGATGGGGATATCTATATAATCTCAAAGTATCTCTTCACAAAATGCTTAACAATTACAAAGATAAGAGTAGAAACTTTATAATAAAAAACCTGGCAGACACCATCTTAAGTAATAAAGTTTACATCATCAGTAAGGCGACAAACTGACGTGTCTATTTATTGTATTGAGAATAACATCTCTTTTGTGGATTCCTGCCAAAAATGCATGACCTGTGTCTAATAGGTAAACATCAGACAAATCTAAATGTCCAGAGGGACATTGTACAAAATAACTGGCCTAGCCTCTTTAAATATGTCAAGGTTATAGCAGACAATGAATGACAGCCTGAGGAACTGTTATAGATTAAAGGAGACTAAAGAGCTACGACAATTTAATGCAACATATGATCTTGGATTTGGCGTGAACCAGAGGGATTTTTTTTTTTTTTTTTTGCAAAGGACAGTATTGGGATAATTGGCAACATGCAAATAAGGTCTAAACATTAGGTCATAATTCTGTATCAATGTTAATTTCCTGGTTTTGATAATTATACTGTGATTATATTAGAGAATGGCCTTGTTTTTAGGAAATATTTAGGAGTAAAAGAGTATTATATCTGCAACTTAACTCTAATGGTTCAGGCAAAAAGTAATGCTTTGAGATATATTGAGAGAGAGCATGGAAAATGTAAAATGCCAAGGGTCACAGAATCTGAGTGAAGCATATACAGGACTTCTTTGTACTATTATTTCATAGTGGAAACTACAAAAAAAAAAAAAAAAAAAAAAAGGAAAGGAATTGTTCCAATATGATAGCTACTGTTTCAAGGTGCTTTTATCATGGGTAATTTTCTTTACCAGATTTTCTATAATATAGCCTTGTGTATATTTTTTGGAGAAACGTCATATATAATTTTACAGTTATGTCAGACATATATCTCAGACATGTACTTAAACATTTTTTTTTTTTTTTTTGGCTGGGCACAGTGGCTCACGCCTGTAATCCCAGCAACTTTGGGAAGTCGAGGCAGGCAGATCACCTGAAGTCAGAAGTTCAAAACCAGCCTGGCCAACAAGACATCCTGTCTCTACTAAAAAATACAAAATTAGCCAGGCGTGGTGGTGCATGCCTGTAATCCCAGCTACTCAGGAGGCTGAGGCAGGAGAATTGCTTGAACCCGGGAGGTGGAGGTTGCAGTGAGCTGAGATCTCACCACTGCACTCCAGCCTGGGCAAAAAAAAGAGCGAAACTCCGTCTCAAAAAACAAATTTTTTTTTTTGGAACTAATAATAGTGGTAGTTGTTTTTGGACTCGATCCAGGTTGTAGTATTATAGTGTCATGGCTTGGATTTTGTATTATAATTCCAGCCAGGACATCGACATAGATATACCAAAGGGAAAGACCCTGATAGTGTGATGCAGAGACCAGTGGAGTGATGTTACATAAGATCTTATTTCTTACATTGTTGGTTCTCACTGCTGCCTTCATGACCCTCCATCATATTCTAAGTTATCTCAAGAAGTATAACTCTTACCAACCCAATTTTTAAAAAATGTATTCTCAGTGACATTCTTAGAAGGATGGAGCACATATTCAAGCATATAACAGAATGCCATATAACTCCAGAAAGTTTGGTAGTTACTGCTCAAAGCTATCTTGAGATGAAATATATAAATATGTCAAGAGAAATTATAAATGAAACTGCCAACAGTGACTATATCTGGAGGGTGGAACTAGGGGGGAATCAGGGACTTTAACTCATGTCTATTTAAAATCTCTATGAATAGAGATTATATTTATCTGATATAAAGTTATTAAGATATAAAATAGTATACCATGGAAGTGTCCCTTCTTGCTCTGCCCCCAGATGCTCAGTTTCTCTCCCCAGAGGCAACCATGATTAACTATTTCTGGTGTAACTCCCAAGATAATGGATGCATGTAAAAGCAAATGCCTATTTTTGTCTGTTTTTCTACACAAAAGGTAATCCATTATGTCACTTTTAAAACAACAAAAAAAAAAATTAAGAAAACAACAGTGCTATGTAAGTCTGAAAAGAAAGATTAAGACAATGAGATGTAGATAAAGAGAAAGGGTAGAGTTTTCATTTGCTAGTCTAATCAGGCATTCTAAATAATGTACACAAAAGGAACCAGAGTTAAGAACTCTGTTCTGTATCTTGAATTAATTTGTATGTTTCAAATAATTTGGGACTACAGAACATGTTTAGGGGATTAATATAGTCTGAACTTAGTGTAGCAGTTACTTCTGGTATAAAATAGTATCTCAATTTCCTTTTCACCTTAAATTGTTTACCTTAAGGAACAAATATATTTGTTATTTGCTTGACATTGTACATAAAATAAACTTAATATATGAATTAAATTATAATTGTGGATTTTTAGGATATGTCACATTCATTAAAACAGTGAAAAATATGGTACATACATACAATGGAATGTTATGTGGCTTCAAAGAGGAAGAAACATTTTGACACATGCTACAATATAGATGAAGCTTGAAGACATTATGCTAAGGGAAATAAGCCAGTTACACAAGGACAAATATTGTATGATTCCAGTTACATAAAGTTTCTAGAGTAGTCAAATTCATAGAAGCTAGGACGGTAGTTGCTAGGGTCAGGGGGAAGAGGGGATGGAAAGGTATTGTTTGATGGGTACAGAGTTTCAGTTTGAAAAGATGAATAAAAGAAAAAAATGATATCAGATTGCTGGCAAGATGGCTGAACAGGAACTGCTTGAGTCTGCAGCTCCCAGCGAGATCGATGCAGAAGGTGGGCGATGTCTACATTTCCAACTGAGGTACCCGGTTCATCTCACTGGGACTGGTTGGACAGTGGGTGCAGCCCATGGAGGATAAGCCAAAGCAGGGTGGGGTGTTGCCTCACCCTGGAAGTGCCAGGGGTCGAGGAATTTTCTCCCCTACCCAAGGGAAGCCGTGAGGGACTGAACCTGAGGAACCATGCACTCTGGCCCAGATACTGCACTTTTCCTAATGGTCTTTGCAACCTGCAGACCAGGAGATTCCCTCCAATGCCTACCCCACTAGGGCCCTGGGTTTCAAGCACAAAACTGGGTGGCTGTTTGGGCAGACACCAAAATAGCTGCATGAGGTTTTTTTTTTTTTTTTTTTTTTTCCCCCCATACCCAATTGGTGTCTGGAATGCCAGTGAGACAACCATTCACTCCCCTGGAAAGGGGGCTGAAGCCAGGGAGCCAAGTGGTCTGGCTCAGCAGTCCCATCCCCACGGAGCCCAGCAAGCCAAGATCCACTGGTTTGAAATTCTCGCTGCCAGCCCAGCAGCAGTCAGAGATCAACCTGGGACACTCGAACTTGGTGGGGGAAGGGGCATCTGCCATTGCTGAGGCTTGAGTAGGTGGTTTTATCCTCACAGTGTAAACAAAGCCACTGGGAAGTTTGAACTGGGCGGAGCCCACTGCAGCTGAGCAAGGCTGCTGTGGCCAGACTGCCAGATTTGTCCTCTCTGGGCAGGGCATCTCTGAAAAAAGACAGCAGCCCCAGTCGGACTTTTAGATAAAACTCTGATCTCTCTGGGCCACAGAGCACCTGGGGAAAGGGGTGGCTATGGGCGCAGCTTCAGCCGACTTAAATGTTTCTGCCTGATGGCTCTGAAGAGAGCAGTGGATCTCCCAGCGCAGCGTTTGAGTTCTGCTAAGGGTCATACTGCCTCCTCAGGTGGGTCCCTGACCCCCCGTGTATCCTGACTAGGAGATACCCCCCAGTAGGGGCTGACAGACACCTCATATAGGAAAGCTCTGGCTGGCATCTGGCAGGTGCCTTTCTGGGACGAAGCTTCCAGAGGAAAGTACAGGCAGCAATATTTGCTGTTCTGCAGCCTCCGCTGATACCCAGGCAAACAGGGTCTGGAGTGGACCTCCAGCAATCTCTGGCAGACCTGCAGCAGAGAGGCCTGTTAGAAGGAAAACTAATAAACAAAAAGGAAGAGCACATCCACTCAGAGACCCCATCCAAAGGTCACCAACATCAAAGACCAAAGGTAGATAAATCCACAAAGATGGGGAGAAACCAGTACAAAAAGGCTGAAAATACCAAAAACCAGAACACCTCTTCTCCTCCAAAGGATCACAACTCCTCACCAGCAAGGGAACAAAACTGGATGGAGAATGAGTTTGACGAACTGACAGAAGTAGGCTTCAGAAGATGGGTAATAACAAACTCTCCAAGCTAAAGGACTATGTTCTAACCCAATGCGAGGAAGCTAAGAACCTTGAAAAAGGGTTAGACAAATTGCTAACTAGAATAACCAGTTTAGAGAAGAACATAAGTGACCTGATGGAGCTGAAAAACACAGCACGAGAACTTCTTGAAGCATACACAAGTATCAGTAGCCAAATCGATCAAGCAGAAGAAATGATATCAGAGATTGAAGATCAACTTAAAAATAAAGCAAGAAGACAAGATTAGAGAAAAAAGAATAAAAAGGAACAAACAAAGCCTTCAAGAAATATGGGACTATGTGAAAAGACCAAATCTACATTTGATTGATGTACCTGAAAGTGATGGGGAGAATGGAACCAAGTTGGAAAACACTCTTCAGGATATTATCCAGAACTTCCCCACCTAGCAAGACAGGCCAACATTCAATTTCAGGAAATACAGAGAACACCACAAAGATACTCCTTGAGAAGAGCTACCCCAAGACACATAATTGTCAGATTCACCAAGGTTGAAATGAAGGAAAAAAATGTTAAGGGCAGCCAGAGAGAAAGGTCGGTTTACCCACAAAGGGAAACTCATCGGACTAACAGCAGATCTCTCTGAGGTTCAACATTCTTAAAGAATTTTCAACCCAGAATTAAATATTCAGCCAAACTAAGCTTCATAAATGAAGGAGAAATAAAATCCTTTACAGACAAGCAAATGCTGAGAGTTTTTGTCACCACCAGGCCTGCCCTACAAGAGATCCTGAAGGAAGCACTAAACATGGTAAGGAACAACAGGTACCAGCCACTGCAAAAACATACCAAATTGTAAAGACCGTCAACACTATGAAGAAACTGCATCATCTAATGACCAAAATAACCAGCTAGCATCATAATGACAGGATCAAATTCACACATAACAATATTAACTTTAAATGTAAATGGGCTAAATGCCCCAGTTAAAAGACACAGACTGGCAAATTGGAAAAACAGTCAAGACCTATTGGTATGTTGTATTCAGGAGACCCATCTCACGTGCAAAGACACACATAGGCTCAAAATAAAGGGATGGAGGAATATTTACCAAGCAAATGGAAAGAAGAAAAAAAAAGCAGGGGTTGCAATCATAGTTTCTGATAAAACAGACTTTAAACCAACAAAAATCAAAAAAGACAAAGAAGGGCATTACATAATGATAAAGGGATCAATGCAACAAGAAAAGCTAACTATCCTAAATATATATGCACCCAATACAGAAGCACCCAGATTCATAAAGCAAGTTCTTAGAGACCTATAAAGGGACTTAGACTCCCACACAATAATAGTGGGAGACTTTAACACCCCACTGTCAATATTAGACACATCAATGAGACAGAAAATTAACGAGGATATTCAGGACTTGAACTCAGTGCTGGACCAAGCAGACCTAATAGACATATACAGAACTCTCCATCCCAAGTCAACAGAATATACATTCTTCTCAGCATCTCATGGCACTAATTCTAAAATTGACCACATAATTGGAAGTAAAACACTCCTCAGCAAATGCAAAGGAATGGAAATCATAACAAACAGTCTGTCAGACCACAGTGCAATCAAATTAGAACTCAGGATTAAGAAACTCACTCAAAATCACACAACTACATGGAAACTGAACAACCTGCTCATGAATGACTACTAGGAAATAATGAAATAAAGGCAGAAATAAATAAGTTCTTTGAAATCACTGAGAACAAAGTCACAACATACCAGAATCTCTGGGACACAGCTAAAGCAGTGTTCAGAGAGAAATTTGTAGCACTAAACGCCCACAGGAGAAAGCAGGAAAGATCTAAAATTGAGACCCTAACATCACAATTAAAAGAACTAGAGGAACAAGAGCAAACAAATTCAAAAGCTAGCAGAAGACAAGAAATAACTAAGATCAGAGCAGAATTGAAGGAGATAGACAAAAAACCCTTTAAAAAATGAATCCAGGAGCTGGTTTTTTTGAAAAGATCAACAAAATAGATAGACCGCTAGCCAACCAATAAGGAAGAAAAGAGGGAAGAATCAAGTAGACACAATAAAAAATGATAAAGGGGATATCACCGCTGATCCCACAGAAATACAAACTACCATCAGAGAATATTATAAACACCTTTACACAAATAAACTAGAAAGTCTAGAGGAAATGGATAAATTCCTGGACACATACACCCTCCCAAGACTAAACCAGGAAGAAGTCGAATCCCTGAATAGACCAATAACAAGTTCTAAAATCGAGGCAGTAATTAATAGCATACCAACCGAAAAAAAAAAAAAAAAAAAAAAAAAAAAAAAGCCCAGGATCAGACAGATTCACAGCTGAATTCTACCAGAGGCACAAAGAGGAGCTGGCACCATTTCTTCTGAAACTATTCCAAATAAT
This sequence comes from Piliocolobus tephrosceles, assembly GCF_002776525.5. Classification (NCBI taxonomy): domain Eukaryota; kingdom Metazoa; phylum Chordata; class Mammalia; order Primates; family Cercopithecidae; genus Piliocolobus; species Piliocolobus tephrosceles. The sequence continues at coordinate 41,932,889 of NC_045435.1, forward strand.
AGAAAAAGAGGGACTCCTCCCTAACTCATTTTATAAGGCCAGCATCATCCTGACACCAAAACCTGGCAGAGACACAACAAAAAAAGAAAATTTCACACCAATATCCCTGATGAATATCACTGCGAAAATCCTCAGTAAAATACTGGCAAACTGAATCCAGTAGCACATCAAAAAACGTATACACTACTATCAAGTTGGCTTCATCCTTGGGATGCAAGGATGGTTCAACATATGCAAATCAATAAATGTAATCCATCACATAAAAGAACCAATGACAAAAACTACATGATTATCTCAATAGATGCAGAAAAGTCTTTTGGTAAAATTCAACACCACTTCATGCTAAAAACTCTCAATAAACTAGGTGTTGATGGGGAACATATCTCAAAATAATAAGACCTATTTATGACAAACCCACAGCCAATATCATACTGAATAGGCAAGAGCTGGAAGCATACCCTTTGAAAACCGGCACAAGACAAGGATGCCCTCTCTCACCACTCCTTTTCAACATAGTATTGGAAGTTCTGGCCAGGGCAATCAGGGAAGAGAAAGAAATGAAGTGTATTCAAACAGAAAGAGAGGAAGTTTGCAGATGACATGATTGTATATTTAGAAAACCCCATCGTCTCAGCCCAAAATCTCCTTAAGCTGATAAGCAACTTCAGCAAAGTCTCAGGATACAAAATCAGTGTGCAAAAACCACAAGCATTCCTATATACCAAAACCAGACAAACAGAGAGCCAAATCATGAGTGAACTCCCATTCACAACTGCTACAAAGGGAATAAAATACCTAGGAATATAACATACAAGGGCTGTGAAGGACTTTTTCAAGGAGAACTATAGACCACTGCTCAAGGAAATAAGAGAGGACACAAATGGAAGAACATCCCATGCTCATGGATAGGAAGAATCAATATTGTGCAAATGGCCACACTGCCCAAAGTAATTTATAAATTGAATGCTGTCCTCATCAAGCAACAATTGACTTTTTTCACAGAATTAGAAAAAACTTCTTTAAATTCATATGGAACCAAAAAACCGGCCTGTATAGCCAAGACAATCCTAAGCAAAAAGAACAAATCTGGAGGCATCATGCTACCTGATGACAAACTATACTACAAGGCTACAGTAACCAAAACAGCATGGTACTGGTACTAAAACAGGTATATAGACCAATGGAACAGAACAAAAGCCTCAGATATAATGCCACACATCTACAACCATCTGATCTTTGACAACTCTGACAAAAGCAATGGGGAAAGGATACCCTATTTAATAAATGGTGTTGGGAAAACTGGCTAGCCATATGCAGAAAACTGAAACTAGACCCTTTCCTTATACCTTAAACAAAAATTAACTCAAGATGGATTAAAGACTTAAACCTAAGACCTAAAACCATAAAAACCCTAGAAGAAAACCTAGGCAATACCATTCAGGACATATGCATGGGCAAGGACTTCATGTCTAAAACACCAAAAGCAATGGCAACAAAAGCCAAAATAGACAAATGGGATCTTCTGCACAGCAAAAGGAACTATCATCAGAGTCAACAGGCAGCCTACAGAATGGAAGAATATTTTTGCAATCTGTCCATCTGACAAAGGGCTAATATCCAGAATCTACAAAGAACTTAAACAAATTTACAAAAAAAAAAAAAAAAAAAAAACCCCATAAAAAAGTGGGCAAAGGATATGAACAGATACTTCTCAAAAGAAGAAATTTATGTGGCCGACAAACATATGAAAAAAAGCTCATCACTGGTCATTAGAATAATGCAAACCAAAACCACAGTGAGATACCATCTCACGCCAGTTAGAATAGTGATCATTAAAAAGTCAGGAAACAACAGATGCTGGAGAGGATGTGGAGAAATAGGAACACTTTTACACTGTTGGTGGGAGTGTAAATTAGTTCAACCATTGTGGAAGACAGTGTGGTGATTCCTCAAGGATCTAGAACCAGAAATACCATTTGACCCAGCAATATCATTACTGGGTATATATCCAAAGTATTATAAATCATTTTACTATAAAGACACATGCACACATATGTTTACTGCAGCACTGTTCACAATAGCAAAGACTTGGAACCAAGCCAAATGCCTATCAGTGATAGACTGGATAAAGAAAATGTGGCATATGTACACCATGGAATACTGTGCAGCCATAAAAAGGGATGAGTTCATGTCCTTTGCAGGGATATGGATGAAGCTGGAAACCATCATTCTCAGAACTAACACAAGAACAGAAAACAAAACACCACATGTTCTCACTCATAAGTGAGAGTTGAACGATGAGAACACATGGACACAGGGAGGGGAATATCACACACTGGTGCCTGTCAGGGGTGGGGAGCTAGGGGAGGGATAGCATGAGGAGAAATACCTAATGTAGATGATGGGTTGATGGGTGCAGCAAACCACCATCGCACATGTATACCAATGTAACAAACCTGCAAGTTCTCCACATGTATCCCAGAACTTAAAGTATAATAATAGAAAGGAAATTTCAATCCAGAATTTCATACTCAGCCCAACTAAGCTTCATAAGCAAATGAGAAATAAGATCCTTTTCAGACAAGCAAATCCTGAGAGAATTTGTTACCACCAGACCTACCTAACAAGAGCTCCTGAAGAAAGCACTAAATATGGAAAGGAATGACCATTATCAGCCACTACAAAACCACAGTGAAGTATATAGACCAACGACACTACAGAACAACCATATAAGCAAGTCTGCAAAATAAGCAGCTAACATCACAATGACAGGATCTGCCAACTGATCTTTGACAATGTTGACAAGAACAAGCAATGAGAAAAGGACTCTCTATTTAATAAATGGTGCTGGTACAACTGGTTAGCCATATGCAGAAGATTCAAACTGGACCCTTTTCTTACACCATTTACAAAAATCAATTCGAGATGGGGGTTGAAGACTTAACTCTAGAAGCTAAAATGATAAAACACTGGAAGATAACCTAGGATATACCATTCTGGGCATACGACCTGGCAAAGATTTTATGACAAAGATGCCAAAAGCAACTGCAACAAAAACAGCAATTGACAAATGGGACCTAATTAAACTAAAGAGTTTCTGCACAGCAAAACAATCAACAGAGTAAACAGAACCTTCAGAATGGAAGAAAATATTTGCAAAGTATACATTCCACAAGTCTAATAACTGGAATCCATGAGGAATTTAAATAAACAAATTGGCAAATGACATGAACAGATACTTTTCAGAAGACATACACGTGGTCAACAAGCATATGAAAAAATGCCTAACATTACTAATCATTAGAGAAATACATATCAAAACCACTGTGAGATACTATCTCCCACTAGTCACAATGGCTATATATATTTTTAAGACAGGATCTTGCTCTGTCACCCAGGCTGGAGTGCATGGCACACTCATGGCTTACTGCAGCCTCTACCTCCTGGGCTCAAGTGATTCTCCTACCTTAGCCTCCCTAGTAGCTGGGACTACAGGTATGCACCACCACCCCTTTTCAGGGACATGGATGAAGCTGGAAACCATCATTCTCAGCCAACTATCACAAGGACAGAAAACCAAACACCGCATGTTCTCACTCATAGGTGGGAACTGAACAATGAGAACACTTGAACACAGGGTGGGGAACATCACACACAGGGGCCTGTCATGGGGTGGGGGACAGGAGGAGGTATAGCATTAGGAGAAATACCTAATGTAAATGACGAGTAAATGGGTGCAGCACACCAACATGGCACATGTATACATATGTAACAAACCTGCACATTATGCACATGTACCCTAGAAATTAAAGTATAATAATAATAATAACAATAATAATAAATTAAACTCATTTGGCACCTTACAACTTCTACTCTTTGCACACTCACTGTGTCATTCAACAAATCCTGTCAAACTTACTATGTGCTATTGAACCTCCACTCATGTACACTTACTGTGTAATCCAGCAATCACTTTTTGCTTATTCTCTCATCTACCTTTAACTTCTGTGACACCAGATTTTGTGTACTTGACACTCTTTGCACACTAATTCTCCACCATCTAGATGACATTCCTTTCACATTTACTTGAACTTGGCCTTGATTTTTATTTCAATTTTGATTTTTGTATGACATTGGTGTTGATCTTCCCTTTGATGCTGACTTTAAATTTTACCTTGACCTTGACTTGATCTCAACTCAAACAAAATCCTGTTTCCCACCTTATGTCTAGGCCATGTCTAGCGCAAATTTTGAACTTGATCTTTGACACTAATCTTGACCTTGAGCTTTGCTGTGGTTCTAACATCCTGTTTTTGGACAATAAACAGATCATATATAGCACTAATTGCGAAGTTGAAAATAATCTTGACTTTGACTTTGGCACTGATTTTGGTCTTTTACTGACCTGTTAAGACTTTCTTCCTATCCTTTTGTTACTATCATCTATCAGATGTAGCCTTATGTGCAAACTTGAAGTTGATTGGTACCTTAAATTTCTCCTTGATTTTGATGTAAACCCTTAGACCACTTCACATGCAGAGCAAGTGTAGCTCTGATTTTGAACTTCAACTTGATTTAGACCTTGGCCTTTAATTTTACCTTAACCTTCATATTGCTCCTGACTGAAATTCAAGCTTGAAATTTCCTAGAACTTATCTTAACCTTTAACTTGACCTAGACCTTGAAACTGAGCCTGAATTTTACTTTCGTTTTCACCTTGACACTAATAATACAGATCTACTTCTCATTTCTAATTAACATCCCTGTCATGTAAGGCCCACATTCTCATGACTTTGAACTTGAACTCTGGCTGCAGCACAGAAGCTACAAAAGGGATTAGTAATGTAAAAATCTGGATCAATATTCTAATTCTGGGCAATTATCCTGCAAATCATGCCAGATCATCATCTGGGTGAATGGGATGCCCATAACCCAGAGGTTTCCTTTTTGGGGAAAGTAAGACAAAAGGAGCTAACTGGAGTCATACCCCACGCACCCAAATCTTAGCAGGCACAATTATAGCCACCAGTTATCTGGGCATGTTGGCAGCCTCAGGATTTCTGAGCTGTCCCACCTTTGAAATGTCCCTCGTTTCATTTTGATCCATGTCTTCTAATAACCTGGTTTGTCTCTTCTCACCTTCAGGCCATCAAAGTCCAAATGGTCATTCAAAGGGAGCCTCGGACAATGGCTCCATTTAACTGGGACCCTAGATAGGCCTCTGAGAGAATCTCTGACTGCGACTTTTCCCAAAACAGTGCCCTTTGTCAGCATGAAGCAGTTAACAGTCATCGTCCCTATCCTAATGGCAGATGTACCTCTTCAGAGGGGGACTGATGGCAGAGGCGGCCCATCTGGAACAGTGGATGTGAATATGCCAGCTGCAGTGGGGGAGACATAGCTGGGTTTGCACACTCCATGGGGCCGGCAGGAGCCAGGAACAGGCGAGGGCCCCATGCCCTACTGAATTGGTGGGGCAGGAGCCCTGCGCTTCTGGGCACTGCTGCAGCCACCCAGCCGTGGCTGCGGACCCAGGCATCCCTGTGCTCTGAGGGCCCCAGAAGCCCCCCTGCCCCTGCAGGCTCAGAATTGCCTGCTCCCACTCCCTGGCCTCTCACTGCTCCTGGCACCCACTATAATTTCGGAATAAAATTGAAGCCAAGCCTAGATGCTGTCAGGACCTGGCTGAATTTTTGTGCACTCAGGGAGGCACTGACATGCCCGCCTCACCACCGCCTCAGCCCTTTCTGGACTTTGGGTGCCGACTTTGGGTCCCCTTCTTTGGGAGGGAGGCTGGGAGGTGATTAGGGGCAGCTTGGCACAGGCCTGCGGGTGCCCTTTGACACAAACAGCCTGGGCACCATGGACAGCATGTCGGTAGCAGGAGGCAGACAGGTTCCTGGGCAGAAAGGGGCGGGGCCCTGTTGAAACCCCCACTTGGATCCAGGAATGGCCTGAAGCCCGGGGGCCAGATGCCAGTTCAGGGTGGAGTTCGCAGCCTGGAGTGAAAACTTATGGTGCTTTTTCCAGCCCCACCCGTGGCCACTCATGGACCAATCAGCATGCACTTCCTCCCTTCTGTGCCCATTAAAAACCCTGGACTCAGCCAGACTCACACTTGTTGGGACGACCTGCCTGTGGAAAACAGCTACCCACTCCGGGTCTCCTGAGAGCTGTACTGTCACTTGGTGAAGCTCCCCTCTGTCTTGCTCACCCTTCAGTTGTCTGCATACCTCATTCCTCCTGAAGGCAGGACAAGAACTCGGGACACACTGAATGGCAAGACTGAAAGAGCTATAACAGGGCCGAAACATGTCCCCTGCTTGCCATGTTTGCAGGCGATGAGAAGGAGAGAAGAGCTACAGCCCTTCTGGGAGCCCAGACCTTGGAGCTCCCCAAGCCAGAGCTGTGACACCCTCTTTGGGGCTCCGCGGTTCCTGGTGTCTCCAAGCTTCTGGGCACCACCATGTTCCCCTTGTCCAGATGTGGGTGACTGCAGTGGAAGCTGCTTGTGGTACATCTGATCCAATTGCAGCCTTGCATGGAGCCAGCGCCTGTGCCAGTGCCTGGAGCTGCCTGCCCCACCACAGCAGCTGGAATGCCTGGCTGTGTGCAGTGGTTGGACCTCATGCTCACTCACTCACATACCCCTCATTACTCCATGCCTGGCTCACCCCTGGCAGGTGTGGGATCCCAGGCTGGTAGTGTGAGCTGAGTGCAGCCTGCCAGGCCGACTGGATAGAACAAGCCCAGCAGGCCTGAGCAAAACTCAGGCAAAGGCACCACTGGCCACAAAGGTTTCTGGCTGGAAAAGCAACACCTCAAGTATCTTGTAACACTGTGTTGGTCAAACCTCTTGAGCACACACATTGCTTGGGTCTGAGCCCAAATGTCTGTTCAAATCCTCAGTCCACTACTCACTAGCCATAGGGCCTTGGTAACGTTAAGAAGCTTTACAATGCTGCAGTCATCTACAAATGGGAGTGGTATGTACTGCATCAGTTATTGTGAGGTTATCAGAGTTTACACGTCAAATGCTTAGAACACAACCAGACACACAGAAGGTGCTTGATAGATCTTAGCTGTCATTACATGCTTCAATAGCATCACATGCTTGTCTTTTGCAGGACTTATCAGAGCTGGACTTTCCATACTTGTGTGATGTTGATGACTGTCTCTCCCAGTAGGGACTTGAACCAGGGATGATGAGTTCTTTGCCCACAAGTGTGTCTCCAGTATCTAGCCTGGAGCTTGGCACATAGTTGTGCTGAATATTCTCCAGTTGCCTCTCCAGATCTATCCCCAGCCTCCCTGGCTCTGTGCCCCAGGAGGCTGAAACCTCTGTGGATTGTCAGATGGCTCCCCAGTCATTGAACTTCTGGTTGGGTATGGCCAATGGAGACACTGGCAGGAGATAATAGGGTGGACAGAGAATGAGATTGGGGTATTTATTTCCCCGGCTTTCTTTGCCAGGCCACAAGCTAATGTAGCTGTGTCTCTTTATTAGAGATCCCCATGCATCTCAGGCAACCACAATCCCAACTATTCTTCAGGACAGGTGAATGAATGTCTGGTAGTGCCTGGCCCCAGGATGCTTCACCCCTTCTTCTGGTCCCCATGCACCTATAAACTGTGATTTCCTTAAACTCTCCTCAATTATTCCAGTTAATGCACCATGGCTTTCCTTCTAGACCATTGATAACAAGAGGTTCTATGTCAACATTTGTTGAATAAATGAAGAGATGTCTGTTTTACCACATGAAGATAATAATCCTCAGGCCCAAGCACGGCTACAATTGTCCTGATGAGCGACTAAGGGACAGGAAACGATCATACATTTTTTAAAGATGATGTTCTCAAGTAGTAGTTCTCAAACATGGGTGTGCATGAGAAACCTGGAGGGCTTGTGGAACCCATATAGCTGGCTCTACTCCCAAGAGATGCTGATTTGGCTGGTCAGGCCTGGGGGTGAGGGATAATAATTTGCACTTCTAACAAGTTTTGCGGTGACATTGATGTTTCTAGGCTGAAGACCACTTTGAGAAAAACTGAACTAGAGAAATGCCAGATGCTTTTGTTATAGACCCCAAGCCTCAGGGTTGCATTAACTATCTTTAAAGACATAAAAAGTCAAGTACAATATAATCTGTTTTATTTTACACTTCTCTGATTACTGAAATCTAAATAGAGGTTTTTGCTAACAAACAAAAAGGAAAATAAAAAGACAGCTAGGACACGATTAAATGTTGAGCACGGATAAAGGGTTGTACAAGGCCTCATCCTGGGGAGGCTGTACACCTTCTTGGCACAGCAGCAGTGTGGCCCACGGAGCTTGAACCAGCAAGTAAGCCACAGCTCAAGAGTCCTGAGGCTTGGAAACAGAAAGGAGTTCCTTCCTGCTCCACCCCAATCTGGGCTGCATGGGAACGGAAAGGAGCAAATACATCCTGCAAAGCATACTGGACATGCCTCTTCTTTAGCTTCTCAGGCCAGAATATCCTCCTTTCCACAAACGCGTGCACACTCACACGGTCATTAAGCATGTGCACACATCATATTCACACACTCAAGCTGTGCTCTCGATTTCAGGGCTCTGTTGCGGGCTCAGGTATCAACCCCAGAGCCGAGGTGTGTGAGAGCTACCTTAGCAGACTCACAAAAGGCTACTGCAGAGGCAGGGGTCAACCATCCCAAGGACCTGGGAAGGGAGAAACTGAATTCTGTACCCCACTGATGTGAGAGGAAATTCTAATGAGCAAATGGGACCAGCAGGGCCCAGTTAGGGAGGTCCAGATGCCAGTTCTGAGATGTCACCCAGCTCTGCTTTGCTCTTCAGTAGCCAGTCAGTGAAAAAGCAGAGTGCCAGGAGGCTAGTACCGAGCAGGTCCCCCAGCCCTGTAAGGTAGGGGATGCAGTGGTTGTCAGGATCCAGGGCCTGGTGCCAAGTCAGCCGAACCATCACTTCTGCTAGGTACAGCAGGATTGTCACCTGTCAAAAGGGCGAAGAGACACAAAAGACCAAGTCAGAAAGCCAAGTACAGGCAGGAAGCACTAGCTGAGGCCCAAGGAGAGACACCAAGGTGGACATGTCAACCCCAGCCAGCCTCCTACCTCCAGCTTCTCTTGGGTTCTGAAGCCCAGCTCTGAGCTCAAGCAGTGGCTAGAGAGGTGATCCTCGTCTGCACATTCCTAGACACCCTCTGGTGGGCCCTGCTTCTGGCACCCTGAAGGGCCAGTCAGACCCACTGCCACTCACCAGCTGGGGTTCTCTCTGCTGCGATAGGCTCCACTCATGGGACTTTGCTGAGATGTTCATTTGGGTTTGCCTGAGCCCTTCTCCCCTGGAGGTTAGGACAGTCAGCCCTTCCTGAAGGTGCCATGGGGTAGTCCACACAAGCCTGCTCAGGTCTCATGGCTCCTTAGTCCCTTGTCCAGGCTGACCCCAGCTCCCTTCCCTCCCCAACTGGAGTCATAAGCTGCTGCTGCTGCTCAGGACAACTTCTTGGATTTCCCTAATCCTACTCTTTAGGGTCAGGAACATACCACAGTTACAAATGCCATAAACTCGGGAAGATGAGAAAGTGCCAGTACCAGCATCACACCCACAGAATTGGGCCCTGGATCCTGACAACCTCCAGTGCCCACAGTGCTCCCTGCAAAGGCCCCAGGCCCACTGGGAACCATCAGCCCGCTGCAGTGTAGGCAGACAGTGTGCTGAATACCTGCCCAGCACAGGCACCAGCTTAATCTCCTTCACCACCGTGCTCACTGCTGTCCAGGCCTGATCAATGTCTACGCATGCCTTGCAGCAGCACCTCCTGCAGGGGCCTGGTACCCACCCACCATTGGGGAGGCAGTGGATGGCTGGACCACTCATCAGCCCGTTCCATGGGAACATGCTTCATCCTCAGGGCTGCTCCTCTTATCCTGTGATGATGAATGTGCTGCATGCAGTGTGTGGCATGTGGTGTGCCATGTGTAGCATGCAGTACATAATGTGAGGGGTGATGTGCAGGATGAAATGTGTACTATGCAGTGCAGTACGTAGCATAAGCTGTATAGCGTGTAGCATGCAGCATGCACTCTGTGGCATGCACTGTGACATGCAGCATGTAGTGTGTGTGGCATGCAC
>NC_045435.1:41943030-42235361 GCF_002776525.5 Piliocolobus tephrosceles
GCATGCACTGTGACATGCAGCATGTAGTGTGTGTGGCATGCACTGTGTGGAGTGTGTGGTGTGGAGTGTGTGGGATGTGCTGGGTGGTGTAAGGTGTGTAGTGTGAAGTATGTGGTGTGGAGTGTGTGGTGTGAAGTGTGTGGAGTGTGGTGTGGAGCGTGTGGGGTACAGTGTGTGGTGTGGAGTGTATGGGATGTGCTGTGTGGTATGGAGTGTGTGGTGTGGAGTTTGTGGTGTGGTGTGGAATGTGTGGGATGCGCTGTGTGGTGTGGAGTGTGTGGTGTAGAGTGTGTGGTGTGGAGTATGTGGTGTGGGGTGTGTGTGGTGTGGAGTGTGTGGTGTGGAGCGTGTGGGGTACAGTGTGTGGTGTGGAGTGTATGGGATGTGCTGTGTGGTATGGAGTGTGTCGTGAGTTTGTGGTGTGGTGTGGAATGTGTGCAATGCGCTGTGTAGTGTGGAGTGTGTGGCACGCAGCGTGCGGTGTGCCGTGTGGAGTGGCCTCTGTATCTGATAAGTTGACTCAACTCCTGGAAGATAGGGACTGTGCCCCACATGTCCAGCCACCCCCACTTGCCTCCTTCAGCCTCTCAGACAGGAGATCAAGGCTGCTGGCTGACTACCCAGCTGTGCACCTCTGCTGCTGCAGTCAGGCTTACCTGGATCAGGCCTGCCAGCAGGTAGAGCACCACAAATGTCTGGCTGTTTATGACTGACTGACCCTGCACCAGGTAGATGATGTAGAAGAAAATCAGATGGCCTGGGACCACCAGCAAGAGCAGGACTCGAGCTGACATGGAATTGATTTCTGAAAGAAACAGAACCAAGGAGGTTATGTGACCTGAAGTGAGGCCACTTTGGCATGTGACAGTCCTTAGTGAGGCATCCACACTCACTCATCCATTTATTCCCAAGTGTTCAGTGGACACCTACTCTGTGGCAAGCATGTTCTGGCAGATGGGGATACAGTCTGTCCCCTTCCCTCGTGGAGCTGATATTTTAGAGAAGAGAAACATGAATCAAGTAAGCAGAAATAAAAAGGAGCAAGAAAGGCTACTTCAAATTCTGACAAGTACTTTGAAGAAAATAAGGGTAAAAAGAAGGGCAAAAAGCAGGAAGTGTGTATCAGTGGTGATGAGCTCGTGCAGATATTTCAGCTGGGATTTGAATTTGGGGGAGAGGAGTTTGAGCAGACAAGAGCGAACATGCAAGGGGCTTAAGGAGGAAAAGAGCTTTGGGTGCACTGCTCCACTCAATGCAGTGCTGGTGATCTGGGGAGGGCAGTCGGCTCAAAAGGGGACCTCGGGCAGCCCCTTCTTCACGGCAGCCTCTGTGGCCCTGTCAGCACGCCTGCAATGTGCCAGTGAGCCCCGGGTTTCCTTTAGATTCCCGTGCTCTGCGTGTGAGACTTTACAATAAGTGTGATTGACCCTGGCCCTACCACAAACACTTTCAAAAATTCTAACATGAATATGATTGATTTCTCAAATGGAAACAGAGTTCTAATGAAAAGTAGGTCTCCATTTGCCTCTGAGTTAATATATGTATTTCACCAAAATAATAAAGAAAACGAGAAAAAAGGTCACATGTAGCTCAAAGCTAGTGCAGAGGAGCAACAACATCTATTCATGATGAGAAATCAGACAAGGAATAAAAGTATTATTTTTAAAAAAGTCAAAAAGAAGCAGCAAAAGGATTGGAAGAAGCTACTACTGGAAGTTGGTATGAGAACTCAAGAAAATCTATAGGAAAACCAAGTAAACAGTAAGAATTCAATAAAATGTTTAGGTGCACAAATAACACAGAAAATAACAGCTTTTCTATATTCAAATGACGTTAGAAAATATAACAGGGAGTTTGACTTCTGAACAAATAGGGAAGACATACTTCATCCTGTTTCTCCCATTAAGTACAACTGAAAGCCCTAAACACTGTATATAAAACAAACGTAAGCAGATTCTGAAAGGCTGGCTGGGGACCTTAGGCTGCAATGAACAACATGGTCGTGAGTCCCCTAAATTGTCCTTTTTCTCTTTCTTTATTATATCTCACATATCCAAGTCTCACATATCTCACATATCCAAGTCTCACATATCCAAGACTGAGTCCTGGCCTCATCCATCAAGAAATGCAGATACAAATAGACAAAAAAAAAAAAAAAAAAAAAAAAACTCCACAGGCTGGGTGGGGTGGCTCACGCCGGTAATCCCAACACTTTGGGAGGTCAAGGCAGGCAATCACTTGAGGTCAGGAGTTCAAGACCAGCCTGGCCAACATGGTGAAACCCTCTCTCTACTAAAAATACAAAATTAGTTGGGTATGGTGGTGCACGCCTATAATCTCAGCTACTCGGGAGGCTGAGGCAGGAGAAATCACTTGAACCAGGGAGGTGGAGGTTGCAGTGAGCCAAGATTGTGCCACTGCACTCCAGCCTGGGTGACAGAGTGAGACCCTGTCTCAAAAAAACAGACTCCATAGAAGTCTGATCTTTTTTGCCAAAGGCCAGGAAAGGGGAAGCCCGGCAAAACAAACAAGTTTCAGATAGTAATTACTCTACTCCAACAGACACCACGGGAAAAACTGCAGCCCCGACCTCATCAGGAAAGGCCTGGTGGGACCACCATCATCTCCTGTGGCTGGCAGGGTGAGATTCAGAACTTTCATCTCTACCCAGTGCTAATGGGGCCCCCACCTTGTCAGTGAAGCCATGTGGGGAGCAACAACAAGGCATCTCTCCCTGCCCCAGCCAGGGCGATCTCAGAGGAGGCCTAGTGAGGAACCTAGATTGCACTGTGCCCAGCACAAGGTGCTCCTCTTCTCCCAGGATAGCAACAGAGGCTGAGTGGGGAACCCAAGCTTCCATCCCCACCTGGGCAGCAGTCCATCCCTTCTCCCCAGTGGTGCAGTGTCAAAGGAGGCCAGCTAAGTACAGATTCAAATATGATCCAAAGTTTTGTCACATAATACCCAAAATGTGTGGATTCAAGTGAAAATCACTCATCTTGCCAAGAGCTAGAAAAATCTCAACCTGGATGAGAAAAGACAACCAACAGACAGCAGAGTGAGATGACACAGATGTCAGCATCACATGAAAGCCGTTCTAATGAAGCCACTACAACAATGCTTCATCATGCAATCACAAACACACCTAAAACAAACAAAAAAATAGAAAGTATAAGCAAAGAAATAGAAAGTCTCAGAAAAGAAAAAGAAGATAGAAAGAAGAACCAAATGGAAATGTTAAAACTAAACATGGCGGGGCGCGGTGGCTCACACCTGTAATCCCAGCACTTTGGGAGGCCGAGACGGGTGGATCATGAGGTCAGGAGATCGAGACCATCCTGGCTAACACGGTGAAACCCCATCTCTACTAAAAATACAAAAAAGTAGCCGGGCGTGGTGGTGAGCACCTGTAGTCCCAGCTGCTTGGGAGGCTGAGGCAGGAGAATGGTGTGAACCCGGGAGGTGGAGCTTGCAGTGAGCCAATATCTCGCCACCGCACTCCAGTCTGGGTGACAGAGTGAGACTCCATCTCAAAAAAAAAAAAAAAAAAAAAAAACTAAACACATACAATACCCCCAAAAGTCCCAAACAACTCAGTGAATAGGCTCAATAGCAGAATGCAGAGGGCAGGAGAAAAAAGATCAGTCAACTTGGAGAAAAAAGTGATAGAAATGAGCCAATCTAAACAAGGAGAGTAATAAACTTTGCAAAAACCAAACAGAGTCTCAGGGACTTGGGGGGCTGTAACAGAGGATCTAACATTCATGTCATTAGAATATCAAAAGAAGGAGAGTGCAGCTGAAAAGTGATGGCTTAAATTTTCTGATTTGACAAACAATATAAATCCATGTGTTCAAGGAGCCTAGCAAACCCCAAATAGGATAAACCCCAACAAGTCCATACCAATACATATCATAATCCAACTCCTAGAAACTAAGGACAAGGTCTTGAAATATGCAAGAGAGAAATGGCACCATACCTATAGAGCAAAACACATGGAAATGGCAGATTTCTCATAAGTCATGGAATCAGAAGGAAGCAACACATTTTTCAAGTGTTTGAAAAAAACTATCAACACCAAATTTTATAATCAGTGAAAATATCCTTCAGAAACGTGCCAGCAGCCAACCCAAAAGACAGCTAAAGGTAGTTCTTAAAACAGAAAGGAAATCCAAAACAATGTAACAGGAAGAAAGATCTAGTTTTTCAAAGCCAACAAAAAGATACAACATCTCCAAAAGCTTCCAGTGGTTCTGAGTAGAATCCAGACTCCGTCCTCAAGGCTCTGTCTGATCACCTCCTTCTGGCCTTTCCGGCCTCAGCACCCTTCATCCCCTCCTGTCCATTCAGCTCAGGCCACATTGGCCTTTCAGTTCTTCAGGCTTGCCATATTCTTCCCTGCCTTTGGGCCTTTGCTAGACTGCACCCACTGCCCTGAAAGCCCCTTCTTCTCTGGCCCTCCTCCTCCCAACAACACCCACTTGTCCTCAGGGAGGAGCTTCCCTATCCCAAATGTATCTCTTCTAATTCTTTTTCACTGCAGTCTGCACTTTTGCTGCTCAGTACCCACCATAGTTTGTAATTACGAGCTCACTTGTATTTATCTGCCCTTCTATACTGTGTACTCCAAGGGCAAGAAATCAGCTCTCCCTGTCTCACCACTAACCCGACACCTAGTGCCCAGTAGACATTCAGTAAATAATTGAATGAAGGAATGAAGGAAAGGCAGGGCCAGGGAGTCTCATTTTTGGGGTCCTGAAGGTGATGTGTGCCGAGATCAGCCCTGGCTTCAGGCATCCATTGCTACAAACACCAGATTCCAATGACACAGATGTTTTCTTGTTTAAAGAAATGGCTATCATGGCCTCTGAAAGACATGACATCCACCTGATGTGCAGAAAGTAGAACATGGATTGGGCCAAAATTTCTTCATCTGGAGAGGCAGGACGCCAGGTGCGCTCCACATGTGCAAGTAGGTTGAGATTCGGCTGGTCTGAATGGCCACCAGATTGCCACCAACACCTACGAGGAGAAAAGGAATCTGTTTTCCCTTTCTTTACACCAGTCTCTAAGTTGTATCCCTTATTTTAAGTTCCCTCCCTCCAGGAAGCCTTCTTTGGTTAATTCAGTATTTCATTATCTTTTCATTTCCTCCCACTTGACCACAGATGTTGTTTGGTAGCACATCAGGGTGGCCCAGAGCTTGTGAGCGAGGTATCCAGGGAGTAACTGCATCACCTTGACTGCTGGCATCGCTTAAGGTGAAGGGAGTGCGGCTGTAAAGCAGGTTCTCAATAAATATTTGTTGACTGGAATGAGGATGGGGAGGGGATCCAGGGACAAAGTGAAGATGAGGGGAGAGCGGACAGAAAGGTCTGAGCACAGCATGATAAGGCAGTCTGGATAAGTCAGACTTCAAGGCCACAGGCATTGACAGGAACCAGACTACAGGCTGGAATATCTGAGAAAATGAAAGTGATTTTTTTTTTTTTTTTTTTTTTCACTCAAGGTGAGAAGGAGAGGAGAGGAGAGGAATGAAAACAGTGGATAAGAATGAGAGGGGGCCAGGCACGGTGGCTCACGCCTATAATCCTAGCACTTTTGGAGGCTGAGGCGGGCATATCATTTGAGGTCTGGAGTTCGAGAACAGCCTGACCAACATGGTGAAACTCTGTCTCTACTAAAAAATAAAAAAAAAAAAATTAGCTGGGTGTGGTGGTGCACACCTGTAATCCTAGCTACTCAGGAGGCTGAGGCAGGAGAATCGCTTGAACCTGGGAGTCAGAGGTTGCACTGAACCAAGATCGCACCACTGCACTCCAGCCTGGGTGACAGAACAAAACTCCGACTCAAAAAAAAAAAAAAAAAAAAAAAAAAAAAGAATGAGAGGGAAGGTGAGGGGAGGAGAGAGAGGATCACAGGTGGCAAAGCAAGCATGTGGCAGGAGATGTGCCTGGGACACCTCTCATGGCTGTGTGGCCTGAGAGCTTTGAAGAAAAGACATTGTCTGTTGCATGATTTCAATTTGTGGTGCTACGTGAGCCCCTGTGGGAGCTCAGTTGTTAGTGCAGACTCCCGCATTCACAGATGCTTTGGGTGTATGCCCAGAGCAAGTGGCTTTAGGGGAAACAGGATGAGCGAGGTCATGTGTAGATTGACAGGGCACAGAACACAGAACCCTAGAGGCAGAGTCATGATGCCCAGAAAACCATGAGCACATGCAGTCTCTGGGAACACCAGGGCTTCCTGCTGAGGCTCCGGGATCCCACGGGGTATGAAAAAGGTTTCAGGCTCAGCCAGGGCCAGATGGCCCAGCTGACAAAGGCCACACTGAGCACTCCTTCTGTGGGGGCAGATGCGGGGATGGGCTGACGGAAGGTGGGGATTCCCCCATCCTACTTCCTCAGTGCCATGGAGCACTCTCCCTAGCTGGGCCAGGTGTGCACCAGTGGGTGACCTCTGGGGCAGAGGCCAACCATGTAGGCTGCTCTAGAGGATGCAAACAATTGTCTTCAGGTACAGGACTGCTGCGATCTATTCTGCTTGGCCCATACATAATTTTAAAAAGAAAAAAAATCTCAAATTAATTGGTACTGTTTACTAGGCCCTTAATACAGATTCCCAGCTTCTCTTCCCAAGTCAGCTCTGGCAAGTCTGGATCTACACTCTCCCGAGGCAACTATTGGCTGGAGCTGGACAGGCACCATGCTGTTCATATGAGAAATGCATTCTGCAGCTTGCCCCCGCTATTCCTCACTGTCTAGCTGCGGGGCCTGCATAATTCATGCAGATTGTTTGAGTGGCCACTGAAGGCATCCCAGTTGGTGACTCATCCTAAAAAATCACTCCAATGTAATAAGCCTTCTGTTGCTGTCCTTACTCACAATGTGAAGGCACTTTGGCACTGTTGGGGTGAGGACATGCTGAGTGGCTCACTGACATGCAAGGAACAAAGACATGGTCCCCTAAGGGAGCAAGGGAGGAGGGACACTGGACACGCAGGGGCTGCGTAAGAGCCTCTGAAGGCTGTTTCTTCAGTCCCCACAGGCCAGGGCCTGGGGGCTAAACTGGACAAATTATGTTTTGTTCTTCTCCTAACTGATCACTTCCATTTACAGAAACTTACCAGACACCAGACACCAAACTAAGCTTTGGTTAAAAGAGGGGTCATCCACACAAACCCCACAGGATGTAGGCCTAGGAGGTGAGTATGTACAGAGAGCCAGGTGTCAGACAACAGGGAAGGGGGGATCAAGGCAGCTGGGAAGCACAGTTCTGGATCTGTCTCAGGGACTGCTGCAGTGCCCAGAGTGTAGGCCTGGTATTTGTTACAGTCTTAACTTTTAAGAAGAAATCCAGATTTTTAAGTGTAAATATCTGAGTTCTGATGTCAGCAGTGAATCCAAAGGAAAAGAAAAAAAGAAAAAAAGAAAAGTCACAAGAGCCAGCGCCCTGGTTCTGAAAGCCATGCTCAATCAGCAGGTGCCATTGAGGCCGGAGTTTGACTCAGTGCCGGCAAAGCCTGGAATTTGGTTCTGTCAGGAGAGCTCATGTTTGGGGGCTGCCTATGAGGAGCTGGGTCTGAGCTGCTGCGAGCAGTGTGTGGGGCTTCCTTCCCAGGCTTCTTCCATCTGAGAAGACCTGTTCCGGCATCCCTGTAAGGCAGCAGTCTGTCCACGGCTCAGCTGCCCAACTGCCTGTGCCGGGCTGGTGCTGCCCCTCTGAGGTCTGCTGTTCAGACAACCCAATCCTGGGGGCCAACCCAACCCAGGGACCACATGGGAATCCCTCAAATACCTACCACATATGATGGGGGTAAATACCGCCATGCCTTTGTACTGCTGTTTAGAAATGGTTTTGCTCAAGATGAGTCCTCCAAAACTGGGGAAATAGCAGACAGCAGTCAAGTTATCAGAGTTTACACTTACCATGGCCCTGCAACCCTCCACACAAATCACCCTCTCAGCCTGGCTTCCCACCCTTGGCAGACACTCTCCTCTCCCCTACACAAAATATCTGCTGCAGCCAAGCTGGTCTCCCCAGCATCCTCTGCACCCTGCTCATGCTTTTACATCTCCACTTCGAATCTCAACCATTGCAGAAGGCCATCCAAGAACACCCACTTATTGTAAAACAAACAAATGCCTTTTCAAGGGCACACAGCTGGCTGGGCTGTCCCAAGACTCCGGAACCACAGCTGAGATACTCTTTAGCAGAGAACAGAAACTGCAGGAGGATCACCTCATGCCCGCACCGTGTTCTCAGAAAATGTTGCAGCCAGAAATTGCTCCCACTGGCCACTGTAATTTAGCAAAAGCTTTCCCACCCCTTGGAACTTCTTAGACCCCTGGAGAAGCTAGGTCAATCTGTAAAAGGAGCCCAGGAGCCTCCTGGAAGCAAGGATACCTACTCCATCACCTCTTCTCCCCAAGACTCAAAGTTAGAAAAACCCATCAGAATGGACTGCGGTGGCCCCCATCAAGGTCGACTCCCAGGAAATGGGCCTTGAGAGGGAGCTGGAGGGTGGTGGACCTGGGCTCAGCTGAAGGTTCTAAGGCTCTGGAGGGGAGCTAACCCCACAGCTGTCTAGCTCCCACCAGTAGCCATGCGTGGCCAGTGACCAGGAGGATGAATAAGTCAGCAGATGTGGCCTTGACGCCGAGGTGGGGGACCTGCCACCTAAGCAGGGGCTGGGCCAGCAAAGCTCTGGTGGCCATGGCCTGAAAGCCACTGTCTCCCCTGGGGCTCCAATGCACTCATGGGGTAGCCCTGGCTTTGGCTCTTCCTGGGTCCCTGGTGCTCTGGCAAATGTAAACAGGGCAGCCTCTCTTAGAACCAACAAGGCCCAGGGCTCTCAGTGAAAGGGAGAGAAGAAAGTAAAAAAGTATGATTCAATCAGCAATGGGAGTTACTGAAAGAGCCCACAGCTACATTTCACTCCATCCCGGACCCCCAAGGCAGTATCACACTGGCTCTAGGGGCCTTCATGGCTGAGAGAAGGAAGAGGGGGCCATGGCCCTGGCTCCTGCTCACCTGCTGATGACCATGGCCAGGATGATTGGGAACCAGCCAAACTTCAGGATCTTCACGATGGGTGGGCTCTGCTTGGCAATGAGGACCCACACTGGGGTCAGAGCCACAAAGCTGAGGCAGACCAGCGGCGTCAGATACCGATTATCTGAAAGGAGAACAGGGACACACGTGGCTCGTATGGCCAAGGCCAGCACGCACAGACTGGGCCTGGGTTTCACAAGAGGTGGGTGAGGACGCTCCTGTCCTCATTAGTTGAGGAGGAACTGCCTTGCCATACTTTTCAAAGAACTTTCACCATCCCAAGAAGTTTCTGGAAAAGCTCCTCTCTATCCTCCATTCCTGCCACATTCAATTCCACTTCTCTGGCAAACTTGCTATTTTCCCCACATAAAGTACCCTGTTCTGCCTCCTCCCACCCTGATGCTACTGTCATAAATAAATAGAAGTACAATGTATGGAACGCACCATGAGCCAGCACTATGCTCAGTACTTCGTGTGCACAATCTCATCTCACCTTCTCGACAGGTAGCAGGAGGAAGCAGACATGCAAAAAAGGGTGGCTGCCTAGACAGCAAGCAGCCCCGTAAGGGCTACATATGGCCTGGGTCTATGGAACGCCAGGGCTGTGTGGTCCTGGCTGAGGCCAGTCCCAGGCAACTACACAGGTCACCAGCCAGGTAGCTACTTGCGTCCCCATCTCATCTTCTCCACTGGCAAGAGGTCAGTGAAGACTGGCCAGGTGCTGGAGCAGTCACTGCTGCGGGGGCCCAGGATGAGCCTGACACACTCGGGCTCCTCATGCATTCATTCCTCCCTTTCTGTGTTGTGCTCCGTGTGAGGGTCCCCTTCCACAAGTGACAGAACAAGACACCAGCGTTCTCTACAGTGGTCCTCTCACACTCAGCCCCACCCTCTGGAGGGCAGGCTCACCTGCTAAGGGGGCCCAACATTCAGGGCTGCCCAGGCATGGGTCTGTGTCTCATGCACTCCCTCTCTGGTGGTGTTATCAGGAATATCCCCTCCTTCCTTCTCTGCACTAAAGGGTCACGGCCCATTCCTCCGCCTCAGGTGCCCCAGACTGGCTACAGACAAGGTACTTAATGGTAG
Source organism: Piliocolobus tephrosceles (assembly GCF_002776525.5). Taxonomy (NCBI): domain Eukaryota; kingdom Metazoa; phylum Chordata; class Mammalia; order Primates; family Cercopithecidae; genus Piliocolobus; species Piliocolobus tephrosceles. The sequence continues at coordinate 41,953,171 of NC_045435.1, forward strand.
GAGGGCGTGGCTTCTGCAGGAGATATAAGTCAGGCCCAGCCAGCTCTAACCAGGTCTCCTACCCTCTGGGAAACAGCGGCCTGCAGAAGCATCACCTTATAGGATGCTTTTGAATCCAGTCTGAGTTTTCAGTTAGCTACTCACAAGGACCCCCAGGGCCTGCCTCATGCTCTCCCAGCACACCTCCCCAGTGTGCAATGCCAATTCCCAACTACACCCAGCAGGTGCCACAGTCAGCTGCTTACACCTCAGTGGGTCAAGATTTATCTAATACAGGCCAGTCCCAGTGACTCCTGAATGTAGCAGAGAGAAGGTCACAGTCTCACTGGAGAGAGGGATGCCCCAACAGTGATTTTATGTCTAAATCATAAGTCATGTGGAAATGAGCATACAGTACAGCATGGGGCAGAGGAAAAGGTTCATGTGATGCCTGAACTCTCACTTATTTTGCAAATCCAACTCAAATAACCCACACACAAACCTTCTTGTTTTCAGTTCAGTTTAGCTTAAAATTAGGTCATCTTATTTCTTACAGATCTCCATCACCACTTAACTAAACTTGGTGAATCTTCCTGGTGATTAAACAGGACTGCTGGCAGGCAACACCAGGATGGCAAGGAGACGGTCCCAAAGCTGGGACAGAAAGGGTCCCAGTGCCAATACCCTCTAAATCATGGCTGTTTGTCGCTTCAGTTGCCAACAGGTAAAGATTGGATGCTGTCCCAAATCCCTGGGCCCACATTCCCATGGGGAGTGATAAATTGTAGCTTTGCTGAGGTTCTTCCCTTTAGGCACTTCCTCAACAACTGTCACTGCGTGCCCACTGCCCTCCAATCCTGTGAGGGCACATCAGTGTGGCCAACCAGCCTCAGGCCCCACTTAACTTCCTAGTACACCTCTGCCCCTAAAGGTAGAAGTTAACAACCCATATAAATGCAGGCTTCAGTTGCTCATCCTTCCTAACATGGTCTGGAGAGCTTGAAGCACTTTCCTGAGCACTCCTTGAACCTGTGCAATGACCTCAGGCTTTCTTTCCATCTGTAAAACAATTTTTGACTATAATACAGCAGGGTCCTTCCTGTGGGAATAATGGCTGATTTGAAGGTCACAGTGTCTTAGTCAGTTTTGTTGCTTGTAACAGAACACTCAAAACTGGGTAATCCCTAAAGAAAAGGAATTTGCTCTTATAGTTATACTGGCTGAGAAGTCCAAGGTCGAGAGGCTGCCTCTGGTGAGGGCCTTCTTGCTGGCGCAGACTCTGCAGAGTGCAGAGGTGGCGCAAGGCACCACGTGGCGAGGGAACTGAGCATGTAGCTTATGTGCTCTTCCTCTTTTTCAAAGCTACCAGTCCCACTCCCATGGCAACTCATTAATCCATTAATCTATTAATCCACGACTGGATTAATTCATTCATGAGGGCAGAGCCCTTATGACCCAACCACCTCTTAAAGGCTCCAATACCGCCACAGTGGGGATCAACACGTGAAATTGAAAGAACTCATTCAAACCACAGCATTCCACTCCTGGTCCCCCAAATTCATGGCATTCTCACATGCAAAATACATTCATTCCATCCCCATAGCCCCAAAGTCTTAAATTATGCCAGCATTAACTCAAAAGCCCAAAGTCCAGAGTCTCACATGTGAGCCTATGAAATCAAAACAAGCTATCTGCTTCTAAGATACAATGGTGGTATGGGTATAAGGCAGACATTCCCATCCAAAAGGAAGAAATGGACAAAAAGACCAATAGGCCAAAACCTGAGAGAGCAGACACTAGGGCTTACGACTCCAGAGCTTTCTCCTCTGACTCCATGCCAGGCATCTTCTACATGCTGGTGTGGGGGTTGAGGCTCCCAGGCCTCTGACAGCCCCCTACCTCCAACCATGGCTGTGCTGTGCTCAGTCCACCCAGCTCTCCCAGGCTGAAGTCGCATACTACCAGCTCTGCAGTCCTGGGGTCTTGGTGGGAGTCCTGCTTCCATGGCTCCACCAGGTATTGTCCTGGTGGAACTCTCTGGAGCAGCTCTAATCCCACATTTCTGCTTGGCACTGCTCTAGTAGGGGAGCTCTGCAGTGGCTCCAGCCCTGAAACAAGTCTTTGTCTGGGCCCCCAGGCTTTGGACAAAATACTTCCAAAACTTGGTAGTGGCTACTAAGCTTCCAAGGCCCTTGCCCTCTGTAACTCTGGACAATTAGCACCACATGGACCTAGGTTTATGACTTGTACCTTCTGGAGCGGCAGCATGAGCTGCATCCGAGCCATGTGAACCATGGCTGGGATGGCTAAGGAGCACTGCAATGGGATACAGGGAACAGAGTCCCTAGGTGGCCCTGGGCAGCAAGCTCATGCTCTGGGCCTGTCCCCTGAAACTATTCCGTCCTTCTAGGTTTCTGGGCTTGTGATGGGAGGGGGAGCCAAGAAAAATCTCTGAAATGCTTTTGGGCCGTTTCCCCCTTGTCTTGACTATCAGCTTCGGGCTCCCTTTCAGCCACGCTAATCTTAGAAACTGGTGGCTCAGTCACAGCCTTGGATTCCTCTCCTGGAAGCTCATTCTCTACCACATGGCCAGGCTAAAAATTTTCAAATTTTTCTGCCGTTTCCCTTTTCTCTAGGAGTTCACCAGGTAAACCAAAAATAAAATTCTAAGCTCCATCCCAACTATCTGAATGAACTTCCTCCTCAGCCAGGGCACTCTTAAAATGTAACCTGAAAGACTGGTTCAGGCCATGACGGGGAGTGGGGGTCAGACATGCCTCATTATCCCTCTCTGGCATTTACATCAACACAGACTTTAAGTCTGATAAGAAACATTTTATAATCTCTTCTCTCTGAAGCCTGCTACCTGAAGGCTTCCTCTGCAAATAAGAACTCTGTCTCCACAATCCTTTTTCTTAACACAGACATTCCTTTCTATTGATCTCAGGTCTTTAGATAAACTCAACCAATTGTCAAAATCAAGTGTGTTGTTTGCTTCTTTGTTTAGAGTTTTTATACCCCCTATCTTTTCCTGGGCTTTCTGTGTCTTCCTTTTGTTCTTCCCCTGGGCGGGCCTTTATCTATGGCACGTGCAGTGGCCCTGCCAGCACTTGGGAGAGCTGCATGTGCAGTGTGTTTACTGAAGTGGTGCACATGCTCAGTAGGGGCAGCTCTCACAGGTCCAGCGCTCCAGAGGAAGGTCATATACCAGTTAAATTTCACCATCTTGCCCTTTCACTGCACATGCTTGAAACCCTATCGGGGATTATGGCTTGCTAACTCCAGGTGTCTTCTGTCTGTTCTAAGACTCCTGTAATTCCAGGCACCAGTCCTGGCCGCTTATTATCTTAGAGGGATGGTTTTATGCCTGCCTGTCTGTTACTCAATGAGTACCAGACAGCTCTGGGGTTCCTCCCTTGTCCTGCTCATTATTTCAGGAGGACAGATTTATAATTCCCTTACCATAGCTTGACAACTGCCCAACACTCTTGGGGGCCCTCTCTCCTGCCTTGCTGATGTCTAACCACCCATTCTATGACTAACTTTAGAGTTTACCTGAGCCCAAAACTTAAGAACAGCTCAGTGGGAGCAAAGATTCAAGTGCCCTGGATATATACTTCAATTAGTAGCAGTTACAAGTGGGATTTTAAGGATAAAGGAAGAGGCTGTTCCTAAGTTGTTTACCAATAATTTACATTAAAATAACATAAGCTATGGATTGGCTATATTATTGTTCATTGTAACACAAATTCCAGGTACATGAAGATAATGGGGGAGGCAGTTAGGAACAAAATGCCTTTAAATAATTGCCTAGGTATGGATGTGGGGGGTGTGACTGAAGCAAACAACACACTTGATTTTTCAAGTCGCCCACAACTCTCTTTCAAGTGTACTCTCTCTAATAAACTCTTGCTTTGCTTAAAATAAATTCTTTCTCCTGCTTTAAACCTTGCCTGTGTTTGCAAGTCGCCCACAACTCTCTTTCAAGTGTACTCTCTCTAATAAACTCTTGCTTTGCTTAAAATAAATTCTTTCTCCTGCTTTAAACCTTGCCTGTGTTTGAAATCTTTCCCTCCAGAAGACAAAGAACTGAAATTGCTGCAAAGTTGCCATTCTGGAGTTTCTCCAGATAGCTGGACTCACCGCTGGTAACAATATTCTCTGGATATTGTTATTTAAGGTTGACATCAGTAACACCCTACTTCTCAGTATCAATTTTTTGCTTTAGTCTACTTGCTTATAGGGAATACCAGAAATTGGATAATTCATAAGGAAATTTCTTATGGTTGTGGAGGCTGAAGAACCCAAGGTCGAGGGGCTGCATCTGGTGAGGGCCTTCCTACTGGAGGGGGCTCTGCAGTCCGGAGGTGGTGCAGGGCACCACATGGTGAGGGAACCAAGCGTGCAGCTCAGGTCTCACCTCCTCTTTTTATAAAGCCACCAGTCCCACTCCCATGACAACTCATTAATCTATCAATCCATTAATCCAATCACCTTTTGAAGGCCCCACCTTTCACTACTGCCAAGTTAGGGGTTAAGTTTCCAACATATGAAATGTGGGGGACACATTCAAGCAATAGCACATGGGCTGGATGCAAAAGTACCCTTCAGCCTCAGTGACGACCTGTTCCAGGGACCCTCCTCCATGGAGCCTTTGTGTCTACGGAAGAAGACACTCCTTACCTTTGTGTCTGTAGAAGAAGCTGCTAACCAAAGCCAGAATGGACAGTGTGATGAGGTCTCCCAGGCTGGCTGCAATGGGCGTGGCAATGTTGTCTGGGTTGACCCCAAGCTTTCGAGCACCAATCACTATACAGATCATCAGCACCCCTACAGAGAGAGAGGAGAAAGAGCAAACTCAAATCTCAGGGAGCCAGATGGCTCTGAGCAGGCACAGCAGCACAGGATGGGGGCACTGAGTCGGGACTGGCAGATGGCAGGGAGGCTGCCCATTAACTTGCCTCCCTCCACCAAGGCCTTGACGTGAAGCCAGGCTGCCTTGACTTTCAGAGCTTCCCACTACACTGGAGGCCTGAGAAGGCAGGGAGAGTTGGACTCCACTTTGTGACCTGTGTGCATGATGCTAAGGAGTGACCTGTGGCTCCCGAGCTCCCAAATCACCAGGAACCACAGAGACAGGCAGCCCACAGCCCCATGCTGCATGGAGGCTGCTCCAAAGATGCTTTGAGCAACAGGTCCCCCAGGGGTGAGCTCATGGCCTCCTGTGTTTACTGGCATCCTCTGAGAAGCAGACACCAAGATGGAATCAGCTGGGTAAGAGGTTCATTAGGGACTAGGCCTGTGAGGGAAGACGGGGAGGGTGGGAGGGAGCTGGGAGCACTGACGGACATCGACACAGGCAGGGCGCAGGGGAGGGGGGCAGGGAAGGTGGGGTACAACTGAGACTGCACTGCATTTTTAGGTGCACTCAACCAGGCTGTCAGAGGCACACTCGGAGGGCCCTGTGTCTCCCAGGAACAGTCCTGTGCTGGGAGCTTGGCGGTGCTGTCCGTGGTGCACTGGGAGGCACATGCAGTGGTGGCGGATTTTGAGGGGCAGTACTGAAGAGGTGAGGCTCACATTTCCGTGGCCACCATGCCTCTGAAGTCCTCCTTCCTGTTCAGACTGTGCTCTGAAGGGGACTATCACACATGATCTCCTAGTCCCCATCCACAGCCTAGGACTTGACTCAACAGACTCTCACTTGGCTCTCTAAGAAGATACTCGGTGTTGTGGCTACTGGCATTTTAACACTTTACCCAGGATCTTGTAACTCTAAAAACAATTACCATCAACACCTGATGCCATCCTCAAGCTGCCACTACAAGCCGGCTTGTGCCTGGCCTGATCTTGTGAACAAGTCACAGCCCTGTGTCTCCTTCTGAATGCCAGATATAAGTGAATCTGAGTTTGCATGCTGAGTCAGCAAGCTGGGGACAATCTTGCAGGGACCATTTAAAGGAACACCAGTGGTTTGGGGATGCCTATTGAAAACCACTACCCTGAGGCTTGTGTGACAGCCTCTTCAACATTGCCTGGTGAGGTAACCGCAATGCTTCTGAACAGTCATGGACAATACAGATTTTGCTTATATTGCTAAGCTTCATTCCATCTCTGGGGCCCCAGTTTCCCCTTCTGTAAAATGGGGAGCTGGGAATGGTATTCTCTATAAGCCCCTGCAAAGACAGGGCTGGCCTTCTGGACTGTTAGACTGTGTTGTTTTCAGGAGACTTTATGCTGAGGGTCTCCTGGACTCCTCTTCTCTGGAAAGTCTAGCACATTCATCCTGCCCTATCCGTGGACCAGGCTGGGTCATGGCATCCACCATCTGTCCATGCTTGTGCAGGACATGCCTCTTCTGGCCTACACCCTCCACGCTGGCTCCATGCACTGGCACAGGAATGGGGCTGATCAGCTACCTGGTAGGTAGGAATGAGAAACCTCAAATAGTCCACATGGGTAACCTACAGCGAGCTGAGCCCAGAGGGTACTGACTGAGCAAGGAGGTGGGGGAATGGAGGTATAAACACAGGTTCAATTATGAAGTTATCAACTTTTCCTTCTTTCATTGTACCAAAGCAAGACATGTGGTCTGCAAGATTCACACAGATACATGACCCAAGAGAGAGCTGGAGGAGAGTCCATTCATTCAGCTAACATCTGCAAGCTGGTTATAAGCCTGGCCCTGGTTTAAGTGATGACAATAACCAAAAGGTTCTGTTCCCATCAGTGGAAGTGCCTGTCGGGTGCGGGGAGAGACAGTACACAAGTGTACGAACACATCATTTGAGGTGAGGTGAGTAAAACAGGACACTAACGTAAAGCACGGCTGGAACGAAGGTCACTTTAGTGTTCATCAGAGGAGGCCACAGGACAGAAGTGACATGTGGCACTCACTTTAGTGTCCTGTATATTCACAAGCTTATTGTCTGCCCCTGAGCTAGAATATAAAATCAAAACACATTTTGTTGACAGTATATCCCCAGCACTACACGGTGCCAGGCACACAGCAGACACCCAGCAACAATTAATCACCAATGCACAACGATGCAGTGTGGCCAATGTGCGGTGACTGCTTTCCCCGCACATGTGTGAGCCCCAAGGAAGGGGGTATGTCTGCCCGAATTTCTGTCTCACATGTGCTGCAGATACATGTTAAGCACCAGCTATGTCTGGCATGAGAAAGGAGCAGCAGACAGCAGCAGGTAGAAACTACTGGGTCCCCACTCTCGAGGAGTTGACATTTTAGCAGGGAGGTGAGGCAGAAAGATGATACAACAAGACAATCTGAGCTACACAAGCAGAGCCGGGGCACACAGGAAGGAGAGACAGGAGGTGGGTACATGTGGGAGGGTGGTGCTGTGCACTCAACACTGCTATCCCCCCGACCCACATGTTGAAATCCTCACCCACAAGGTGATGGTGTTAGGAGGTGGGGCCTTTGGGAGGTGAGGTCATGAGGATGGGGGCCCCATGAATGAGATGAGGGCCCTTATGAAAGAGGCCCCAAAGAGCTCCCACCTCTCTCCACTGTGTGAGGACAGCGAGAAGGGCCAGCTGCAGCCTCAAAGGGAGCAGCCCCGAGGCCAGCCCCGTGGGTGCCCAACGTTGGGCTCCAGCCTGCACCCCTGTGAGGAGTAAATGTCTAATACCACCAAGGTGCCGACTGGGGGCTCTGTCACAGCAGCCACAGTCTCCTCAGACAGGTCAGAAAGGCCTCTCTGAAGACATGAAATGGAAGCTCAAATCTGTGCCTTGCCCTCAGGACACCTGCAGCCTCCAGAGCCCATCACAGGCCTGTATGTAAGGTCATGCTCAATAAGTGTTTAAAAACCAACAGGCTGACTGCACAGATGAACAAGCCTGCTGTGTGCAGGTGTCAGGCCTTGGCATGGGAGTGTGAACAGCTGAAGAGATCTGCAGAGCAGGGACAGGTCTTTACATAGAGAGCAGAGGCAGAGAGCAGAGGCGAGTGGTGGCAGGAGCGGCACACACCCCTGCCTGGCACAAGGCGGGCCACGAAGACTCAGCTGGCTCGTCCCACCCTGCCAGTGAGACCCCTGAGCCCACCATCAGTCCCATTAGCAGTGGGACTCACACCCCAGAAACTGAAAACACAATGAGCCCTGAGGCGGGACCTCAGAGGAGCAGGGGGCAGGTGGGAGCTCACAGCTGGGGCATGGCTCACCCAGGGCAAAGGCTGCAAGGAAGGCAGTGAGGACACTGCTGGCACACAGCAACTCCACCTTGGCAACATCCACTTCCTCTCGAGACACCGCGCCCAACAGCAGTGCAGCCACAGCAGCCAAAAGCCCCACGACAGTGGCCTGCACCTGTTGGACAGAAATCAGAAGCATTAGCGGGGGCCCCTGGGGCTACAGCCACACTCCCTGCCCTTCACACCTCACTCACTGCAAGGGGCCAGGTGCCACACGCTACTGTCTCCTTTCCCTTACCCTAAAATCTCACAGGCCCTCACCCCAGGAAAAATTACAACCACACCTCACACCTGCCTTGAACCCAACTCCTCTGAAATCATGCTGGCCATCTCTGCTCCCTTGCTGGGTGCCACCTTCAACAGCAGAATCTATTTTTCCACCTTCTGCTCAGGCTTTCGTCAGGGGCCACCTGGTCTCTTGCTGGCAACTCCACTCTCACTGGTCTGAGCAGAGGTGCTCTGCAACTCCCAGCAGCGCAGACAACACACCTCACTTGCCATGTGGTGCACCCCACAGCACAGAGCAGCCACATGGGAGGACTTCACACACTTTTGGTCTCTCCCTTGGCATCCTGCTCACACCTTCCCCTTCCAGGCTCTGTTCCCGTCTCCGTCCTGCCGAGCACACACTACAGCCTGTGCCAGGAGCTGCCCTGATCTGGACATCAACACTGGCACCTCTAATCCAAAATGCTGACCTGGAAATGTTATTAAAGAAGGACACAGAAACAAAGAGCTCCACCATGTACAGAGAGAAGAGTGACATGGTTTGGCTCGGTATCCCCACCAAGCCACATGTTGAATTGTAATCCCCAATGTTGGAGACGGGGCCTAGCAGGAGGTAACTGGATCATAGGGGCAGTTTCTCAAGGTTTAACATCACCACCCCTCCCATCCCCTGCCCCTTGGTGAAGTCATCAGTGATAGTGAGTTCTTATGAGTTCCAGTAGTTTAAAAGTGTGTGGCACCTCACTCCTCTCTCTTGCTCCTTCTTTGGCCATGCGAAGTGCTGCTCCCCTTTGCATTCTCCCCATCCTTGGAAGTTTCCTGGGGCTTTTCCACAAGCTAAGCAGAAGCCAGCATCATGCTTCCATGCTGTACAGCCTGTGGAACTGTAAGCCAATTAAACCTCTTTTGTTTATAAATTACCCAGTCTCAGATATTTCTTTATAGCACTGTGAGAACAGACTAACACAGAAACGTGGTACTGAGGAGTGGGGCACTGTTATAAAGACACCTGAAAATGTGGAAGCAACCTTGGAGCTAGGTAATAAGCAGAGGGTGGAAGAGTTTGGAGGGCTGAGAAGAAGACAGGAAGATAAGGGAATGTTTGGAACTTCCTCGAGACTTGTTAATTATTTGTGACCAAAATTCTGGTAATGATATGGACAGTGAAGGCCAAGCTGACGAGGTCTCAGATGGAGATGAGAATCTTTTTGGAAACTGAAGCAAAGGTTCCTTTTGTTATACTTTAGCAAAGAACTTGGCTGCATTATACCCCTGCCCTAGGGATCTGCGTAACTTTGAACTTGAGAATGATGACTTATGGTATCTGGTGGAAGAAATTTCGAAGCAGCAAAACACTCAAGATGTGAACTGGCTGTTTCTAATAACCTATGCTCATATCCATGAGCAAAGAAATAATATAATGATGTAAAACTGGAATTTATATTAAAAGGGGAAGCAAAGAGTAAAAGTTTAGAAAATTTGCAGCCTGACCATGTGGTAGAAAAGGCAAACCCACTTTCAGGGAAGAAATTCAAGCAGGTTGCAGCAATTTACATAAATAAAAAGGAGCCAAGTGCTAATGGCCAACACAATGGGAAAAGGCCTGGAAGACATCTCAGAGACCTTATTGGCAGCCCCCTCCCCTCACAGGCCCAGAGGCCTAGGAGGACATAATGGTTTCATGGGCCAGACCCAGGGCCCCTGCGGCCCTGTGCAGCCTCAGGACACTCTGTCCCACATCCCAGCCGCTCAAGCTCCAGTCATGGCTCAAAGGGGCCCAGATACAGTTCCGGCTGCTGTTTCAGAGGATGCAACCCCTAAGCATTGGTGGCATCCACATGGTGTTATGCCTGTGGTTGCACAGAGTGCAAAGCTGAGGCTTTGGAGCCTCTGCCTAGATTTCAGAGGATGTATGGAAAAGCCTGGATATCCAGGCAGAAGCCTGCTGCAGGGGCAGAGCCCTCATGGAGAACCTCTACTAGGGTAGTGTGGGGGGAAATGTGGGGTTGGAGCCCCCCCCACAGTTCTCACTGGGGCACTGCCTAGTGAAGCTGGGAGAAGAGGGTCACCATCGTCCAGACTCCAGAATGGTAGCTCCACCAGCATCTTGCTACCATCAGCCTGGAAAAGCTGCAGGCACTGAACACCAGCCCATGAGAGTAGCAGACAGGGCTGAACCCTGCAAAGCCCCAGAGGCAGAGCTGCCCAAGGCCTTGGGAGCCCACCCCTTGCACCAATGTGCCCTAGATGTGAGACATGGAGTCAAAGGAGGTTATTTGGGAGTTTTAAAATTTAATGACTGCCCCACTAAGTTTCAAACCCGCATGAGGCCTGTAACCCCTTCCTTTGGCTGATTTCTCCCCTTTGAAATGGGAGTATTTACCCAATACCTGTATCCCCCATTGTATCTTAAAAGTAATTAATTTGTCTTTGATATTACAGGCTCATAGTTAGAAGGCACTTGCCTTGTCTCAGATGAGACTTTGGACTTTTGAGTTAATGCTGGAATGAATTAAGACTTTGGGTGACTGTTAGGAAACCATGATTGTATTTTGCAGTGTGAGAAAGGTATGATCTTTAGGGGGCCAGGGGTGAAATTATATAGTTTGTATTTGTTTCCCCACCAAATCTCATGTCAAATTATAATCCCCAATGTTGGAGGTGGAGCCAGATGGGAGGTGACTGGATCATGGGGGTGGTTTCTCATGGTGACCCCTTGGTGCTGTCATCTACAATGAGTGAGTTCTGCTGAGATTTGGTCCTTTAAAAGTATGTGGCACTCCCCCACCACCACTCTCTTGCTCATTCTCTGGCCACATGAAGAGCTGGCTTCCCTTCTGTCTCCCACCATAATTTTAAGTTTCCTGAGGACTCCTTAGAAGCCAAGCAGATCCAAGTGTCATGCTTCCTGTACAGCCTGTGGAACCATAAGCCAATTAAACTTCTTTTCTTTATAAATTACCCAGTCTCAGATATTTCTTTATAGCAGTGCAAAATGAACTAATACAAATAGCTAGTTTTTTAAAGCTAAAAAATGTTCCCCAAGTTAATCTATGTAATTCCAGTCAAAGTCCCAACAAGATCTTTCACGGCACCTCACAATTCATTTTAAATTTCACAAAAATGAGTAACTGTGCAAGAATAGCCAAGACAGCTTTGAGAAAGGTCAAAGAGGGAGTTGTGGCATATTCATGATCAATGTGTATTTTAAAGCTGAAGTAATGAAAGCAGTGTGGTACTGACAGAAACAAACAGATCAGCAGGACAGAACAGTCCAAAAATAGAACCATGAATATATGAATATTTCATATATAAGAATGTAATCATGAATATATAGTACCATAAAGGTGGCACTGCAAATCAGGATGGAATGGGTAAATATTAAACAGAGTAAGAAAAACTGTATTATATATTACATATATAATATATATATTATATATAAATGTAATATATATTATACAGAATATATAATTATAATATATTATATATTATATATGTTATATTTTAGGAAAATTCTAAATAAAATCTCAATATATGTATAGTATAAACCTTTTTATGCTTAAACAATATGTATTAAGTTATATATAAAACTTTATAACTTATAGAATATATATGATATATAATATATAATTATATATATTATACATATACACACAAGTCAGATTATACACTGGACTTCATTATTCTAGATACTAACTAGAAAAATGTACAAGGGTTATGGATAGGCAACTCACAGAAAAGAAAATACAAACGGATAACAGACGTGCTTTAAGATCAACTTCTCTAGTAGTTAGGAAAATTCTAAATAAAATCTCCATTTGAAGGTATCTTATTCATTAGCAGCTGATGCTCTTCTTCCTCTTTTAAAAGGTAAGTGCTGTCTTATTTTCTACTGGGGTCTCCCGTTCTGAGCACAGAGCCTGGCACTCTGCAAGTACTTATACAGGCTCAGTGGAAAGATGGATGAATGGACAGACGTGTGGCTGAATAGGTAGGTGGGTGAATGGGTGGGTGGATGGACCAATGAACAGATGGACAAATGGATGAGTAGACAGGTAGGTCGGTGGGTGAGTGAGTGGCTGGGTTGATGGATGGATGGATGCACAAGATATACTTTGTTTATTTATCAGATTAGGTAAGATTAAAATTTAAAAGGTTGATAATATAAAATACATATTGACAAGTATGTGAGAAAATGGTTCTCTTATACATTGAAGGGGGTCAATATTGGTACAGGAATTTTGGGGGAAACTTTGGCTATAATTTACCTATATACCTTATGAATCAGCATTTTCTCCAAAGAGACATTTGCGTATGTGTACAAAGCATTCACAGCTGATATTTACTGAGTGGTATCTGCCATGCTCAAGGTAATTTTTATTAAGTCATTATTAAGAGAAAAGTACAAGTCATAGAATTATGTGTATAAAACTTTTTATGCTTAAACAATACAGAAAACCATATATATTATCTGTGGGTACACACATATATATGGTGAATTCAAAAAGTAGTTTAGAAGAATATTTTCAATGCTAATGAAATTGCTCTAATATTAATGCTAGGGCTAATTATGTAATACAAAGAAATAAAATAGTTTTTAGTCATTTTGGAGGGAAATCCAGAGCTTTGAACTGTTCACACCCTTTGAACTTGTGGGAAGTTATCTTAAGAATTTCATGCACAAAGATACTTTCACTGCAGTATAATCTTTCAAGTAAGTCAAAGGCTAGGAAGACCTCAAGGCCCCGCTCAGTGGCAGGGTTCAGGGAAGTGGGCAGGGCTGGTGCTGAGTGGACTCCCAGGGGACTAGCTCTTAGTGGCTCCCCTTTGGTCACTGCTGCCTCCCCACATTTATATGACAGAATATGTTGAAGTTCTTAAAAAGTCCAATGAATAAAACTTATTGCACTGCTGATGATTCAGAGTTAATTAAGCTTTTTCAAAATGGAGGAAACAAAATTACATTCATGCTAGGATTGGGACTATATGCCAAGCCAGTGCCTGGCCCTGAGCAGGGCTTCATAAACATATGCTGAGAATCAATTATGTGGAAACGTGCATCCATATGGACAAAGATTTTATGGAAAACAGCAAAGTACAACCAGTGTGACTTGCAGTCGAGGCATTTATTACCTGCCCCTTGCTAGACCTTGTGTTAGAGGCATTCCCAGCATCTCATTCAACTCTGCAGTTCCTCGGCCACAGGACATGGTGCTAGCCTGTGAGACTCGGCTCAGCTGCAGACAGCAGACATTTAAACACACAACTACAGCCAGGGCAGCCGCAGCAGCACGCATAAGGCACCAAAGACGTAAAAGGCAGAGAGAGATACACCTGGTGTCAGGTAGGAACTTATACCTGAGTGGAGCCTTTAAAGAGCTTTAGGGGCAGCTGAACTAGAGGAGAAAGGCTCTTCCCAGGAGAGATGCTGAAGGTACATGGCAGGGAGGTGCAAAGGGGTGGGGGCTGGGCAGGAAGCTGGTGAGACAGTGCGGCCAGGCCCACAGTTGGATGAGGGGAGCCAGTGAAGGAGAGGAGGCATAACTGACTTTGGGTTTTAGAAAGACCATCGGGGTGGCCAGGAGGAGCTGGAGGATTCCTGGCCTGGGAGTAGCTAGAGCAGTGCGCAGGTCTGCTGTCATCGGGTGGGGGGGGGGTGGGGGGGAGGAGGAAGAGGAGGGGGAGGAGGAGGAGGGGGGGAGGAGGAGGATTCATGCACAACTCAGAGGCAGAAGTCTCAAAGGGACTGCATGCTGAGAAGCAGCTGGGGCGACTTGGTTTCTGGTGTGGTTACTGGGAAGGACCATCCACAAGGCACACCCTGACAGGACAGGGTCATGTCCAGGTACCAGCCAGATGCCACATTCTGACATGGCGACAACTTCACAACACCCCTGCACAGGTAAGGTGAAATGACTTGCCTGAGGCCCCTCAATGGGCTGATTCCCAAAGTAAGCTTTCAACCATCAGACTAGACTGAGTTGGGGACTTTAGCAGAGGTGAGTATGGGCAGAGAAGATAATGAGGCCAGACTTGGCTGTTTTGGGGGTGCCTCGGGGACAGGCAGATGGAGATGCCCCGTAGAGTTAGATGTACTGGTTCTGGAACCCAGGTGAGGGATAAAGTAGGTATCATCCTAATGTGATGGATAGGGGGAGTCAGCCCTGATCAAGGCTATCCAGTGGATAGACGATGGGCTGTCTGATCTCAGGGTCCCTATTCTCAGTGCTGCCACAGACCGCCCCCACCCAGAGATGCCCAGAAGGTTCTAGGATAAAGCTACCTCCAGTCTATGTCCAGGCCCAGCCTCTCCTCTTGCCTCTCAGCCAATCTCTTCCTCATCTCCCCCCGCCTTGGGCCTCCTAACTTAGTGACACTCTGTGGCAAGGTCCCAGGAAAAAAGCTTAGCAGAACTGGGACCTGGGAGAAGGATGTGTGAGGGAGAGGAGCATGAAGCAGCTAAGGGGTTAAGATGTCTCTTGCAGGCTGAGAAGGACCAGGCAGAGAGGCAGGAGCAGAGCCAAGGGAGGATTTCCAGGCAGGAAGGATCCACAGATGCCCAGAAAAAGTAAGATCACATGTAACAGGCAATCACAGGCTGCCTCAGTTAGGGGAACACCTGTGGCCTGAGACGCACAATTGGAGGAAAAAGAAGCCTGTTAGTACTGTGCAGGCCATGAGACAGAGAAGGAGCAAGTACAGGTGAGTCTTTCAAGAAGTGGGGCTTGGAAAGGAGGGAGTGGGGAAGCTGGAGGGACCCTGGGTCTGCTTCAGGTGGGCTGAGCCTCCAGAAGCTGCGTGAATGCGGTCTATTGGATATGGGAGGGACAGGTAGCTACCTGTTCTCAAAGTTCAGGCCAGAGTGCAGAGTCAAGAGCTCACTAGGCTTCACCCTTCCCACCTGGGCAAGCCTTGCTGCAGATTCAGAAGGGAGGTGGGACAAGGTGGAGACTCACCTGAATGAGGGCCAGGTTGCTGCTGATGACTCTGTGCTGCTCCTGGGGGTCATCAATTTGTCCAGTGTTGGCCTAGAATGAAGAGAAAAGGACAAAGGTAGGACTGGTAGGCCCAAAGCCAGGTCAACTCTTGCTGGAAAAGGCAGTCTCTCCGGGGAGAAATCAACGACTACCATTTCATCAGCGTCAGAAAAATTACTCTGCTCAGTTTTCCAAACAGCGAACTGGCCTTCTTATATGGGGACTGGGGAGAAACGTTAGGGCACAGACCCCTTTGAGAAATGGATGGGGGTCAATGGACCAGTCCTCCATGACCATGCAAGTATATGACTGCACACACACAGCGGTACACACAGGCACACATAGCCACGCACAATGCATAGAGGCACACATGCATGCACACACACAGGCATGCATGTTAGCAATTTCAAGGCCGTTTCTAGCTCTCAAACTCATGTGCAGACCTCAGTCAAGGCCTCCTACTGTGAAGCCCAGTCTGTGGCCAGGTCCCCCTGCCACCTACAACACCCTCCTCTACCCTGAAGCTAGCCTTATCTCCAATGACCAGCAATCCCCTCAATGTCACCTCGGCAAAATCATCCCATTTAAGGAACACATAAAAGTCTCTATTCTCTTAGGATAAAAAAGAGAGATCATAAATATGACTTTCTCCTTTAAAAATGGTTTCTGGCTCCTAACAGCATAACAATTACCAACAAAATTCAAGACATAAATAAGAAAAGTTTTCAAAGCAAATATATTTTCCTAGATTCCTTAAACTCAGTTCATTAAGTTCCTGAACTCCAAGGAGAAAAATATAATAATGCATCTACTGCTAACACACTTGATAATTCATTTTCTTTTCACAGAGAAGGGGAGCCTTTTTGTCTTCAGCATGACTGACGTCTGGGACGCGGCACCTGACTGTGGGTAGGCCTTAGTCCACTCTTGTTGAGTAGATGTGACACCCACTGCAGGTGTCCCTGTTTGAACAGTAAGGGAAGGAGGCAGGGCAGAGACGCAGCAGAGCCAGGGCGTGATGAGCACGCATAGCCAATGACTCACCCCCTCTTCTGCTCTGCAGCTGCACCGTGTGTTCACTGGGACCTAAGTGTGCCTGTCTGCTGCTTCAACTCATGTTTTCTATTAATCATCCAGCTCCATCCAACCTGGGTGCTGATCTTATCAGATAAGGGAGTTGTGCTGGCCCATATGATTTCTGAGTATGAGTCAGAAAAGATACTTTCTCAAAATATTTATCATCTATAAAACATCTATAGCCTGTACAGCCCACACGGCAGCCTGGCCCTTGCTATGCATGTGAGCCTGAGTCCATCCCTGGTGTCCAGGAGCACATCACTGAGCGAAGGCTGCACAAAGCAGGAAGTGAGACCAAGAGGTAAAGCAGTGAGGGCAGGAGGACGAGGAGCTCAGACATCCACAGAGGTGGGAGAGAGAGACATGGGAGGGGAAGAAGTATGGCAAGATGTAGGGTGTAAAGGCATTAAGATTTCAGAGCATCTAGAGTATTTCAGGGCCAGGGTGGCTGAAGTGGACTGAAGGTGGCACTCACCAGAGCTGAGCCGTCCAAAAACTTGGAGGCTTGGGTTTTGGATGAGTCATCCCTGTGACTCATCCTGTGACTCACCTTCCAGGATGGTGGTGGGATTTAGTACAGAGAAGACCACCGAACACTACGTTTCCCAGGACTGTAGGGGACTGACTAAGCTGGTGATGAAGAGGGAAGGAGGTGAGATGGGACAGACAGAAAGCAGCATGCCAGGCCAGCAGGAGCCACGGGAGCTGTGGGTTTGGGTGGAGGAACACAGACCACTGCCTAAGAGAAACAATCCTGATATTTGTCAAAAACAGCAAAGAGGACCTCCTCCAAGACTATGAGGGAGAGGAGTGCCTCCTCCAAGACTACTGCCATGAGGGAGAAAGAGTGAAGTCAACGCTGAGCACTACAGGGATAACTGAGGGTGAAGAGCCAATGTGCAGGGCAAGGGAGCAATTGAAATTAAGTGAATTCAGTTGGCTATCAAGGATGGGGGGGAGCACCGTGATAAGATACCAAAAGTAGAGAAGAGGAGCCTGGCTGGATATCAGGGTAGGGGATTTCCAGTAAACCAGCTTAGCAGGGCTCTTCTCTAGAGCAGACCCAGCAGGCAAGTGGAGAAGACAGCTCAGAAGAGCCTGACTTGGGTTTGGTCAAGGAAGGAGTGTTTGTCACCACCCACAAGGTGGCTCTCAGGGAGCAGGTCTCCATCAGGTAGGGACATTTTTCTGCCCTGGAATGGAGGTCCTAGAGATATCAGGGGAAATAGCTGCAGGCATGGGGTCAGTCTGAATAGGGATGAAGAGTTCAAAGAGAAAACCAGTGGGAGACAGGAGCATCTACGGAGAGCAACCCAGATTTTTCTCAACAGAAGGGTTTCACAGAGGCCTTTCCTCAATGTGCATTTAGATCTCATTGATTTTTTTAAAAACTTCTTTGAATCTGATAATTCCAGGCTTCTACAAAAAATCCCACAGGATCCTGTCTCCATTCTAGATTTTCTAAGCCTTTCCTTACTGTCTACGTAAAACAGCCTGCTTTCACCAACTTGGGGTGCCAGCGCCGGGTATTCTCCATGCATGCCTTGGGCCTGCTCTCCCCTCCACCAGCTCTGGGCCTGCGAGGCTGCCCTGTGAGGATGGCATCAACAAGCTCAACACACCCCCCTTGTCCTTTCACTTGTGGTTGGTTCTGGCCAATGGGGAGCCATTGGAAGAACACTGGAGGCCCAACAGTGAGTGAGACTGGGGTGTGTGACCACTGCACCCTTCCTATGGAGCAGGGGCTGTGATCTTCCACCCAAACCCACAGCTCCAGTGGGTTAGCCTTCACCTACAGCTACACGCACAGCCCCAACCCCACCCGCCAGGATCTGGAAACGGCCTTTCCTCCCTCTGCCCCTTGAGAACTGGAGTGATACTCACTCCCTGTGGGTGTGAGTCCTGGGGTGCTTCGCTGCCTCTTCTTGGTTTCCTGAATGAACCCTTCCAGAAACTCTGCTCACTGCCCACTTGTATGTCCCCTCTCTCCTACCAGGATCCTGACCTATCCAATGATTCATCCCTTCGGAAGGACGTTTAGCCCACTCACATAATTTGTCATTACTTTCTGTATTTTTTTCCAATAACAAAATACACTTACTAGATTAAGACGAAAGATGGAACATCTGTTTTGCTATCCTCATTACTTTCTGTATTTTTTTTCTAATAACAAAATACACTTACTCGATTAAAAAGGAAGATGGAAGATCTGTTTTACTATCCTCCTTTCCAGATTGGGGTGAGACAATCTTTTAACATTTTATTTGGGGATAATTTTAGACTTCGGAAAAGTTTCAAAGTCAACAGAGAGAGCTCCTACATACCCTGCACCCAACCTCTCCTGATAATACTTACATAACCTGAGATAGTCACGCATATGGTTTGGATGTGTGTTCCCTCCAAATCTCATGTGGAAGTGTGATCCCCAGTGTTGGAGGTAGGATCCGGTGGGAGGTGTCTGGGTCATGGGGGCAGATCCCTCATGAATAGCTTGGTGCCCTTCTTGTGGTAATGAGTGAGTTCTCACTCAGTTCACATGACAGCTAATTGTTTAAGAGTCTGGCACCTCCTTCCTCTCTCCTTTCTTGCCATGTGACGCCTGCTCTCCTTTGCCTCCACCATGAGTGGAAGCTTCCTGGGGCCTCCCCAGAAGCAGATGCTACCACTATGCTTCTTGTACAGCCTGTAGAGTTTGGAGGGCTCAGAAGAAGACAGGAAAATGAGGGAAAGTTTGGAACTTCTTACAGACTTGTTAAATGATTTTGGCCAAAATGCTGATAGAGATATGGACAGAGAAGGCCAGGCTGATGAGGTCTCAGATGGAAATGAGAGAGTTATTGGGAACTAGAGAAAACGTCACCCTTGTTACACCTTGGCATAGAACTTGGCTGCACTGTGCCCATGCTCTAGGAATTTGTGGAAGATTGAACTTAAGAGTGCTGTCTTAGGGTATTAGGCTAAACTTCTAAGGAGCAAATTTCTAAAGACGTGGTGTGGCTGCTTCTAACAACCTACAAACAGATGTGGGGGCAAATGAGTGACTAAAAGTTGAAACATATTTAAAAGAAAAGCAGAGCATAAAATTTTGAAAAATTTGCAGCCTTGCCTTGTGGTA
Source organism: Piliocolobus tephrosceles (assembly GCF_002776525.5). Lineage (NCBI taxonomy): Eukaryota > Metazoa > Chordata > Mammalia > Primates > Cercopithecidae > Piliocolobus > Piliocolobus tephrosceles. Next base: position 41,972,765 of record NC_045435.1, read on the forward strand.
GAGAAGGAATCAAAGGGGCCTAAAGAGCAACCACTGGCTAGAGAGAAAAGGGAACCAGTGCTGATAATCAATACAATGGGAAAAAAGCCTTGAGACATTTCAGATTTTTGAGGTAGCCCCTCCCATCACAGGTCCAGTGGCTTAGGAGGAAAGAATGGTTTTGGGGCTAGGGCACCGCTTCCCTGTACAGTCTTGGGACACTTCTCCCAACATCCCTGGCTGTTCCAGCTCCAGCCATAGCTCAAAGGACATCAAGTACAGCTTCAGGTGCTGCTTCAGAGGATGCAAGCCTTATACCTTGGTGGCTTCCAAGTGGTGTAAAGTCTGTCAGTGCATGGAATGCAAGAGTGAAGGAGGTTTGGCTGCTTTCACCCAGATTTTAAAGGATGTATGTGAAAGCCCGGATGCCCAGATAGAAGCCTGCCACTGGGGCAGAACCCCCACAGAGAAACCCTAGTAGGGCAGTGCCAAGGGGAAATGTGGGGTTAGAGGCCACCTAAAGCCCCCACTGGGCCAATGCCTAGTGGAGCTTGGAAAGGAGACCACCACCCTCCATACCCTAGAATAGTAGAGCCACTAGCCAGCTTGTACTGTGTGCCTGGAAAAGCCACAGGCACTCAACTCCTACCATGAGAGCAGTCACAGGGGTAGAAAAGTCCAGAGGCCTTGGGAGCCTCCTGTTTGCACCAGTGTGCCCTGAACGCAGGACATGGAGTCAAGGGAGATCATTATGAAGCTTTAAAATGTAATGCCTGTCTGCTGGGCTTCAGACTTGCATGGGGCCTGTTGTTTGTTTCTTTCAGCTGATTTCTGCCTTTTGGAATGAGAATGTTTACCTAAAGCCTGTACCACCATTGCATCTTGGGATGGGAGTAAATCACTCAAAAGTGGAAGAAATGTGTCTTGGGTTTCAGATGAGACATGGACTTTTGATTGAGTTGATGCTGGAATGAGTTAAGACTTTTGGGGACTACTGGAAAGGGATGATTGCATTTTGTAATGTGAGAATGAGATATTTGGGGGGCCAGGGGAAGAATGATCTGGTTTGGATATTTATCCCTTCCAATTCTCATGTTGAAATGTGATCCCCAGTGTTGGATGTGGGGCCTGGTGGGAGGTGTTTGGGTCATGGGGGTGGATCCTTCATGAATGGCTGGGTGCCCTCCTTATGGTAATGAGTGAGTTCTTGCTCTGAGTTCACATGAGAGCTGATTAAGAGTCTAGCACCTCCTCCTTCCCTCTCTCTTGCTCCGTCTCTCACCATGTGTCACATTGGCTCCCCTTCAGCTTCCACCATAACTGGAAGCTTCCTGAAGCCCTCACCAGAAGCAGATGCTGGTACCATGCTTCCTGTATAGCCTGAAGCACTATAAGCCAAATAAACCTCTTTTCTTTATAAATTACCAAGTCTCAGGTATTCCTTTAGAGCAACACAAATGGATTAACATAGTCACTAAACTAAAAATTGGACACTGGTACAACACTAGTAACTAAACTATAGAATGTATTCATATGTTCCCAGTTTTCTCATTAATGTCCTTTTTTATGTTCCAGGAATTAAATCAGGATTGCGCACTGCATTTAGCCACAGCTCCCGAGTCTCATTGTAGAAGAATACAAGTCAGCTATTTTGTGGGATGTCCCTCAATTTGGGTTTGTCTGAGGCTTGCTCATGATTAAACTGAGGTTGTGGATTTTGAGGTAGAAGACCAGTGAGGTCAGGAGAATTCACTGTGCACCTTGTCACAGGTGATAGCAAGACTCATCACCAATGCTGCTGACCCAGGTCACTGCTGAGGTGGCATCTGCCAGGTTTCTCCACTGCAAACACTGTTTTTTTGCTTCCTATACTCTCAGTTAGAAATGAGTCATTAGGTCTTGCCCACACTCAAGGGGGAGGAATTAAGCTTTAGCTCCTCTAAGGCAGTATATCCAAGATTTGAGGACATATGTTAAAACAACTAGAGCAATCTATACATATTTAAAGGAGATGCTTTGAGGCTATGCAAAGATCCTTCTTCTCTTTAAAGTCCCACACTCTAATAATGTATTAAGGGATCTTACCTGTGGATATGTGTACATACACAGGTTAGCATACATACATATATACGTTTCCTAATTCAGTGCACTGAGAGGGACTAGAAGTGGTGGCACCCCAGGAGCAACAAGTACACCCACTGCCCAGATCTTGTTTGCTAAATTCAGTTCTTCAATAAAAGAGCCAGCTTCCTTAGGAAAATGGCTCATTCTAGGGCCAGGGCAAGGAAAATACAAAGTGTGTACCTGGAGTATTTCACAGTGCCAAAAGGTAAGGGAGTGCCCAAGAGCGGGTGGGGCATGTCAGGAAGCAGGAGCCACCCGAGCTAGAACCATTTCAGCAACAGAATAAATATGAGTGCAGGCTTTTAACCTCAAGAATAAAGTAAATATCCATGCATCTATACATACCATAAATATCTCTCTACATACATATTACAATAGACATGAGTTCATGCTTATTTCCAACCCTAATCCAGCATCACAGGATTCATTCTAGCACTGAGGAGATAGTTTTTAAAATGTACTAGAGCGCTGGAAAATAAGAAAAGGTATTTATACTGTAACAGAAATGAAAAGGAATCCCTGAACAATGGAAAGTGATAAATTGGGTTGACAAGAGAATCCATAACTGAAAACAACAGAGGAAAGGCCTATTGCAAAAGGCAGAGGTAGTCCTGGGGATAATGGGAGCAGAAGGGAGCCTGGAGCAGCTGAAAGGGCATTTGCTGCAGAGACCTCTGCAGGAGCTTCAAGGAGGGTTGACCTTTCCCCTGCCTGCTTGGTTTTGCCAAGAATGAGATGTGGCCACCTGGCCTGGCTCCAAGCAGATTCAGCGAGAGTGTTGAGGTCAGAGAGGTGGGGCAGTGCCCCAAGTGGCCGTGACAAGAGGGACACAGAGCCCCCATACCCATGAAAAGAGTTACTGGCACATAGTCTAGGCAACACATTCTGACCGCCCTCCCTCCGATCCTTAGAGACAGCTTCCTCTAACTAAGGACAGTATTCACAGATCTACGAGGTAAGTGTAAATCTAAAATAAAATTATGCACAAGCACCTATTCACTAAAGGCAAGTCACAAGGCTCTGTGTTTGAAACTCATCAAAGTCAACCAATGGAAGTACAAAATCTAGGGAAACAAAATCAAAGTATGAAATTGAATAAGTATCTAGGATAAGTTAACTAAATGAGATGTCAGAGAATGGTCCTTCATAAATAAAAAGATAATTTTTGAGATTCTAGAAAGTACACTATCTCTGAATTTAAAATAAAAAACAAAATATCTTTTCATTATATGACTTCAATAGCACAGTGGTTGAAGAGAGAGTGATGAGTGAATCAGTGAAAAATTAAATGGAGCAGAAGTATTCTAGCAGAAATGTAGGGAGTATGAAAAGAGAGTTAAGAAACTCAAAAAGGTAGACTCAGAAACTACAATATGTACCCAAATAGGAGTTCCGGGGTGGGGGGGGGCGGGCGGGGAAATGAATAGGAATGAATATAAAAATACAAAAAAACCCAAAAAGTTTTCTATAGAGCTGAAGACAGATGTCTTTAGATTGAAAAACTCCAAGATACATGCAAGATAATGAGCAAAAGTCTATGCCAGAAACATCATAATGAAATTCCGTAACACAGATGATAAAAGAAAAAAATCTCCAAAAAGTCCAGATAGATAAACAAATTACCTAAAAGAAATCAGACTCAAAAGGGCACAGGCTTCCATCAGCAACACTGGGCACAAGAAGGTACTGAAAGTATAACTTCAGTACTGCAGGAAAATAATTGTGAACATTTCATTCCCTAGCCAGTCAGGCTGGCGCTCAATGGTAAGGAAAAAGTAAAGCATTTTCCAACTCCAAATGTCCAAAGTTTACTTCCAACAAATCTTATCCAAAACAATTACTAGAGGATGTACTCAACCAAAGCAAAAATAAATTTAAAAGGCAGCTGAGAAAGAGTGGCACCAGCAAGATGGTGAATAGGCACCTCCAGGCCCTTGTTTCGCCACAGACACATCAAATAAGAAACACAGACTGACAAAATACTTTGAGGCAGCCCAGAAACCAGTTAAGATCTGCAGCAACCAAGAGAAAATCCAACCAAGAAAAAGCCACCCTCAAACCAGTAGGAAATTCCATGGTGTTTCTGCTTGCCCTTGCACCACCCCCTCCTCCACACAGCAAGGTGCGGTTGGGAGGAATCACAAAATCCTAGAAAGAAAGAAGGAAAGAAAGGAATAGAACCTGCTGGCTATCCTCTGGCTTGCCTGGGAGCTGCCCAAGTAACTGGTTTCTGTCTCTCTCTCGAGAGAGAGCAAATGGAAATGGTGACACAGTTTGGACATTAGGATGAAGGCCACAGAGGTGCCCAACATGTTAGAGCCATGGAGGAAATGTAGACCCATGGGTACCTGAGGGAAAGAGATTATGGACAGAGGAACACAATAGAATGTCAAGGCCCTGAGAAGAAGCAGAGTTGACATTCCAAGAGAAATTAAGACATTTAAAAGCAGCCATGTATATGGGGGAATTGGAGAGAAAAAGCACATCCACAGGTCCTGGGAGATGCACGCCAGAAAACCCCTAAAAAGACCTTAAGCCTTCATGCCAGACTAATTGGTGAAGATTTTTTCCCTGCACAGAGCCCGTCTGCAAAGATTGGGGAGACAGCTGTTTTGCAAATACTTGATTTTTTAATAAAAGATGAGAAAGGATACCCCAAAAAAGTGAAACACAGTTTAGTCATAAAAACAAAAAAAACTGACAGACACTGACTCTAAAGAAAGTCTTCAAGCTTGCAAAGACTTTAAAACAATTGTCTTAAATATGTTCAGTGAGCTAAATGATATATAACTGTAGGAAATTAAAAAAAAAAAAGATATGAACAAGATGAAAATGTCAACAAAGAAATAGAAATCATAAAAAAAGAACCAAACAGAAATACTGGAACTGAAAAAAAACAATAATTGAATTGAAAAATTCTCTACAGAGGTTCAATAGCACACTCTAACAGAAGAATGAACAAATTTGAAAATAGGTCATTTGAAATTATCAAGTCTGAAGAACAAAAATAAAGAAGATTTAAGAAAAGTGAATAAAACTTAAGGGAATTATAGAACACTCCATTGTAATACATACAATTTGGAATTCCAGAAAGGAAAGAGAGAGATAAGTGGGCAGAGAGCCTGTTTGAAGAAACAATGGCCAAAAACTTCCCACATTTGAAAAAAAAAGATATGAATATAGAAATGTAAGTATATGAATTTCAAGTAGGATAAACTCAAAAATATCAATACTGAGACACATTATAAACAAACTATTTGAAAGTCAAAAACAAAAAGAGAATCTTCAAAGCCAACAGAGGAAAGAGATTCATAACATACAAAAGATCCTCAATAAAATCATCAGTGGATTTCTCAGCAGAAACTTGCAGTCCAGAGGTAATAATATTAATATATTTAAAGTGCTGGATAAAAACACCTGTCAACTGAGAATTCTATATCTGGCAAAACTATTTTACACAAATGAGGCAAAAATTAAGATATTCCTAAATGAAAGCTAAGGGAGTTCATTCTTACTAGATCTACCCTACAAGAAATGGTAAAGAGAGTCCTTTAAGTGGAAATGAAAGAATGCCAGACAGGAACTTGAAGCCAAATGAAAATATAATGTTCTCCAATAAAGGTAAATGCACAAAAAGGCATTAAAAATTGTATTATTTAAAAATTGGTTCGTAAAAAACTTTTATAAGCATTTAAAACACAAAAGCACAAAAGTGTAACTTTATTTTAATAGGTACACAATATAAAAAGATAAATATTATGACATCAATAACAAAGTTCAGAGGCAGAACTGTAAACAGTAGAGTTTTATATGCAATTGAAGTTAAGCTGCTGTCAGTTTAAGGTAGATTGTAATAACTTTAGGATGTTGTATGTAATCCCCATGGTAACTACAAAGAAAACATTTATAAAATATAAACAAAAAGAATTAAGAAGGCAATCAAAACATATCACTGCCAAAAAAAAAAAAAAAAAAAAAAAAAAAACACACCACAGAGGAAGGTAATAGGGAAGAAATAAGAGACAAAAAAGCTATTAAGACACAGAAAACAAATAAAATGGCAACAGTAAGTCCTTCCCTATCAGTAATTACTTTCAATGTAAACAGGTTAAATCCCTTAATCAAAATACAAAGACTGGCAGAATGGATTAAGAACAAAACAAAACAAAAAACAGGATTCAACTATATGTTGTCCATAAGAAATTCACTTTAGATTTAAGGACACATAAAGGTTTATTGTGAAAAGATGGTAAAAGATATTCCATGCAAATAGTAGCAAAAGAGGGCTGGGGTGGCTATGCTAATTTAAGACAAAATGGACTTTAAGTCAAAAACTGTTACAAGATACAAAGAAAGACATTATACAATGATACAAGGATAAAATCATCCCAAAGATAGAACAATTACAAATAGTGAAACATGTTTTACCAAACATCAAAGTTCCCAAAATATATGATGCAAACATTGACAGAATTGAAGAAAGAAACAGAGAGGAGTTCAACAATAGTTGGAGACTTCAATACCACACCATCAACGATGAATACAACAACTAGACAGAATATCAGTAAGGAAACAGACGGTGTGAATAACACTAGGAATAGACTGGACCTAAAAGACATACAAAACACTCCACCAAACAATGGAAGAATACACATTTTTCTCAATGAAATGTGAACATGAAACATTCTCCAAGACAGATCATATGTTAGGACATGAAACTAGTCTTAATATATTTGAGAAGATTGAAATCATACAGAGTATATTTTCCAATCTCCAGATTGAAGAATCTCCAAAAATGTAGAAATCAAGCAACACACACGTGAACAACCAGTGGGTCAAAAAAAAAAAAAAAAAAAAATTCCAAAGTAAATTAGAAAATATCTCAAGATAAATGAAAATGAAAATACAACACATCATAATTTATAGGATGCAGTGAAAGCAGTTTTAAAGGGAAATTTATAGCCATAAACAATTCCATTAAAAAAAAAGACCTCAAATAAACCACCTGAACTTATACCTTAGGAAACTAAGAAAAGAACAAACTAACCCAAAGTTCACAGAAAGAAGGAAATAATAAAGATTATAGCAGGGATAAATAAACTAGAGAATAGAAAGATAATAGAGAAAAATCAATGAAACTAAGAATTGATTAGTTCCTCAAAAAAAAAAAAAAAAAAAAAACTCAAAGCCTTTAGCTAAATTGACTAAGAAAAAAAGAAGTCTCAAAAAACTATAATTAAAAATGAAAATGGGACATAACTACTGATTCTACAGAAATAAAAAGGAATACAAGTGAGGAAATTGTATCCAAACACACTAGGCAGCCTAACTGAAATGATATATTCCTAGAGAAACACAATTTACCAGGACTGAATCATGGGGAAATAGAAAATCGGAATATACTGAAAACTAAGAAAACTAAATCAGTAATTAAGACCTCCCAACAAAGAAAACCCAGGACCAGAAGGCTTCACTAGTGACTTCTACCAAACATTTAAAGAAAAACTAACACCAATCCTCCATAAACTGTCCCAGAAAATTGAAGGGGGAGAAATACTTTCAAATTCATCCTATGAGAACAGTGTTACCCTAATACCAAAGCCAGACAAAGACACTAGAAGAAAAATCTACAGACCAATATCTGCTGAATATTGATACAAAAATCTTCAAAGAATACTAATAAATTGAATACAACAGTATATTAAAAGGATTATGCAACATGACCAAATGGGTTTGTTCCTGGAATACAAGATAGTTCCACATAGAAAAATCAATCAATCCATGTTAACAGAATCAATGGGGGAAAAAACCACATAATGAACAAAGCATCTGACAAAATTCAACATCTTTCTATGATTAAAAAAACACACCCAAAAAACTAGAAACAAAAGGAAACTACCTCAACATAATAAAGATTATATGTGAAAATCCCACAGTAAACATCACTCTTAATGGTGGCAGACAAACTTTTGCTCCAAGATCAGGAACAGGACAAGGATGCCTGCTTTCACTACTTCTATTTAACACACTACTAAAAGTTCTGGCCAAAGAAATTAGGCAAGAAATAAAAAAAAGTAAAAGGTATACAAACTGGAAAAGAAGAAGTAATATTACCTCTGTTTGCAGATAATGTAATCTTATATGTTGAAAACTCTAAAGATCACACACACACACACACACAAATTTTTATAATAAATGAATTCAGTTAAGATGAAGGATACAAAATCAACAGACAAAAATCAGTTGTGTTTCTATACAGTAACAATGAATAATTCAAAAAAGAAGAAACAATACCATTTATAATAGCATCAAAAGGAATAAAATACTTATGAATTAACTTAACCAAGAAGGCAAAAGACTAGTACATTAAAAACCACAAAGTATTTCTGAAGAAATTCAAGAAGACACAAATAAATGAAAAGACATGCCATGTCCATGGACTGGAAGACTTAATATTGTTAAGATAATACTAGGCTGGGCACGGTGGCTCATGCCTGTAGGCCCAGCACTTTGGGAGGTTGAGGCAGGTGGATCACTTGAGGTCAGGAGTTCAAGACCAGCCTGGCCAACATGGTGAAACCCCAACTCTATTAAAAATACAAAAATTAGCCAGGCATGGTGGCAGGTGCCTGTAATCCCAGCTACTTGGGAGGCTGAGGCAGAATTGTTTGAATCCGGGAGGTGGAGGTTGCAGTGAGCTGAGATCGCACGACTGTACTCCAGCCTGGGCGATGGAGCGAAACTCTATCTCAAAAAAAAAAAAAAAAAAAGAAAAAGAAAAAGAAAGATGACAATACTAGCTGAAGAATCTACAAATTTAATACAATCTCATCAAAACCTAAACATTAAAATATTTAAGCAAAAAAACTAAATGCTAGCCAGCACAGTGACTCACGCCTGTAATCCCAGCACTTTGGGAGGCCAAAGTGGGCAAACAGCTTGAGCTCAGGAGTTTGAGACCAGCCTGGGCAACACGGTGAAATCCTGTCTCTACAAAAAATACAAAAATTAGCTGGGTGCAGTGGTTCATGCCTGTGGTCCCAGCTACTCAGGAGGCTGAGGTAGGAAGATCACCTGAGCCTGGGAGGCAGAGGGTACAGTAAGCCATGTTCATGCCATTGCACTCCAGCCTGGGTGACCCTGTCTCAAAACAAACAAACAAACAAACAAACAAACAAACAAACAAACAAACAAGAACTAAATGCTGTATTTTGATGAAATAGAAAAATAGATTCATAAATTCCTATGGAATTTAAGGGACCCTGAATAGCCCAAACAATCTCAAGAAAGAACAAGGTTGGAGGTCTCATACTTCATGACTTCAAAACTTATTACAAAACTATAGTAATCTGAATGGTGTGGTATAAAGACAGGCATAGAGATCAATGGAATAAAATATCCTGGAAATAAACCCTCAAATATACGGTCAAATGACAAGGGTGCCATGGACATTCAATGGGAAAAGGACAGTCTTCAAAAAATGGAGCTGGGAAAACCAAATATCCACATGCAAAAGAATGAAGTTGGATGCTTATGTTACACCATGTACAAAAATAAACTCAAAATGAATCAAAGACCTAAACAAGAATTCAAACTACAAAAGTAATCAAAAGAAAACATAGGCAAAAAGTTTCAAGGCATTAGACTTGGCAATGATTTCTTGGATATGACACCAGAAGCACAGGTGACAAATGCAAAAATAGATGAACTACATGAAAATTAAAAACTTCTGTGCATTAAAGGACATAAGGCAAAAAGGTATCCTACAGAACTGGAGAAAATATTTGCCAAGCATATACTGATAAGAGATTAATATTCAGAAATATGAGGAACTACAACTCAACAACAGAACAACCAAGAAAACTAATTAAAAACTGAGTAAAGGACATGAACAGACAGTTTTCCAAAGAAGATGTACAAACGGCCAATAAGCACATTCATGCTCACCATCACTAGTTATTAGAAAAATTTGTATTAATTTTATAAGCTAAAAGAAAGAGAATTGATAACTTTACAACATTGACTTTTGCCATTCAGGAACTTCACCTCTCTCCAAATTTTTATTTCTCTTTATAAAGCTTTGTAGTTTATTTGTGTAGGTTTTGCCCATTGTGTTTTGAGGATTATTCTGAAACTATTTAAAAACTGGTTAATAGTTTGAAGGGAATCTCTTTTTAAATTATACTTTATAAACGACTATTTCCAGTGTGAACAGGAGTATATAGAGACAAGTTTATGTATGTTAATGTATATATTTTATTTCATTTAGATGTTTTGAAACTGGCCCACTTTTCTGTTTGTTTTACAGTTTTCTAAGTGATTTGCTTAGATTTTCCAAGAAGGTAAGCATATCACTAACATAAGTTTTTGTCTTCCTTTCCAATATTTAAGACTCTTATTTTCTTTTCCTAGTTTATTATACTAGCCAGAATACACAGAACAACATAAATAAAATATTCTTCTGTTTCAAGTTGCACTAAGAGTATCTTTGTAAGTCACATATGGGAGTTGAAGGCAAAACTAATAGATGGAGATTGAAGGTAGATCAGAGGGTCCGGTATGGAGTAGGGGAGTGAGCTGCAACAGTGACAAGAACTTCCCAGGGAGATGGAGATGTTCTGTGTCTCAACTAGGGTCATAGCTACAAAGGTGTATGTATTCGTCAAAAGTCACTGACCTGCACACTTAAACCCTCTGTTTTTATTGTTATCAATTTATACCTTAAGACTGATTTTTTTGAAAAAAATAACAAAGTAAAACCTTTGAGGCCGGGCGCAGTGGCTCACACCTGTAATCCCAGCACTTTGGGAGGCCGAGGCGGGCGGATCACGAGGTCAGGAGATCGAGACCACCCTGGCTAACACGGTGAAACCCCGACTCTACTGAAAATACAAAAAATTAGCCAGGCGTGGTGGCGGGCGCCTGTAGTCCCAGCTACTCGGGAGGCTGAGACAAGAGAATGGCATGAACCCAGGAGGCGGAGCTTGCAGTGAGCCGAGATCGCGCCACTGCACTCCAGCCTGGGCGATGAGCAAGACCCCATCTCAAAAAAAAAAAAAAAGAAGTAAAACCTTTGAAGGTTCTACTGTGATAATGAGTGTCTATTCTCCTTTGAGACTGTTGTAATGAATTACATTAATATGGCCAGGCAGGGTGGCTCACGCCTGTAATCCCAGCACTTCGGGAGGCCGAGGCGGGTGGATCATGACGTCAGGAGTTCAAGAATTACATTAATAGTTCTTTTTTCCTCTCATGTTTTACATATTTTAAGAGAATTAAAACACTAAGATATGATCATTGTAGAGAAGTGTTTAAAATGTAGTTATGGGCTGGGCACAGTGGCTCATGCGTATAATCCCAGCAGTTTGGGAGGTCACTTGAGGTCAGGAGTTCAAGACTAACCTGACCAACTTGGTGAAACCAGGCCTCTGCTAAAAATACAAAAATTGGCCAGGTGTGCTGGCACACACCTGTAATCCAGCTACTCGGGAGGCTTAGGCATGAGAATCACTTGAGCCCAGGAGGCAGGGGATACAGTGAGCCAAGATCATGCCACTGGACTCCGGCCTGAGTGACACAGCAAAACTGTCTCAAAAAAAAAAAAAATGCGGTTAAGTACTATGAAACAAACACCTGAAATGCCTCCATGGCAGAGATTACTATCAATATTTTTTCCCTCCCAAACACTGACCAAAACAATTGTGCACACATATATGCATGTATACACACGAGTTGTGTGTGCATGTGTGTGGCTGCATCATGTTACCAGCTGCTCAGACATTTCCATATCCCACAAGGCTCCACATGATGTGGCCCCATGTGTTAGTTTCCTCTTGCTGTTACAACAAACTTAGTGGCTTAAAACAAAAGAAATCCATCCTCTTACAGTTCTGGAGGACAGGAGTCTGAAATGAGTCTTATGGGGCCAAAATCAAAACCTCACTCTCTCTGGAAGCTCTAGGGGAGAATCTGTCTCCTTCCCTTTCCCAGCACACAGAGCTCCATCCCTTGGCTCGCGGCCCTTCCTCCATCATCAAAGCCAGGAGCACAGCATCTTTCCTCTTTTATGCTGCTTCCACCACATGGCCTTTTTTCCTGTCTGAAATGTCTCTCTGATCCCCTCTAAAAGGACCCCTGTGGTTATACTGGGTCTATCTGGATAATCCATGACAATCTCCCATCCCAAGGGGCTTCTCTTAGTCACTTCTGCAAAGGCCTCTTCCCTATAAGTTAACATCCACAGGTTCCAAGACCAGGACCTGGTTATCTTCGGGGCCACTGTTGGGCCACTCACACCTCACCTATCTCTTCAGCCTCATGTTCGGCAGCCCCCTGCCCCCACCCCATCTGCCCTCTGCTCTCTAGCTATGTTGCTGTCCTCTCAGTTCCTTGAACACACCACAACCTCCTCTTGCCACAGTCTTTGTCACCTACAGGATATCACATGGGCATCAGAGAAAGGGAGAAACCATTCTGTGTAGTAGAAGGGAAAAAGCTTCAGTCTCCTGGGATAGCTGGGAAGGTGTGAAAAAAGCTGGCAAAGCTTGAGGTCAGGAGTTCAAGACCAACCTGACCAACTTGGTGAAACCAGGCCTCTGCTAAAAATACAAAAATTGGCCGGGTGTGCTGGCACACACCTGTAATCCAGCTACTCGGGAGGCTGAGGCATGAGAAGGCATTTTCCTTAGGCAAAAGGAACTGTGTTGGTTCAAGTGCCCAGAGAAGACACCTCCAGTGATCAAGCATTCAGGGAGCCATTCTGGGGAGTAGAAGCCACTGAGGAAGGTTAACCTGGGTGACAAACCCTTCCTGTCTCCTCCATGGAACCCTCTATCAGGTCTGCATTGCTTGTCGTGTCTTCTGCGTGAATGTGTGATGGGGCTGAGCTCAGGGTCCAGGTGGATGCGGGTGGGAGAGCGGTGTGCAGACTCGGGGCAAGTGGCACCCACTGACATTTAGGTCAAAGAAGGAACGGGGGCATGCAGGGTTGTGCACATCCCTCAGTCATCCAGTTTGGTAGTGGAAAGCCAGGGTGTTGGGCTGGGAGAGGGACCAGGGACAGCATCATGAGGTAACAAAACCCAAATATCCATTGTTTTGGAGAATCCAACCCACCGCCCGCGAGCCAGGGGAGACCAGGTGATCTGCCCCACGTTGTGGCCGCCTCAAATGTCCAGATGTCCACTTACAGCTGTGGAGAGTCTGGATGCCAGTGTCATCTCCAGGTTCCCCTTCAAGCCCACCAGGGGTGGCACCAACGTCAAAAGGTCTTTCACCTCCACAAACACAGGCCAGTGCTGGTAGGGAAAGAGTAAGGAGATAAGCCAAACACACACGTCAGCAAATCTCTGGAAATTTCTTGAGAGAACCTTCAGCAAGTCACTTTTCACTCCCTATAAAATGATCAAATAGGACTAAGTTGTTTCTTAAATGACTTTAAACTAAACAGAAATAAATGAGGCTGTGAAAACCTTTTTAGTGCTGTTCACTGAAGCAGCATCAGCGGCCGTAAGCACACTGCAGGCTGGGCCAGGCTGGAGGCCAGCGGGTGGCAGCCATGCTGCATGTGCTCTGCACTGTGTTCTGTAGAGGCATGCATGGGTTCCGGACGAGAAAGTTGGGGACCTTCTCATGAATGGGGAGGCCAACAAACACCTGCAAGACCGCCAGGCTGAGGAAGTGCCCTGCCTCTACTGGGGATCCAGGATCTTCACACAGGCCATGCAGGCCCTGCCTCCCTCTGCCCCCAGGTCCAGGGACTGCGTGCAAGCTGCCACTGAGCACCCTGTGGGGCTCAGGGTTTTTAAAAACATAGCATATGCCTCTATCCCATTAAATGTAGAAAAATCAATAACTTCAAAGACAGATGAAAGGGATTCATGCTTCAAGGAAAATGGAAGAGAAAACACTTATTGGTAGAGGTGAAAGCAATTCTTAACTGTTTAATGTGCAATTAGATGTTCCCCTAAATCAGTTTTAATGCCCCATCTGATCCTACTGATTTATTTTGCCTGTCTGGCTGCTGCAGTGATCTTTGACGCCTAACACTAGAAGCTTCTCCTGGTTTTGGAATTCTAGACCTGGAAACAAATCCCTGCTTTGTCATCAAGGAGAAAGGTGGCCTGGGATCTAGGCCCTGTCCCTCCCCTACAAGGCAAGAGCTGTGTAAAGATGTGCAAACCCACTCAGCCTCTAGGGACTTGGACCATCATCCACAAGCTGCCCAGCAACAGGCTTGACCAGGCGTGAAGGTGAAGAGATCAGGCCAGAGGCCCTTTAAGACTCCTTTCTGCTCTCAGACCAAGGAAGATGAGCACTGTTTAGTTTCTTCCTGTACCTTATCTACCGGGCCGTGGAATTCAGAATCCAGTTCCAGCTCTGGTGGAGTCCTGAGTTTGCTCTCTCTTAAAACTTGAGAAGAAAGCAACGCCACCAGGCAAGGTGTCCTCCCATGCCTCACAGTCTCCTGGTGGCATCTGGCCATAGCTCTGTGCAGTTGTCCTCTCAGCCTGTACACCCCTCCACCCACCATAGGGTGGGCCTCTGTCCTCAGCAGGGGAACCAAGACCATCACGTACTCCCCAGCTGGCCTTCGGGCACCACCACCCACACTCTTCCTAGCCTCCTGTGGAGCCCAATGTGCTCATGGGCACTCTCTCTGCCTATACCCAAGACCCGGCACCCACCAACCCCAAAGTCACAGCAAACCCCTCCTTTCAGCCTGCCCCACCCAGCAGCCTTCCTCCTGCTCTCCCAGCACTACTACCTTTGAACAAATGCCTGTCCTCACCCATCACCCTCAGTGCTGCAGCCCTATGGCTCTCACTGTCTCCCTAAAGGAAGTGAGGACACTTGAGGCGTGGGAGGACACCTTGCCTGGTGGCCTCCTGATGGGTAAGCCCCATCTGCTGCTCTCCCTGCAGGGTGGCACTGTCCCCCGGCCCCTGCACGGATAAAGCACCTGCTGACAGGCACAGCTGTGCACCCTCTACCCTGGCCTCTGAGCCTCCAGCCCCCAGTCCTGTGCCCACCTCACTATCCACCCAGTCTCGACCCCTCCTCCTCCACCTGACCGTGTTAATACTGACCTTCCTTCCTGCTTTCTCTTCAGTTCTCCTTTCTCCCCACACCCTCTCCCTTCGGCAGCTCGAGTACCCTTCCACTGCCCACCCAGCACTATCTTCCAGCAGCCACCCCACCTGCTCCATGCTCCCGGGGCTTTCAGCAGGCAGCCTAGGCGGGAGACGGGGTGGAAGCTGAATCCTGATGCACGGTGGTCCCATCCTCCTTGCCAGCGGTTGCTATGACTCTGGTCAAGTGAGATCTGAGAAGTCCTGTCTGGTCACATTGGGTATCACACAACCATGATGGGACCAAAGTCTACGGACACTGGCTGAACTGTGTCCCCCAAAACTCATATGGTGAAGTGCTCATGCCTAGTACCAAAACATGACTGTACTTGGAGAGACTGTCTTTAATGAGATAATTAAGTTGAAATGCAGTCATGAGGGTGGGTCCTAGCCCAGCATGAGTGGCATCCTCACTAGAGGGAGAAATCTGGACCTAGACATGGTACAGAGGGGAGACCATGTGAAGACACAGGGCCATCTGCAAAGCTCAAAAACCAACCCTGCCAACACTGTCATCTCAGACTTCTGGCCTCTGGAATTGTGGAAAAAAATCAGTTTCTGTTGTTTCAGCTACCTGCTCTGTGGTATTTTTTTATGGCAGTCCTAGCAAACTGATACAAATGTAAAGTGAAAAAATGCTGGGTGACACAGTTAATCCAGTAATTAACTAATTCTGTCCTATCTCTAGACTTCTTTACAGAGATAATAAGTGTCCTTGCTTTTAAAGTCCCTTTGAGTTAGTTCTCCTGTTACCTGCAGCCAACAGCAAATACACTGACTGACACCCTGGGCTTGCGTGGGTGCCCCCCAATGTCTACAGCTCGGAAGTCTCTGTGAGCATAAGATCTGCCCATCCAACTCTGGTTGAACACCCCACAAGCACCTCAAATCCCAAATCTCCAAACTTCTCCTCGCCACCCGTGTCCTTCCTGCTCTGCCAGCCAGGACTCAACGCCTTCTTTTCTCCAATCTGACATTCAAGTCATCACAAGTTTTAAATTCTGCCACCGCCCTCTCCAGCAACACTTTAAAGATGCCTATATCAGTCACTGGGGAGGCTGAAATCATCAGAAATAATGACTCTTGCACTTGAGGGGCTCTGAACTCTGCCCACAGTCCCCCAGCTCTTCCCTGCTCCTCCAGCCTCACCCTCAGGGTCATCTTTGACACCACTGCCTGGAGTGAGTTTTGTGGCACAAGTATGACCCCACCACTCAGCCACCTGTAACCCTTCACTGCCAACTTCTCTCCTGAGTATACCTAACGCATAAGTCCTATGAACCCCAAAGACACACAAGCACATGACAAGAACAGTCGATGCAAACCCACAGTGCTGGAGTCAGAGGTGGGGCTGAGACAGCTGAGCATAGAGGACTCTGCTGGGGCTCTGCTGAGGATGCCCCAGGCGGGGCTGCAACGGCCCCAGTACCTTGAGGTGGTCCATGGAGACGCACACAGGAATTGTGTCCTCTCCTACGTGTCTATGCTACCCTTCAATAAAACCAGCAAGACACTCATTTTAACATAAAGCAAACACCTGCTACACTCAGTGCACAGCACACCCTCTGAGCAGAGCAGACAGAGCTCCTCATTCCTGCCCAGTGTCCCTTTCCCCATGACAGCAGCCACCCCGTCCCTCACTTTCCACAAATGCACACTATCATTCGCCCATATCTTTGCACATAAATCCCTCTGCTTGGAATATTCACGTCTTTTCAGGGCATCCTAGAAATTGCTACATTACCTTTAAAGTCCAAATCAAATTGTCCTGCTCCTCTGCAGATCCCCTGACCTCTAAGAAGAATGACTGCTCCCTCTTCCTTCAAGGCAAAGACCTGCTTGTGGCCTCCACTCCCTGCCCAGCCCTCCGGAATGCCTGACAGTCTCTCTCCCCAGCATCAACTGGGTGGTCTCAGGGAAGGAGCGATAAGCACAGCTCTAGGGTGAGGCTACTGGGGGAAGAAGTGGGTTTTCAGGTTGCAAGCCCACAGAAACACAGGCTTTCTAATGGGGGGCTGGCCAGGATGCAAAAGGCCACCCTAGTCCCAAAAGGGGATGAGTGTCCCATCAACTGAGACGAGCAAGCAGAAGCTGCCTGAGAGGTATCGTGAGCTCACATTAGGAGCCTGGGTGGCCTGGTGGGTACAGGCTGTCCCTCTCCAACTTGGAGCCGGGGCACAGACAGACGCTGAGTCGCCATTAGGAAGGAGGTGCTGCGTATACTCAGGAACATGAAACGCTATTTGGGGTGTCCTCGTGGGTTGAAATTTTAAATTTACATTTACAGATTAAAAAGCAAAACTGTGGGCCAGGCACGGTGGCTCACACCTGTAATCCCAGCACTTTGGGAGGCTGAGGTGGGTGGATCACGAGGTCAGGAGTTCGAGACCAGCCTGGCCAACACGGTGACACCCCACCTCTACTAAAAATCCAAAAAAAATTAGCTGGGCATGGTGGTGGGTGCCTGTAATCCCAGCTACTTGGGAACTGAGGCAGGAGAATAATTTGAACCTAGGAGGCAGAGGTTGCAATGAGCCAAGATTGCGTCATTGCATTCCAGCCTGGGCAACAGGGCAAGACTCCATCTCAAAAAAAAAAAAAAAAAAAAAGCAAAACTGCATAGTATAAACCATATATGTATATGTTTACATGTACATAGAAAATTGTCTTGAAAGGTCCACAGCAGCGGTGATAGAGATGAGGGGACAGCCTTCCTCCATTGCTTGGGTATATTTTCCAATTCTTCTAAACTGACTCTACAGAATGCTTCAGCTGACAGACAGCACAAACCTCTTAATGATTCCAACACGCTGCCTGAACCAAGCTAGGGGAGAAACAGATTGTGATAAGCAAATCTCCCTCAGCACACGCCTCCGCTGCAGGGAGACCGCCGTGGCCCTCCCACCTGCACCCTCGGGCTCCAAACCTTGTCCTTTTTCACCAGGGGCCACACCAGGATGCTGAGGGCTGGGCACACCGCAGCTCTGCCTGCAGCGGTCATGCCCCCACCCTACAGGGACCACAGCACACAGACTCAGTGATCTGGTCCTCACAATTCTGTGAGGTGGGGGCTTTCATTATCCCCATTTTACAGATGGGGAAATCAAGGCAGAAGAGTGTGACTAAAAATCCCCTCCACTGGTGAGTGGCAGACTCTGCCTCGTGAGCCCACATGCACTGGGAGGAAGGTGGTTTGAGCTCCTTGGGCTGAAGAGGCACACATAGGCTAAGCTTCTAACAAACCTCCATCATTCTGCGAATCTCCAATGCTGAGGTCTCAGTGTTGGAGGTCCCTCCTGACAGCCTCACTGACACCCGGGACACCCAAGCGGCAAGAGCAGGTTCAGGGCTGCTGTCCCACTCTGAGGCCCCTTATGAATCCAGCCTGCCCTGTCTGTGGTGCCAGGAGACCCGGTCTGTGTGTCTCCCACCCCTGATCGCCCAGACACCCAGTACGCACTTGAACGGTGTTCATCACCAGGCCGGCCGCCATCATGCACAAGCCGGACAGCAGAATGGGCACCACGACCTGGCACATGATGGTGAAGAAAGACTCAGGCAAGACCCCACGTGGGGACCGGGTGAGCTCACAGCTGAAGCCTCGCAGCTTCTTGCCCCGAAAGCAAAACTCCAGATTCAGCTGGGTGACCACCATGGCCAGGCAATGCAACACGATCCCAGGAGCACGAAGTCGGAGCCTGGGGTGCTCCAGTCCTCTCCTCCTGGCCCACACCAGGACGCTGTTCCCAAGAAGTTCACACAAACAGAAGCTTCCCAGTCGCCAGGTGCTGTGCGCCTGCAGAAAGCTCCCCAACAGCCCCTTGGCCGAGGGCCAGCACAGATGAGTGAGGAACAAAGGCCAGTGTGACTCAGGGCCTCATTACAGAGACTCTGCCAGGCCCTGCTGTCCCTCCCTGAAGGTCAGGCTCTCCTCAGACAGTGGCTGTGTGTCCGCCGGGACCTCCCTCTGCCAGCCTGCCATGGAGGCTCATGGTCCCTCCACACCGGCCTTGACAGCAATCAGCAGCCCAGCAGGCCGGTCCATACTGGCTTGGGCTGGACAGAGCTGGAGCGTACGTGGGGCCTGGCCTTGGTGAGTGCCCACACAGAGGTCTGCTGTCACCTCGCCCTGTACAAGTGTCCTGGGCTGTTCCCCTCCTGGCAGAGGAAGGCCTGGGGAGATATCGGCAGAGAGGGACTGCCTCCTCGGGCAAGCTCTACAGACCTCAAGTTTTATTCCTCAAGGCCAACAGTCTGTGGGTCTCCAAGCAGAAAGCCACGCCCTGGGTCATCTCGAGTTGTGTCCAGCCAGGGGGTTCACGGCCACAGGAAGCTGTGTTCACAGAAAAAAACGCAGCCCTGTTCTCCCTCCATGGCCTGGAAGACTCATAAAAATGCTTCCAAAGTGACCTCACTTTCTTCAGCTACAAAGGTGAGACTGGCCCTGCTGACCCCACCTCACCCAGAGAAGGAGAATGGGCTGGGAAGCCACTTCTGACTCCTGGGGTTCTGTTGTTGGGTGTGTCCTCTGTGCATTCCACAGGCACCCGGAACAGAATGTTCAGGCCTGAGGGCAGGCTGGGGCAGGCAGAAGCCTGAAGCTGGGGGTCAGACTCACATCGGCTGAACCCAGGGCTGTGGTCAGGTCTAGGCCTCACTTCCACTCCCATCCCTAAACTGTCACCCTAGTGGGCACCTTATCTGGTTCTCCCGTCAGACAGCCTATCCCAGGCTCAAGTGCAGACCCCAGCCTGGAGTCCACTGCCCTCCCCAGTGTGGATCCTACTGGCCTCCCCAAGGCTGTCCCTGCAACCGAACTCCAGATGAATTTATCCAGTACCTGTTCCCCTCGTGCCCCCAATATTCCTTGCACTGAGTTTTTGCGCACACCCTTCATTTACTCATTCATTCAACAGATATTTTCAAGCCCCTCGTAGGACCAATGCATAATGGGCCCTAAACTCCAGCACAATTCCTACTGAGAGCTAGAGTTTCTGCCCCCCTCTCCCCTCTGTCCCCACAGCTTAACCGAGAGAACAAAGTGGAAGAGACGCTGTGGCAGTTTCTGGGCATGGATCTTAAGAAACTGACAACTTGTATGTCCTATCTCTTGGGCTGCTCATGTTCCCAGTTACTCTGCTGTGAGGAAGACCACGTGGTCATAGGTAGAGGCCGTAAGCCAGGGTCTTGCCCACAGCCTGGCCTTGCACACGAGTGCGCCATCTTGGGCTGGCCCAACAGCCACAGTGCAGAGCAGAAGGTTCTTCTCTCCAGGCCCTGCCCAACCTGTGGATTCTGCATCAAACAATAATTGGCTTTAAACAAACTGCTAAGCTTTGGTGTCCTTTGTTATGCGGCCATAGTTAACTGCATTTGGGGAATCTCTTCCCGTGATCTCGCTATTTCAGATGTAGCAACTCCCAAACTTCTCACAGCCCAGACCTCTCCTCCGAGCTTTCAGACCATATACCTAAGCCCTGGTAGGGATGAGCACGTGTCTCACTCTGCCAGTCTCTCAGGACTGCCACTTCCAAGCCTGCCTCTCCCAAGTGGCCTGCCTCAAGGAAAGGTCCTGCCAGAAATGCAAGCCTCACTCTGAGCCCCGACCACCTCAGTCCCACATTCACTCTGCATGTGCCCATACCTCTCCCACAGTTGTCCCCCACTCCCGCCCACAGACGCTGCCTTCGCCACGGCCCTTTGTCCCTCTAACCTATCTCCCCACAAAACCAATGTGTGCTCTTCACAGGCACAACCCACAGGGGCACTATGAGGATGGTGCTTGCTTGCACATCCTCCATGGCAGTCAACACACTGCCTGAGAAAGGGGCATCTGGACCCCTTGCAATCTGGAAAGACACATCCACGTGATCCTCCTCCTTTCTAGTACACGGTCATATGCTGCAACGGCAGAGGGAACTTCTCACGACCCTCATGGGGGCCATGCCCATGCTCCTCCCCTCTGCTGTGGGCCGACGCATCACCCAGGCCAAACATCTGCTAGGCCTTGTGGCCAGCTGGGGCACCTCCTCTCAGCCAGAGCCTAAAAGTTATTTCCCCAGAATTCCCAATGTACTCTCTGAACCTCTCTGAAGACAGGTCCCACTTATGCATAACAGAAGCATGAAATGCAGGTGTATCTGCTCTCCCTCCCTGGCACGCACCCTTCCTGAGAACAGAGCCCTTCTCACTGCTGCAATCTTGGGGATTCTCCATGGCTCCACTCCACAGATCAGTCCAAATACTTAAGGACTAGTATTTGCCAGCCTCCACCCTAAATGCCAGGGTACACTGTGAGCAGAACAAACACAGGTTATCAGATAGTCAAAAAAAAAAAGAAGACAGAAAGAAACGATGATCTGTGACAAATGCTCTGAAGGAAACCCAGGGCATAACGAGGGCACAGAGCAGACTTGGCCACACGCAAACACTCAGTCACTGCAAATGAATGAAGGAATGCCCGTTTGTTCCCTTGTGCAGCAGTCTGTAATTCTCAGAGCTCTCTCACATTCTATCATTTTCACAACAGCCCTGGGATGTTCACAGGAACTACAGCATTCTGTTTTGCAAACGAAGAAAATGAACGGTTTTCCCAAGATCACACAGCAAGTTAGTGTCAAAGGCAGGCCAAGACCCTCAGCTTCTGGGCTGCCACTCCTGCCTGCCAACCCCATCGCTGTCCGTCATCCATGGTTAGGATCAGTTTGTTCAAACAGGAGATTGAACCGGCAGGAGGCAGAGAGAAATGGCCTGATTCTGAGAGAAGTGTTGCAGAAGGTTACTGGTTTAAAGGCATCACCTGGTTAAAGACAGAGTCCTCTAGGTTGGCCTAGTTTTTCTGGCTGCTCAAGGTCTGTTGTGGGATGCACATTCCTAAGGCACACAGCTGAGAAGACCCCAGACAGGTGATCACTTCCTTCAGGTGTCAGTACCTCTCAGTGTCGTCATAGTTTTGGACATGGTCGAACATCATCGCACAACTTAATAATCATACACAGTGAATCCTGGAACCATCCTCATCAGCACAGGAGATGCAGAAATAAACAACTATTTGCATACTCTCATATAGAAAGAGGTGTCTGATCAAGTAAGTTACAAAACATTACAAAAATGTTTCTCGAATCTGTTTAAAAATTGAGTGAGAGACCAGGCGCAGTGGCTCACGCCTGTAATCCCAGCACTTTGGGAGGCCGAGGCGGGCAGATCATCTGAGGTCAGGAGTTCGAGACCAGCTTGACCAACATGGAGAAACCTCATCTCTACTAGTAATACAAAAATTAGCTGGGCATGGTGGCGCACGCCTGTAATCCCAGCAACTCGGGAGGCTGAGGCACCAGAATTGCTTGAACCCAGAAGGTAGAGGTTGCGGTGAGCTGAGATCATGCCATTACACTCCAGCCTGGAAAACAAGAGCGAAACTCTGTCTCCAAAAAAAAAAAAAAACAAAAAAAATTGAGTGAGAAAGATACACACACACACACATGTGCATGCACTGTGAAAAATTCAGAAGGATATATACCAAAATGCTAACAGTAGTTGCCTTTGGGTGGTGGGTTCATAAGTAATCTTTATTTTATAATTTTCTGTCTATTCTGACAATTGTGATTATTTCCTTTTATAAATCAAGAAAAACTGTCATCAAAAGCAAATAATGTAATTATATAAGAAAAAGCCTTTCCTGTGAAAACCTGAGAACAAAACATGTCAACACAGCTCACTGAGTTATAATCCAGAAAATCAAGAGTGTGGTTTTAAAAATAGCTCAGTAGCACAGCAGACAAATCTGAGAGCTTGAACTAGATTCCAGCTACATGGAGCACCAGGTGGAAGCTGGGTCCGGCGGTTTCTGTGTGACCTCTGGGCCTCCAGTCCACCCCACAGCCCACAGCATGAGCAAGTGGCACAAGATCAGTGGTGCTCACCCATCAGGGGCACCAGGACCACCTGAGGGGCTTCTGCAACAGGCCTCCCAGACCCCACAAAGACCACAGGATCAGAACACTGAGGACCACTGATCTCTGCCCACCGCCTCGTTCTTACTGGGGTGTGTTTTTAGGGGAGGGTCCACACAGTGTGGGCAGGGGCTCTGGAGTACATTTCTGACGCTGCAGCAGGAACTGCTCATTTACCAGGAGCAGCTTCCAACACAGCATCCAATTCATTTCTCAGGGTCACCCTGACCCTCGGCAGGGTCTCAGCCAGATGATCATTCTTACAGGCATGAATTCTTCCCCCATCTTGTTCAGATCTCACAGATCAGGTCAATTAAATTTTAAATAACTCTTAAGGTTCTTCTTTATTTTCTGCTTCTGATCTCGACTGGCAGAAACCACCCACAGGTGAAGATGAAAGACTTGTCCACCCCCTGCCAGGCTGGCCTGCTCACGCACTGTCTCCAAGCCGCCTCTCTTGCCTCCCCTGCGACACCTCCCCCTGGGGAAAGGGGATCTTCTTGGCCTCCCTCCACAGGGCCGCTCCCACCATTTGCTGGAGCACACAGCCCTCATTGCTATCAACGTTGACCCCAGCACCTGCTGTGTGAGCGGCATGAGGGCAGGACTGTCTGCCTAGCACAGGTACACAGTGTATGCTGCCTGAATGAGTGAATGAATGAATGAATGAATGAACGAACTGCTGTGGCCCTCACTTGCCCAGGGCTGGGTGTCAAGGGTCCACCATACCCTTAACCCAAGGGTGAGACCCCCTCTCCCTCACCATTGAGGTGAAGAGGAGGTGACCATAACTGGCTCACGAACAGATGGGCCCACCGTGACTGAGGACACCTGGCCAGCTCTCCCTGCCTGCTCTTTGCTTGCTAACAAGCCCTAACAGTCAGCTGGGATGCAACTTGGCTCTGTCATCTCCTCCCACCCTAAAGGGCTGTTTTTGCCCCCATGACGAGAACTACCATTAACTGACTACAGGCTGGTGTGAGTCTGGCGTGTGCTCCCTGGCACTCCTGCCACCTGGTCTGACTTACAAATTGGCTTGACAAGATGAGACCCCACAGACCCTCCCCTGCTCCCCATTAAAACAGTTAATACCACCCAATGCAAATTACAACAGCATCTTCAAGGAGGGAAACTTATTATGCAAGACTTAAACAGGGTACGTCAATCTCCCTGCTTCTCATTTACACAGGGCAATTTGGCTCATTCCTAAACCTCCAGAGAACAAAAGGGTGCCTCCTGGTGGATTACCACCACCTTAATACCGTGACCCTGTCCATTCAGACCCCACATCCGGCACCGAAGATTACAGAAATCACTGACTCCATCCAAATCAACTGGTACTTCGCTGCTATAGACTTGGTTAATACATTCTGTTCAGTGTCTACTTCACCAGCCTCTCAGACACAGCTGGCCTTCACCTCTAAACGGACACTAGATATCTTTTCCAGGCTCCCCATGGGGACCTCCACAGCTCTGCCATCACACACAGTCATGTGGCCAAGGTCTCCCCTGTATCTGCCTTTCTCAGGAACACAGTTATATTACACTGACGATGCCTTACTCCAGGCTCCTTTGACTCACTAATTAAGGCATACAAGCAACTCACAAAGGCACTCACAACGAGAGCGGGGGCCATCACCCCACATGTGGTGGGAGGCCTGGCACCTTGGTTAAACGCCTGAAAAATATCTGGTAAACTGAGAGCCGTTCCATCCCCAACACTGCAACAAAAGAGCTATTAGCCCTCTCAGCATCCACAACATTAATA
Source organism: Piliocolobus tephrosceles (assembly GCF_002776525.5). Classification (NCBI taxonomy): domain Eukaryota; kingdom Metazoa; phylum Chordata; class Mammalia; order Primates; family Cercopithecidae; genus Piliocolobus; species Piliocolobus tephrosceles. The sequence goes on from NC_045435.1 coordinate 41,997,718, forward strand.
CAAGTGCTAACATATTTTAGTTCCTTTTGCGTTCCGGAGCTTTGGGTGCCTGTGACAGTGATGACACCCAGTGGAGGTCCCTTTGCCACTTTCCTTTTGAGTTCTGGAAGCAACATATTTCTCATCTACAAATTTTACTTATGCCCATTTATGCTGTCATCTGCAAAGCAAGCCAACTCAAACGGGCCACTCCAACAAAAGGTTCTAGGATCTGCCTAAGTTAAAACCACTCCTATTAGTGGCCCCAGAAACGCCTTCATGGAAGAGAGGGGCATTAGCAACTTCCTCTCAAGCCCTGGAGTCTAGAGGCTGATGGCCATAAGTTGTCTAGGGGCTGTGGATCCAGGGAAATGCTCTCCTCCACCCTGCACTGTGCACCATCAGAGAAGCAGCTGCTGGACACACGCTGGGCTCTCCTGGAAGCACAGGTTCTCACAGATGCTGTGCCTGTGACCCTCCATTTCCACTACCCATTATGCCTTCACATGTGGCACCCCCAAGCTCAGTACGGCTACTGAGGTCTCCTTAAAAATAGAATGGAGCCAAACCTGGGCCCTCTGGCATATGCCACCTGCAGAAGGGGTGGTCTCCCCTGTCCTCAGTCCTTTGCCAGATGCCACGGTGCCAGAGGAGTCACCCCTCCCTGGGCCCCTTGACTACCCAAGGCCCTTGAGATGGGCTGGCCATTCATGGTGGGAGCTATAGGCTTCACGGAGGGTGCTGCCAAGTAATATGTGAGGGAGCTCAGGGGAAGGCTGCTGCTTCCCATCTTAACCAGGAAGTCCCTGAGAAGCAGCAAACCCCCAAGGGTCAGCACAGTGGCCAAGCATCAGGCAATCAACAGCATGGGCACCTGGCCTGCTGGCGCTCCCTCTGCACTTGTGCACAGGCTCTTGGCCCAGGGCCTGGAAGCTGCCCCACTTAGGGGTACAGAGCTCTGGGAATTTCCTGCCTCACTGACACACACAATATAGAACAGGGTAACAAATGCCTACACATACACTACAGCCACACACAAGGCCTCAGACAGGCACTCCTGATCCTCTCTAAGGTTCAGGCACGGCGACGGTGGCCAAGGTCCTCATTTCCTTCTTGAAATACAGAGCACCAGCTCTGCAGGAAGCACCCAGTGGAGCCCCTACTTCCCGGCTGGGCCACAGGCAGCCAGGGTTAGCAGGAGGCACATGGGCCCCTCAAAGAACTCTGATGAAGTGACAGGTGGCAAAGGGACCTCCACTGGGTGTCACCACTGTCACAGGCACTGATTAAGCCGGATCCAACCCCCCCCCCCCCGCCCCAAGGACGCATACTCCCCATACCCAGGCCACCAGATCCCTTCCTGGACACAAAGCAGACACTTTTCACTTTTCAAGGGCACCACATGGCACTCTCTCTCCTGGCCAAGGGTCTACGCTGCTTCCTAGAGAGGCTTTTCTATTCCCTGGAAGTCTCAGTCACCATCAAGGCTTAAGCTGGCATCAAGGCATCAAGGGGTCAATGGTGGGGTAAGGCCTAAAACTCCGAAGTGCTGCCTCGACACCTGGAGAAAGCAAAGACGCTGTGAGTAGTGCGTTCCCCTCCTGACTCTGCTCCTATGGACGAGGTTCCCAGCCCAAGAGACTCCTTATCTCAGGGCAGGAACTGTCCCTCCACATCCCTGAGGAGCCCGCGTCAGTTTCTGCCACCCTGTGGAATTACACAAATAGTCAGGAATGGAGGGCAGGTTTCCCACTCTCTTGTTACGACAAATCTTGCCCCCTACATCCCCTGCTGGCTCACTCTGCTCCCAGTGGCCCTACAAGGTGTGCGACGTCCTCCTGCCTGGGTGATCAGCACGAGGACTGACAAACTGCCGTGGTCCCCACCTGTCCAGAGCCAGGTGTTGAGTGTCCACCATCCCCATAACCCTAGGGCAGGACCCCCGCATCCTCACCAGCAGAGTAAAGAGGAGGCAATCAAAACAGGCTGCCCTCACCTCCTCCTGCACTCCCAGTCTTCTCTATCTGCCCACACGGAATGCCTCTCCAGTCAGCCCTCTTGCCCTCCTGGCCTTTCTAGATTGCTCCGTGTCTCTGTAAGGCCACAGCCTGCCTGGAGACCCCCGTTCTTCCCAGCACATGCACACAATGCTCATCCCAGCCCACCCACGGAGCCCAGGACTGGATCAATTTCTGGAGACTGCTGGCATTCCTGCCTGCTCCACGCATTCCAGTGAGGAGTCCTGGTGGAATTTCAGAAAGATTAACTTGGATGAGCTTGGCCTCATCAGGTAAACCCTTTAAAGGGAACAGGTGCTTCCTGAAGTCAGAGAGGGATTTCACCCAAGGGAGGTGTCTCCACTGCTGCCTTTGAAGATGGCAGGGCCACATGGCAAGACACAGGAGTGGCCTGGAGAAGTGAAGTGCAGCCCCTGGCTGACAGCCAGCAAGAAAATGGATCTGCAGTCCTTCAACCTCAGGGAGGAACACAGCACCAGGAGGTGAGTTCTGAAGACAGGAATACGCTTAGAAGTACATGTTCCCCCAGAGCCTCATGAAGAGAACGCATCCTGGCCAACATGTGGATTTCAGCTGTTGAGACCCTGAGCAGAGATCCCAGCCACACCATGCCTGCACTCTGCCTTACAGAAATATGAGCTAATCAAGGCATGCAGTTTTAAGCTGCTAAATTTGTGGTAATTTGGAACACAGCAATAGAAAACTGACACATAAACCACATGTTGCCAAATCGTCTGAGTTTTATAGAGGAACTGAATATAAGCACTGTAATGAAAAGCTTGCAGTTTTGAAATGTTTGCACCTAACTGAACACTAACCAGCCAACAAACCAATGCAGACCGGCATGACAGCTGTGTACATCCACTTTAAACCTCTCATATTTGCAATGGAAAGAAGGCAGACTTGTAGCAGAGAGTTTTTCTTCTTCATGGGAACACATACCTAGTCTCTAATACGTGCTGCCCTGTGCACGCATGCGGGCAGATGGGCACCTATATAAAAAGCACCTTCTGTTTCTAAGGAGGGCATAGGCTCAGAGCCTTAGAAGAAAGATGACTGAAACTGCATTTTAAAAAATGAATGCTCAGCAAAAAGCCACCAAAAGCAAAGTCAAAAGATAAGTGGGGAAAAAATAGGAAACATTTATAATTCACATCACAATGAAACAACCAGTTTCCTTAATATATACAAAGCCCCTAGGTGTCAATAAGAGAACAGGAAAATACTCAATAGAAATATGAGCAAAGAATATAAATAGAAATACCAAGATCCTCAACCTCTCTCACTTGTAATAAGAAGCACAGATCACACTATAATGACCACAGCAGGCAGCAGCCCTTGAGGAAGGCCCCCGACCACCTCCTGGTACTGATGCTCTTAGCCAACTGCTTCCCCTGGAATGTGGCTGAACCTGGTGACCTGATTCTCACCAATAGAAGCAAGGTCATGCCGCTTCTATGACAAGGTTACAAGGTTACAGAGGACAGTGATGTCTGTCTCGCCAGCAGACTCTTTTTCCGTCTTGGACTATACCCCGATGAGGCGGGCACCATGCTAGAGACGTCCACATGGAGAGGACCTGGGGGGGCCTGTGGGCAACAGCAGTGAGGAACTGAGGCTCGCAGTCCAGTATCTGCCAGGAATGTCACCCTCTAAGTGAGCTGGGCTGGTGCCCCAGTCTCAGAAGAGACCATGAAGCAGAAAAGCCAGTTAAACTTCATCTGGATTCTTTACCCACAGTAACCACGAGATAATACATGCTATTATATGAAGCATGTGTGTATTATTGGGATACACACATGCTTAATATAATGCGTGAGTTTTGGGATAACTTGTTAGGCATCGAGAGAAATTAAATACAATGAAATGCAATTTCCAGCTAGCAGATTACTAAAGATCAGAAAGGCTGAAAAATCCTGTGTTGGTGAGTGTTGGGAACAAGCATTTCCCTGTGGTGTGGAGGAGGTACGACATTCTACCACGATGTGGGAGTTCAGTCAGGGTGGTGGGAAAAATTATAAAGATAGTTATACGAAATAGTCACAAACTTTCTTGGAAGGCTGGGGTGTTACATAGCTTCAGTAAAAGATTTGGCTGAAGGCAGCCTAATCCTCTTTGAGTTGATCGCAGAAGAGCAAATAACAAGGGAATGTGGGGGAGTTTATCTAAATAGCTTGTTTACTCATGTGGTTCTAAGACAAACCTTTGATCATCTGTAGGACTGCTCTCTCTGGTGGAGGGCGACCAGATTAATTACCCACAGGTGTGCTGACTCAAAGCCTTTGTCATTTAATCTGTAGTAAATAAATACGAACTTCCGCTGGCTTATGGGGCCACGCTGCAGACTCAGAGCAGAGCCCCTTAGCTGAACTGACAGGCAAAATATCTGTGTTAATGTACGTGTCTCATCTGTCGCTGGGTCAGGGTCTATGGGTTGGAACCCCGCACCCCTAAGCGAAAGATTTGGTGATCTCCATTAAAGCCACAAACGCACATGCTCTTTGCCCAGTAATTCTACTCGCAACAAGTTATCCTACCAATTTATTCGGAGATGTATAAAATGATTTATGTCAAGATGATTCACTGCAGCATTTTTTAAAGTGGTTATAGGCTAAATTATGTCCCTGCAAAAATTCATATGTTGAAGTCCTAGCACCCAGTACCTCAGAATGAGACTGTAATTAGAGACACCGCCTTTAAGAGGTAATTAAGTTAAAATGAGGCCATTACGGGGGGGCCCTAACCCAATCTGATAGGTGTCCTCTTAGGAAAAGGGATTAGGACAGAGACATGCACAGGGGAAAGATCACATGAAGACACGGAGAGGAGGCAGCCATCTGCAAGCCAAAGACAGAGGCCGCAGGAGAAACCAGTGCTGCCAACGCCTTGATCTTGGACTTCCAGCCTCTAGAACTGTGCAAAAATGTCTGTTGTTGAAGCCCCCCAGTGTGTGGGACTTTGTTATGGCAGCACAGTCAGTCAACTGTGTTAAACTTCAAAGTACATTAGAAGGGAAATGATTAAGTACGTTTTGTTCTACATCAATCATATGGGCTAATAAATTGTCTACTGAAAATTAACTTGGGTTAAATTTAGTCTCTGTCACCAGAGACTAAAAGAATCTTGCCCAATATACAGGAAAAAAAAAAAAAGGCTTTTTGAGAGGATTGCCCAACAACCTTTAAGCTCAACCTGACATGCAGCTGCCTACTCTATAGGTGACGTTTGGCAGTGTCCCCCTCCCTGTCCCCATTTAGTTCCCTCTTACCTGGAAATAGTCCAGAAGCATGCCGGCCCAGGACAGTCCCAGGCCCGCAAACATGAAGGGCACGGTCACCTGAAGGCCTATGGACCAGGCGGTCTCCCTGCTAGGCTCAGTCTCCAGTGGCTTGGGGGTCACACTTTGGCTCTCAGGGGTCCTGAGAGCTCCATTTTCTGAGGCTCCAGGGAGTCCTCCCGTGCTGAGGGAGTGAGGAAGCCCCAGCTCCCCTGGCTTGCCACAACTGTCCAGCCTCCGCTGCCGAGTCTCTGTCCCATCCATCTGGGCACAGCTGGGTGCCTGGCAGCCCTACAGTGGGAGACACAAAGTTGTAGGGCCGAGTTCCTGACTCCCATGGCGCTAACACCCAAGGAGCCTCAGGCACCTGTCCAGCCCCAGGCTGGTATGGTCCCATCCAACCCGCAGCCCTCACTCAGCACCTGCTCCACCAGACTCCTGCACCCCAATTTACAATAGTTTGTTGTTTAATACGCACATGTGTGAGCACAAAACATACAGAAGAGCACAAACATATATGGGCTGAAGTCAGCAACAAAGGGCCTCTGAAAATTCTCTCTTCCGTAAAAGCAATTTTAAAAAACAGCAAAACCTGTCAAAATCATTTTTTTTCAGAACTCTTACTGATACCAAAGGCTCAAGGCATCCAGGAGTACCTATTCAAGAAAAATTGCTGACTCTCAGCAAGAAAGATCACTTTGTAACATTCAAGATGCTGGTGACATTCTAACTTGCCTGGTCCCACTACCCTCCCCAGCTCTGCCCTAGCCTTGAAAATGGACAGCCCACAATTGCAATGAGAGCCAGCATCCTGGAGGGTATGACAAGGCTGGAGTTCTTTCAAGTCCCCATGCCCAAAGAATTATTTTTTGACCTATCTGGAGATCCCTGGAAGACCCCATTTAGAGGGCTGTCTGTATTTAACCCCACTTGGAGTTCACCTGGTGCAAAACCTTTTACCCTGGGAGAAGTTAGTAGAAAACAATTACAAACACAGTGGCTACTAGCTGGGGTGAACAACAGAATAATGAAAACATTTAAAGGAAAAGCTGAGGAAGGGGATGTCAACAGGGGTTTTGAAAAATTCCTGCACACTCTGGGAATCTATTAGGTGGGTGCACAAGTAATTGCAAGTTTTGTTATTACTTCTGACGGCAAAAACTGCAATTACTTTCACACCAACCTGACAGCAGGCCACCAATACATACTGCCACACTGGTGGCTAGGAACACACTCAGGAAATTCCTAGGAAGGCCCCAAGTTTGCACCTCCTGGACACTTTGCACAAGCAGCAGGTAAAGGCAGGGGAGGCTCTGGCGAGCACTGGACTGGATGTGCCCAGTGTGCACACAGAGCCCCTGAGTAAAGACTGGGAGGCACACTCATTCCTGGCACAGAGTTCCAGGCACGGAGTTCAAGGAAATCTGTAACTGGTCAACAGCTGGCACTGAGCAGAGATTTCCATGGCCACATACAACAGAGAATGGAGGATGTTTACAGGATTGGTCCAGAAAAATCACTATGCAAACAACAAACAACAAGCAGCAACAGCAAATCCAGGGGAGGGGGGAATCTCATTTCCACACCTGTCATGTTATATACTGTTAAAGGTCTAGCTTTCAACAACAAAAATGAGACGTGCCAAGAAATAACAAAGTATGGCCCATTAAAAAAAATTAATAAATAGTAACTGTCCCTGAAGGAGGCCAAAACTTTGAATTGGCTGTTTTAAATATGTTCCAAGAACTTAAGAAACCATACTGGCAGAAGCAAAGGAAAGCTTCAGAATGGTATCTACTCAAATACAGAATGCCAATACAGAGATAAAAATTATTTTAAAAAATAACCAAATAGAAATGCACTAGTTTTAAAGTACAAGAGCTGGAATGTAAAATTCCCAAGAAGAGCTAACGGCTGATCTGAGCAGGGGGAATATAAAGAATCGCTGAACTGAAAGATAAATTAAGAGAGATTGTTCAGTATGAAGAACGGAAATGAAAAGGAATAAAGAAAAAGAAACAGGACCTCCGAGAACTATGGAATAATATCAAGCATAACAATATAAATGTTGAAAAGGGGGAAGGCAGAAAGAATATTTGAAAAACAAAGGGCAAAAACTTTCCTGACTTCATAAAACATTAATTTCCACATCCAAAGAGCTCCACAAATTCCAAGTAGAATGAACTCCAAGAGAGCACACCAAGACCTGCCAAGAATCTTAGAAGCAGGAAGAGAGCAGCAACTCATCATGTACAAGGGATCCTCTAGAGCAGGGGTCCCCAACCCCTGTTGGGAACTGCGCCACACAGCAGAAGGTGAGCGGCTCCTGGCGAGCAGCACTGCGTGATCAGCTTCCCTCTCCTGTGAGATCAGCAGCAGCATCAGATCCTCATAGGAGCTCAAACTGTACTGTGAACTGCGCAGGCAGAGGATGTAGGTTGTGTGCTCCTTATATGAGGATCTAATGCCTGATGAAGAGGTGGAACAGTTTCATCCCCAAAGCAGCGCCTCCCCTCCGCCCCAGTCCATCGAAAAACTGTCTTCCACAAAACCAGTCTCTGGTGGCAAAAAGGTTGGGGACCACTGCTCTATAAGATTAACAGCTCATTTTTGATCAGAAATAGAAGCCAGAAGGCAACAGGATGGCATCAAAGTGCTCAAAGAACAAAAAGCTGTCACCTAAGAATTCTTAACTAGCAAAATTATCTTTTCAAAGTAAAGAAGAAATTAAGAGATTTTCGGATAAACAGACACAGAGCATTCGTCCCCAGCATACCTGCCCTAAAGGAAACACTAAAGGGAGTCTTTCAGGCCAAATTAGCATCCTAGACTAAGGCTTGAATCCAAGACCTAGGCTTGAATCCACACACAGAAAGGAAGAGCATCGGTAAAGGTAACTACCTAGACAGATTTTTTTTAAAGTATAAACACATTTTTGTTAGTAACTCTTTTTACTCTTATCCAATTTAAAGACAACTATGTAAATCAAGTTGGAATTCAGTTGTTGTTGATCCTAACAAGATTATTATAAACCAAGGTGCTGATTGTAATCCTCAGGGCAACCACTAAGAAAAAAAAAATGTAAAAGAAATAACAAGTGAATAAAAGTGATACACTAGGGAAGATCTGCTTCATACAAAACAATGCAGTAATGGGAAAACAGGGAAAAAAGACATTAGACATATAGAAAACAAATGGCAAAATGGCAGACACAAATCCCATCTTATCAATTATTACATTAAGTATATATGGATAGGATGGAAGTAAAAGGATTTAAATAAATATACCATGCAAACAGTAATCAAAAGATAACTGGAGTGGCTTTAATACTATTAATAGTACCAGGCAAAACAGACATAAAGACAAGAATTCTTACTATAGACAAAGAAGGATATTTGATAATGATAAAAGGGTCAATCTATCAAGAAGCTATAACAATTACAAACACACATATGCCTAACAACAAAGCCCCAAAATACACAAACTAAAAGTGGCAGAACTGAAGGAAGAAAAAGACAATTCAATAGTAATAGTTGGACATACCTCACTTCCAATAATTGGTAAAGCAATTTGATAGAGTATCAACAACAGAAAGAGGACTTCAACAACATTATAGACCAATTAGATCAAACACATCTATACAAAACACTCCGTGCAACAATAGCAGAATACTTAATCTTATCAAGTGTATATGGAACATTTTGCAGGCTTGATCTATCTTAGGAACAATAACTTCAATAATTTAAGACTGAAATCATACAAAATATGTTTTCCAACCACAACAAAATAAAATTAGAAATCAATAACAGAAGGAAATTTGGGAAATTCATAAATATGTCTCATTCTGGCACCCAGGCTGGAGTGCAGTGGCGTGATCACAGCTCACTGCAGCTTAGACCTCTGGGGCTCATGCAATCCTCCCATCTCAGCCCTCCAAGTAGCTGGGACTACAGGTGTGCGCCACCACAACCAGCTAATTTTTAAAATTTTTGTAGAGATGGGATATCACTGTGGTGCTCAAGCTGAGGTCTCGAACTCCTGATCTCAAGTGATCTGCTCACCTCGGCCTTCCAAAGTGCTAGGATTATAGGCATGAGCCACCAAGCCCAGCCCATACTCTTAAATAACTAATGGGTCAATGACAAAAATCACAAAATAAATTAGAGATTTCTTTGAGATGAATGAAAATGAAAATACAACATACCAAAAAATTATGGCATGTGTTAATGCAGCGCTTAGAGGGAAGTTTATAGCTATAAATATCCATTTCTTTAAAAAGAAATGAACAAATTAATAAATCAATCTTCCACCTTCAGATGAAAAAGAGGAGCAAACTAAACCCAAAAAAAGGAGAAGGCAGGAATTATACAGATTAAATTGGTAATAAATGAAAGAGAATTGTAAAACAAAACAAAAAAACCCCAGCAAAACCAAAAGTTGGGTCCTTGAAGAGATCGACAAAAGTGACAATCCTTTAGAGAGACTGATGAAGAAAAAAAGAGAGAAGGCTCAAATAGTTAAATTAGGAATGAAAGAGGAAACATCATGACCAAAACTAAACATAACTATAAGAGAATATATGATTAATTATAAGCCAACAAATTGGAAAAGCCACCAGTCAGAGTGGCTATTATTAAAAAGTCAAAAAATAACAGATGCCAGTGAGGTTGTGGACAAAAGGGAATGCTTAAACACTGCTTGTGGGAATGTAAATTAGTTCAGCCATTGTGGAAAGCAGTGGGGGTGATTCCTCAAAGAGCTTAAAACAGAAGTACCATTCAACCCAGCAATCCCATTATTGGGTATATACCCAAAGAAATATAAATCATACTACCATAAAGACACATGCACAGATATGTTCATCACAGTGCTATTCATAATAGCAGAGACATAAAATCAGCCTAATGCCTATCAACAGAAGACTGAATAAAGAATACGTAGTACATATGCCCATGGAATGCTATGTAGCCATGAAAAAACGAGATCATGTCCTCTGCAGCAACATGGATGGAACTGGAGGCCATAATCCTAAGCAACCTAATGCAGAAACAGAAACCAAATATCACATGTTCCACTTATAAGTGAGAGCCACACATTGGGTACACATGCATATAAAGAAGGGAACAAGAGACACCATGGCCTACTTGAGAATGGAGGGTGAGAGGAGAAAGAGGATCAAAAAACTACCTATCTGGCCAGTTGCCGTGGCTCATGCCTATAATCCCAGCACTTTAGGAGGCTGAAGCAAGCAGATTGCTTGAGCTTAGGAGTTGAAGACCAGCTTAGGCAAGATGGTGAAACCCCACCACTATAAAAAATACAAAAATCAGCCAATCATGGTGGAGTATAACTGTAGTCCCAGCTACTTGGAAGGCTGAGGCAGGAGGATCGCTTGAGCATGGGAGGCAGAGGTTGCAGTGAGCCGAGATTGCACCACTGCACTCTGGCCTGGGTGGCAGAGCAAGATCCTGTCTCAAAAATAAAAACCCAAAAAACTACTTATTAGGTACTATGTTATTACCTGGGTGACAAGATAATCTGTACACCAAACCCCCATGACACCTAATTTATAACAAACATGGACATATACCCCTGAACCTAAAATAAAAGTTAAAAAATAAATAAAGCTAAAAAAAGTAGAAAACCTAGATGAAATGTACAAATTCCTAGAAACACACAAACTAGTAAGACTGACTCATAAGAAATAAAAAATATTAATAGATCTACAATTAAAAGAGATCAAATTAGTAATCAAAAAATTTCCCACAAAGAGAAGCTTAAGACTGGATGGCTTCACTAGAGAAGTCTACAAAGCATTTAAAAAAAAAAAATTAACAGCAATCCTTCATAAACTCTCAAAAACAAATTGGAGAAGGGAACACTTCCCAACTGCTTATAAGAGACCAGTATAAAGACAACCCAAGAAAGCTACAGACCAATGTGTGTTACGAATACAGACACAAAATCCTCAGCAAAATACTAATAAACTCAAGCCACTAGTACATACAAAGACTTACAATATAACCAAGTGGGATTTATTTCAGGAATGCAAAGTTGGTTCAACATATGAAAATCAATGTAATGCACCAAATTAATATAATAATGGAGAGAAAACAGTTCAACAGACACAGAAAAAGCATTTGGCAACATCCAACACTCTTTCATGATAAAAACACTTTAAAAAGTTAGCTTTGGGTTTCTCATAGATGCCCTTAGTCAGGATGAGGACATTCCCTTCTATTCCTAGACATTAAGATGAGAATTCTTACCACAGACAAAGAAAGATATTTGATAATGATAAGAGGAATAGAAGGGAATGTCCTCATCCTGATTAAAGGCATCTGTGAGAAATCCAAAGCTAACTATACTTAGCGAGAGTCTGAAAGCTTTCCCAATAAGATTAGGAACAAGACAAGAATCCCTGTTTTTGCCAATTCTATTAAACACTGTACTGGAGGTTCTAGCCAGCAGAGTTCAGCAAGAAAAAGAAATAAGAGGTATCCAGCTTGAAAAGGAAGACGTAAAACTACCCCTGTTTACAGATGACATAATCTTATACATAAAAAATCATAAGGGATCCACATACACACAAACTATTACAGCCAGTAAACAAGTTCAGCAAAGTGTAGGACTGGAGGACACAGGTCAACACACGAAAATCTGTTTGTTTGTTTTGTTGTTGTTTGGGTTTTTGGGTTGTTTGGTTGTTTTTGTTGTTGTTTTGAGACAGGTTCTCACTCTGTCACCCAGGCTGGAGTGCAGTGGCACGATCATAGCTCACTGCACCTTCAACTTCCTAGGCTCAAGTAATCCTCCCACCTCAGCCTCCTGAGTAGCTGGGACTACAGGCATGTGCCACCATGCTCAGCTAATTTTTTAAATTTTTTGTAGACAGGGTCTTGCTACATTGCCCAGGCTGGTCTCAAATTCCTGAGCTCAAGTGATCCTCCCACCTCAGCCTCCTGAGCAGCTGGGACTACAGGTATATGCTATCATGCTCAGCTTTTTTTTTTTTTTTTTTTTTAAAGAAATGAGGTCTTGCTATGCTGCTCAGGCTGGTCTCAAATTCCTAGGCTCAAGTGATCCTCCTGCCTCAGCCTCCCAAAGTGCTGGGATTATAGCTGTGAGCCACTGTACCCATCCAGTTTTATTTTTATACTCTAATAATGAATAATCTAAAAGTAAATAAACAATTGCATTTGAAATAGAAATGCAAGAAATGAAGAAAACTTCAGAACAAATTTAACAAAAGAAGTGCAAAACTTGTACCCTGAAAACTACAAAACATTGATCTCCAGGTTTAATACAATCCCTATTCAAATTCCAATAGTCTGTTTTTTTTTTTTTTTTCTTTTTCTTTCTTCTTTTTTGGAGAAAATGACAAGGTGATTCTAAAATGCAAATGGAAGTACAAGGGAACAGAAAATCCTAAACAATTCTGAAAAAGAAGAATGAAGTTGGAGAACACAGACTTCCTAATTTCAAAACTTATTGTAAAACTTGGTATTGGCAAAGAATAGAAATATAGATTAATAGAACAGAACTGAGAGTCTATATATAAATTCATGCATCTATGGCCAATGGACTTCTGACAAAGGTATAAAAACCATTCACTGGGGAAAGAGAGGTCTCTTCAACGAATGGTGCTGGACAACTGAATATTCACATGCAAAAGAATGAATTTGAACCCCTACCTCAAACCGCCTACAAAAACTAACTCAAAATGGATTAAAGAATTAAACATAAGAGCTAAAACTACCTAAAACACTTAGAATGAAATACAGGTGTAAATCTCAGGGACTTTGGATTAGGCAACAGTTTCTTTGATGTGATATCTGAAGTACAAGCAACCAAAGAAAAAATTGACAAATTGGATTTCATGAAAATTTGAAAGCTGTGTTTCAAAGAACACTCTCAAGAAAGTAAAGACAATCCACAAAATGTGCAAGTATTTGCCATTATATTAATGAGGGTTTAGTATCCCAAATACATAAAGAATACTTACAATTCAACAATAAAAAGACACACCAATTTAAATGACAAAGGAATTAACAGACATTTCTCCAAAGACGTACAACAGCCAATAAGCACATGAAATGATGGTGTCACTTAACATTAAAACTGCTCAGTTTCATTGTTAAAAAAATGCAAATCAAAACCACACTAAGATACCACCTAACATAACGTTGTCAAGGTTCATCCATGTTGTTGCATGAATCAGTACTTCATTCCTTTTTACAGATGGGTAATATTCCATTGTATGGACATATCCTATTTTGCGTACCCACTAATGAGTGACAGACATTTGGGTTATTTCCACTTTGGGGATACTACAAATAATACTCCTATTATTCATGTGCAAGTCTTTGTGTGAATATGAGTTTTCTGTTCGACCGAACTGTACATTTAAAAGGGGTGAATTTTATGGTATGAAATTTATATCACAATAAAAAATTATGAATCATTTATGAGATATTATTAAAGCAAGAACCCTTATACTCCCACTAAGTTTAAGAAGCAAAGCATGACCAGCCTCTCCACTCTGAGCCCCTCTCTGATAACAACTCATCCCTCCCTACCAGAGGTGACACTAGCCTCACTCTTGGGATGACCCTTCCTCCGTCTGTTTTATTTTTCCTTTAGTTTTACAATGTGTGCAGCCCTAAGTGTTACAGCTGAGTTTTGCCTACTTTGCGACTTCGATCAACAAAGTAACACTCCACAGATTCTTTTCATGTCCAGTTTCTTTCGCTTGACATTAGATTTCTGAGATTCAGCCATGCTGCTGAATCTATTTTACTGCTGTAGAAAACTGAACTGTATGACTGCCCCACAATCTCTTCATCTATTCTACAATCAATAAACCACCTCAGCCACCTTTCCTTTCCAAAATGAAAATAACGGGATTTTTTTTCTAATTACAAAAGTGACATGTGTTAATAAAAAATATAATTTAGACAATACAAAATAATATAATGAGGCTGGGCATGGTGGCTCACGCCTGTAATCCCAGCACTTTGGGAGGCCAAGGCCCGTGGATCACTTGAGGCTAGGAGTTTGAGACCAGCTTGGCCAACATGGTGAGACCCCATCTCTATCAAAAAATACAAAAAATTAGCCAGGTGTGGTGATGCACACCTGTAGCCCCAGTTACTCGGGAGCCTGAGGCAGGAGAATCACTTGAACCTGGGAGGCGGAAGCTGCAGTGAGCCGAGGTCACACCACTGCACTCCAGCCTAGGGGACAGAGTGAGACTCTGTCTCAAAAATAAATAAATAATAATATAATACGGTTTTAAAATCACTGACAATTTCACTATTCCAAAATAATCAGTGCAAGTCTAGTGTATATCCTTCCAATGTTTACACATAGACACAGGTTCACAAACTCACTGTGTTTTTTTTAATCCATGTTCTAGATCCTGGATTTTTTTAATTTGATAGAATGTATACATCTCTGGCCCCTGTTCAGTAAGATGTCTGCCTGCCTGCTTGTCATCCTTGCTTGTCAATCACAGTTTCAGGCAAGGAATGAGGTGGGAGGCTTGCACCACCCAATTGCTGGTAAAACATTTTCCCATGCAATTTATGGATTCAAGAGGAGCTGATGGAAGAACTGAACAGGGATGTGTGCCCTGCACTGTGCCTTGCAGCAGGGAGAAGCGGAGGGTCACGGCACCTCCTGCATCCTCAGTGCTTCCTTCTCAGGGGCCTGAATGGAGCAGGTGGTGAGTTAGCAAAGAAGCAGCCGGCCTGGGGACCATGACATGCAGTGGGGACAGGGCACAGGGAGGCCTCTCGAGTCAGTGGCACTCTCGGCAGTAGGAACGGTGCCTCTCATCCAGCCCAGAGAACCTGGGCCCAGGCGGCACCAGTGTGGCTCCAAGAGTCAATAAAAAGAGATGGGAACTACCTACTCCCACCTGCCTCCCACCTCCCTGAAGGACCTGCAGGGGCCCAATGCCAGAGACAGAAAATGCCTCCCTCTCACCACACCAGGCCCCTCCAACTCTCCGCCCCACTCCCACAGGCAGGAATGGCCACCTTCCTGGCTAGGCAAGGCCACTGCTGCATCCCTTAGGTCCTAACAGCAGAACCCATTCCACCTTCCTCATGACCTTCTTGTCGTCAACCTTCCAGCCTGACCCCTCAGGCCAGACCAGCCATTTTCTTTAAATTCCCATCACATCCTCTGTAGCAATGCTGGTAAAACCGAGCCAGGCCCACACTGGAAGCCTGGCCATCATGGAGAGACAGCTAGTGGAGAGGAAAGGAGAGGAGGAGGACTTGGACCCTGCCCACACTGGGAGGAACCCGTACCACACAGAGCTGAGCTATCGGCTGGCTCTCCAGGCCCCACTCTGCTTCTCAGGGTGGCAGCCCCAGAACCATGAGAAGGACGCACGCTTGGCAGAACAAGGTAGGAATCATGGGGTCCCTGCAGTGCCAGATCCCTAATCTTTTCCAAAAATAACAGACACAGCTACTGATGACCTGTGCAGTATGGCTTTACCTCCTTTAATACTCATGGGACCATGGGAAGGTTAGCTTATTATTGACCACTTTACACAGAAGAGGAACAGAGGATTAAGAGACCCCTACTGGAGTCCTCTCAAGGGGTCGCACCTACAAGGAACCCCTCTCTCCCGCCTCCTCAGTTTCTCCCCTCTACCTCTGTGGGATCATCTGATGAGAACAGAAACTTGCTCTAGGATCTGCCTCTATAAACCCAGCCTTGACCTCAAACTAGCTCTCACTTCATTCCCCTCCTTCTCTTCATGGCAAAAAAAATTATACAAAGAATCATGCCCACAGTGTGTTCTCACCTCCCCTCCTCTGCTGATGCAAACTGTTCTTGCCAAGGCCAGCGGTCACCTGAGCAATGCTACAGGCACCCAGACACCCAAGGCATACGGACAGGAACAAAGAGAGGTTAACTTTTCCCAGCTCCCTCTGCCAGAAAGGCAGGGCTTGGATGTCCTGAGCAACCAGGGTCGGAAAAAATTTTGAACTTAAATCAGGGATTTAAACTCCTTAAGGTAAGGGAAACACACACGCATGCGCACACACACACACAACTGAAAGCAAAAACCAGAGGGGAAAAATGATTACTTTAGCTACATCAAAGTTGAAATATTCTGTAGGACAAAACTTCTAAATAAAATTTTAAAGCAAGCAAAAGCCTAGGAGAAAATAGTTTGACCCAATACAAGAGACAAAGGATAAGGGCACAAAAAAGAATGAAGAACTCTGCAGAGAAAACCATGGAGAAACTGACACAGGATGGGAACAAGAGCTCAGCTGGAGAAACACAAAGGAAGCCTAGACAGCCACCTGAGAAGGTGTTAGGGAAATAAAAATGAAAGCCGATGGAGAGATATATTATGCTTGAGGAATGGAAGAATTTCAATGAAAATGACAATTTCACCCAAAGCAATTTACAGAATCGCACAATCACTACCAAAATACCAATGTCATTCTTCACAGAAATAGAAAAAAACAATTCTAAAATTTACATGTAACTACAATAGACCCCAAATAGCCAAAGCAATCCTGAGCAAAAAGAATAAAGCTGGAGGCATCACAGCAACTTCAAAATAAACTACAAAGCTATAGTAACCAAATCAGCATGGTACTGGCAGACACATAAGCCAATGGACAGAAAAGAGAACCTAGATATAAATCCACACACTTACAACTAACTCATTTTTGACAAATGCACAAGAAACATACTCTGGGGAAAGGACAGTCTCTTCAACAGATGGACTGGGAAAACTGGATATCCATATGCGGAAGAACGAAACTGGACTTTCTCACTATATTAAAAAATCACATCAAAATGGATTAAACGCTTATATGATTTAAAACCATGAAACTACTAGTAGAAAACATTGGGGAAATTTTGCAGGACATTGGTCTGGGCAAAGACTTTTTGTGCAAGACCTCAAAAGCACAGGCAACCAAAGCAAAAATAGACAAATGGGATTACATCAAGCTAAAAAGTTTCTGCACAGCAAAGGAAACAATCAACAAAGCGAAAAAACAACGCACAGAATGGGAGAAAATATCTGAAACCACTCATCTGACGAGGGATTAATAACCAGAATATATAGTACCAGGAATTCAAACAACTCAATAACAAAAAAGAAAAAAGAAAAAAAAATCCAATTAAAATATGGCCAAAAGATCTGAATAGACATTTCTCAAAAGACGACAAAAATGGCTCACATATATGCAAAAAGTACTCAACATCATTAATCATGAAAGAAATGCAAGTCAAAACCACAATGAGATATCATCCCACCCCATTTTAAATGGCTTTTGTAAAAAAGACAGGGAATAATGGACACCGGCAACGATGTGGAGAAAGTGTTCCTTGTACACTGTTAGTGGGAATGTAAACTAGTTCAGCCACTATGGAGAACAGTATGGAAGTTCCTTTAAAAACTAAAAGCAAGCCAGATGCAGTGGCTCACGCCTGTAATTCCAGCACTTTGGGAGGCCGAGGTGGGAGGATCACTTGAAGCCAGGAGTTTGAGACCAGTCTGGCCAACATGCTGAAATCCCATCTCTACTAAAATACAATTAGCTGGGTGTGGTGACACACGCCTGTAGTTCCAGCTACCTTGGGAGGCTGAGGCATGAGAATCACTTGAACCCAGGAGGTGGAGGTTGTAGCGAGCTGAGATTGTGCCACTGCACTCCAGCCTGGGCAATAGAGCGAGACTCCATCTCTGGAAAAAAAAACAAAAAACAAAAAACAAAACCTAACAACAGAACTACCATATGATCCAGCAATCCCACTAATGGGTACATATCCAAAAGAAAGGAAATCAGGATATTGAAGAGATATCTGTACCCCATGTTTCTTGCAGCACTATTCACAATAGCTAAGATACGGATCAACCTAAGTTTCCATACCAGATGAAAGGATAAAGATGTGGTACTATTCAGCCATAAAGAAGAATGAGATCCTGTCATTTGCAACAACATGGATGGAACTGGAGGTCATTACATTCAGTGAAATAAGCTGTGGACAGAAAGACAAACTTCACGTGGCCTCACTCATAAGCGGGAGCTGAAGGAGGGGATCTCAAGGAGGTAGAGGGTTCACTGCTTACCAAAGCCTGTCGGGGGACAGGGGGAAGAAGGGAGGGTGGTTAATGGCTAGAAATACACGGTATGATGGAAGAAATAAGAAATAGTGTTTGATGAATCAATAGGGTGACTACAACAATCTATTTTATATTTCAAAATAGCTATAATTCAAATGTTTCTGGAAGACCAATCTCTAAAATGATGGATGTCTACATTGCACTGATTTGATCTTTACAAGTTACGTGAATGTGTTAAATTATCACAGACACCTCAAAAATATGTACATCTATTAGGTGTCAATAAAATTTTTAAAATATAAATAAATGAATGGTGTGAGGCACCTCACCTCGCTACCACTAGGGCAAGGGGTGGGCAGAAGGGCCTGGAACACAGCCACAGGGCTCTGGGTCTGCCTCTGCCAGAGGTAACTGGGCAGTGACCAGGCCACACATCCTCACTCAGCCCCAGTCCTGGTGAGTCACTCACACGCGTGCCTGAGGAGGTTTAACCCAAGAGTGCATAGCCACTGTGCCTGGTGACAGCAAACACCAGAGTGGCAGGTGCTGACGCAGCCCTGATCTGTGATTTGTGCTGGGAACATGCATGCAGCTGGACCTAGAGAGCCCCAGCCCTGGGTCCACCCTTACTGCGCCTGCACATGGTGCCAGAGGAGGGCCTGGCCAGGGTGACCCGGGAGCACAGCCCAGCTGGTGTCAGCACCAGTCATTCCTGCCTGCTCTGTGCCCCTTGCAGGGTGGGGGATCTCACAGCTGTGGACATGGCCAAAGGCCCCTCAGCTCCACCTGAACGTTGGAGTGTTTGCAAGGAGAACATGCTCCAATGTCCCTGTGTCACTGCCAGCTTGTGCGGATGAACAACCCAGCACAGGCTGGAGTAGGCTTCTATGGGAAAGTAGGCTGTGGACCAGGAAACCTCTCATCCCAGAGCCCCAGGGAGAAGCCAAGATGCCAGTGGAGGCATCGCCTTCAAGGTCCCCACAGAGGACATCGGGCAATGTCTGCACATGGTTTTGGTTGTACCGACAGAGAGGGTGATACAGGACAGCCCCCCACAACAAAGAACTGCCCCACCCCAAATGTCAGTAGTGTGGAGGCCGAGAAACCCTGCTATGGGGCAGTGGTCAGAGACCCTTGTGCCTTGAAAGGGGCTGGGCAGGGCAGATAGTGGCCCACCTGGGGCCACAGTTCAGAGCCACGCCTGAGTCTGAGGCTGCCCACCCTCCCAGCTGCCAGCATGGGGTTGGGAGGTGTCCGCCCCCATCAGACTGAAGAGGAAAAGGATACTCTATCACTCAGAAGCATCCCTGCGTCACCCTGTGAGGCTGGCCTTGGACCCGGGACACTGGACGCCCGGTCAGCACCCCAGTGTGAACACATCCTGCCCTGGAGCCTGGTCCCAGCAGCTCACACAGACCAGGGCTCACCCAAAGGCAGGCAGGCAGGGCCACTGCTGACCACGCGCCTGGCTGGTCACGATTCTGAAACTAATGGTTTCTGCCTAGCAGGGAGGCCGCCACGGCCTCTGGGCTTCACCCCTCCCCACCTTCACAGGGGACCTCGCCTCAGTGGGAATGTTCTGGAGCCATAACCCAAGGTTGGAATCCCAGCTCCTCCCCTTTCTAGGTCTGTGACCTTGGAAAAATTAAACTTTCTGTACCTCTGTTGCCTAATCTGCGAAATGGGGTAATATTACCTACTGTGTAGAGCTGTGAAGATTAAATGGAGTCATGTATTATCATCACAGGGCACCTGGCCCATCTTCACCCTCAGTTCATACTCCTCAAAGCCCTAAGGTTTCAGATCAATGGTCAGAACCACCAGGAGGACCTGCTAAAGACAAGTATGGGGACCCACTCGCAAGGTTTAGGATTTAGAAGATCAGGGTGGGGCTGGGGAACCCGCATTTCTAGCAGATCTCAGGGAAGGCAGTGCTGCTGGTCCTGGGACCACAGTTTGAAAACCACTGGTGTAAAAGCCTTCTAAAAAAAGTGGGATTTGATCACTAGTTACATGGAAAAAAACTGGAAGAAAGAAGAAAAAAGAAAAGAAAGAAAAGAAAAGGAAGGGAAGGAAAGGAAGGAAGGAAGGAATTTCAAAGAGACCTAGCCCACCGGCTCTCCTGGATGGAGAGAGTGTGGGACTCTGAGAGAGACTCCCGGCTGGGCACCCCAGGAGGTTTTCTTCACCAGAGTTTTGCACCAAGCCCACCCAGGACAGTGGGCTGAGCCTGTGGCGGAGGCTGGAGGGAGGTCTGGTTGAGGCAGGGTGGGTTTCCCTGCGCACGGACGCTGCAGGAGTCACGCGTGTGACATCCAACCAGGAGCAGTGCCCTGAGCAGGCCAGGAAGGAGACGGGGCCACTGAAAGCACACCGCGGCGGTGTGGGGAACGGCCTCAGACACCTAAGGGTAGGACCGGCCCGCTCCCCCGAGCCCGGGTCCTTTCCCGGCCTCCCCGAGGCGTGGCCTACCCCAGGCGTGGCCCCACCCCGTCCCAGGCCGCCCCTCCGACCCCTTGGGTTTACCTCATCTCCCGCGCTCCTTTCCCTCCCCGCGTCCCCCGAACCCCGACCCCCATGGCTCCTCCTCCCGCCCGGGCCCCCAGAGCCCGGCGCCCGGCTCACCCGCCTCCCGCGCACCCCCTCCCGGGCTCCTTCTCCCGCGCGCCTCCCCGACCCCCCTTGGGCCCCAGCTGACCCCACCTTCCGCCCCAACTCCGCCTGGAACGGGGCCGCGCTTACCGCGTCCCATCCAGGCGGCGGCAGGAAAGAGGCGGGCCGAGGACGCAGGAAGCAGGAAGGCCGGGCGTCCCTGGCTCCGCCCCGGCCCGGCGGCAGGACCTTGGATGACCTGGTGCTTGGGGACTGCAGCAGACGCCCCAGCCCCAGCAGCGCAGAGCCCCGCTGGGGGCCTGGGGGGTTGGAAGTAGGGGACCGAGGCTCGCGAGCCCGAGCCCTCCTCGCAGTTGGGGCCCCACCGGCCGCCCCCGCGGGAGCACTACGGGAGAGGCGCCTGTGCGGCTGCAGGTTTTATTATGGAGCTGTCAAGGTAGAAAGGATACAGTGAACGGGAACCCACCCTTGGGACCCGCCTTTTGCTTTAAAACAACAGCTGAGAGGTGACAGTGTGCTAACAGCCCTCTCAGCACCTCCTCGGCCTCGGCGTCCACTCTGGCGGCGCTTGAGGAGTCCTTCAGCCCGCCACGGCACCGTAGGAGCCCCTCTCTGGACTGGCTGAGGCCGGAGCTGCCTCACTCTGCTTGCCGAGAGGTGTGGAGGAAGAGGCGCAGGCGGGAACCGGGGTTGCGAGCGGCGCTCGCGGGCCAGCGCGAGTTCCGGCGGGCGCGGGCTCGACGGGCTCAGCACACGGAGCGGCCGGCCGGCGCCGACGGCTCAGGGCAGTGAGGGGCTTTGCACCCGGGCCAGCAGCTCCAGAGGTTGCGCCGGCTCCCCCAGCAGTGCCGGCCCCCCGGCGCTGCACTCAAATTCTCGCCTGGTTTAGCTGCCTCAGCTGCCTCCCCGCGGGACAGGGCTCGAGACCTGCAGCCCGCCATGCCCGAAACCGCCCCCAGCGCAGTGGGCTCCACCGCTGCCCGAGCCGCCCCCGGGGGCGCCGCCCGGTCCGATCTACTGCTCAGGAGTTGAGGAGTGCGGGTGGACAGCTAGGTACTGATGGGCAGCTCCGCCTGCAGCCCTGGTGTGGGATCCACTGGGTGAAGCCGGCTGGGCTTCTGAGTCTGGTGGGGACTTGGAGAACTTATAAATCTAGCTGGAGGATTGTATGTGCACCAATTAGCACTCTGTATTTAGCTAATCTGGTGGGTACTTGGAGAACTTTTATGTCTACCTAGAGGATCCTAAATACACCAATCAGCACTCTGTGTCTAGCTCAGAGTTTGTAAATACACCAATCAGTAGTCTGTGTCTAGCTCAAGGTTGGTAAATACACCAATCGGTACTCTGTATCTAGCCAACTCTGTGTCTAGCTAATCTAGTGAGGACTTGGAAAACTTTTCTGTCTAACACTCTGTGTCTAGCTCAAGGATTGTAAATGTACCAATCAGCACTCTGTCAAAAGGGATCAATCAGCTCTCTGTAAAATCAAACAGCAGGATGTGGGTGGGGTCAGATAAGGGAATAAAAGCAGGCTGCCCCAGCCAGCACCAACTTCCTCTGGTTACCTTCCACACTGTGGAAGGTTTATTCTTTCGCTCTTTGCAATAAATTTTGCTGGTGCTTACCCTTTGAGTCCATGCTGCGTTTATGAGTTGTAACACGCACTGTGAAGGTCTGCAGCTTCACTCCTGAAGCCAGTGAGACCACAAACCCACCGGGAAGAAGGAACAAACTCTGGCCACACCATCTTTAAGAACTGTAACACTCGCTTTTTCGCTCAGGCCGGTGGCGCCGACAGGATGGGCAAGTGTCGTGGACTTCGTACTGCTAGGAAGCTCCGCAGTCACTGACGAGACCAGAAGTGGCATGATAAACAGTACAAGAAAGCCCATTTGGGCACAGCCCTGAAGGCCAACCCTTTTGGAGGTGCTTCTCATGCAAAAGGAATCGTCCTGGAAAAAGTAGGAGTTGAAGCCAAACAGCCAAATTCTGCCATTAGGAAGTGTGTCAGGGTCCAGCTGATCAAGAATGGCAAGAAGATCACAGCCTTTGTACCCAATGACCGTTGCTTGAACTTTATTGAGGAAAACGATGAAGTTCTGGTTGCTGGATTTGGTCGCAAAGGTCATGCTGTTGGTGATATTCCTGGAGTCCGCTTTAAGGTTGTCAAAGTAACCAATGTGTCTCTTCTGGCCCTATACAAAGGCAAGAAGGAAAGACCAAGATCATAAATTTTAATGGTGAAAAAACTGTAGTAATAAATTTTCTTATGCCAAAAAAAAAAAAAAAAAAAAACTGTAACACTCGCCGCGAGGGTCCGCAGGGTCATTCTTGAAGTCAGGGAGACCAAGAACCCACCAATTCTGGACAGACAAAAACAAAAAGTCTGTGCTTCATCCCACACGTGCCTTTCGTTTTTCTTTTTTCCAGAGTAATTTTAAAGCATCCCAGTAGATAAATTCTCCTTTAAATACTCAAGTATGTTTAACAATAAGGCCTATTTTTTAAACATTCCCATAGTATTACCACCACACCTAACAAAAAATAATTCTAAGGCACCCCCCACCCCCAACCACCAAATCATCCCAATGGACTTCCTCCTCAGCCAGGGCTTTTAACCTGAAAGACTGGTTCAGGCCATAAGGGGAAGTAGAGGCTGAACATGCCTCATTATCCTTCTCCTGCATTAACATCAACACAGACTTTATGTCTGATAAGAAACATTTTACAGTCTTATCTCTGAAGCCTGCTACCATATCCAGATGGTTCATCTGCATTATAAAACATTGGTCTCCACAACCTCTTAACCAAGACATTCTTTAATTCCAGGTCTTTGGACAAACTCAACCAATTGTTAACCAGAAAATGTTTAAATTGACCTATAGCCTAGAACCACCCTCCCTCTCTTTGAGTTTTCCTGCCTTTCTGGATCAAACAAATTTATTTCTTAAATGAACTTAACTTGAAGTCTCATGCCTCCTTAAAATGTATTAAACCAAGCTGCACCCCGACATCCTTGAGCACATGTTCTCAGGACCTCCTGAGGGCTGTGTCACTGGCTATGGTCACTCATATTTGGCTCACAATAAATCTCTTCAAATATTTTACAGAGTTTGACTCTTTTCATCAACAATAATTTGGCACCCAACGTGGGGCCTCAGAGAAGACTCAGGACCCCAAAGAAGTTGCCTGAACTCGGAGCTAAGATACCAGTGGGACCCATTGAAGCCTCCCAGACTTCTAGCTTCTCCCCCGCTGGAACTGGTAAGTCCTCCTGAGCCCCAGATCTCTCTTTGTTTGACAGTCCTTGGTTTAGTGTGAGCTGGTTTTTCTCCTAGGAAGTTGTTGTTTAAAGATTCTAATTCTAGTTCAGAGACACATTCTAAAGGGTTTTCTTTATTGCTTTTTCTCCCAAAATTAATCTTGATTCGGCTTGTCTGCACATTTGTGTGACAAATTGAACTGTTGTTTTCATAGGTAAATGAGAGACTGAGTTTTCTAAGCTCGGAAGAGAAAAGGCGTTTATTTGCTCCTCCCAGTCAAAAGGTGCTCCTGGGTGACTGGGAGACTTGTGGGAGTGTCTGGGGGGTTGACATCCTGTGACATGCAGCAGCCCTACGGGGAAATCCCCAACAAAAATTAATTTTAAAAGTAGTTTGTCCAGGAATGCATATAAGGACTGATCACTCGTCATTTTGAGCCCTCTCAAAGGTAATACACCTCTGGAGAGAGAAACTGAGACATGTAAAAGGGTGGAAACGACTCAGTGGTGACACACAGTGGAGTCCTACCCACAAGCAGCACACATTGATCCACCACACAAAAACCTTAGGCCACAGCTCAGTTCCTACTTTTAAGGAAAAACAAAACAAAAAAAAAAGTGGGAAACAAGTAATCTAAGAATGAGGAGAAAACACGGAGAATGACCCCATTTTGGGCACTCTGTTGGTTTTATGGTGCCTCTACTTGCCAGAGATTATGGAAAATGGAAATAAAATGATCCTTGTGCACATTTACATTAAGGAAAAGAACCCTAAGGTTGACCTGTACACCATAGAGTTCCTAAGTACTCTTCTCTATATTTTCTGCCTGCTTTAAATCTGCTTTTACTTTTCCACTGAGATAAAAATCACTGTTTGGAGCTAACATTTTTTTCTTTTTTCTTTTTTTTTTGCAAGCTGGTGAATTTGTATTTATCTCATGGCTAAAGTTCTGAAGTAAAAGCTATAGGATGTGTGTGTGTGTGTGTGTGTGTGTGTATTTAAAAGGATTTTATAATAGACTTCTATAATTTTGTTTAATTGGCAGATTAAATCCATTTTAATTTCCCTCCAGCACACCAGACTGTCTCTTGGTACTTTGAGATGCAACTTTTGCTATCTGTTTTTCACCTAACAGTTCTTTCCTTTAATATGCAAATGTAGGACTATTTAGCTGACAACTGCATAGGGTGATGAAACAGGCTATCACGAATTTAAAAGTCTCAGGAAAGCTGGGTGCCGTGGCTCACGCCTGTAATTCCAACACTTTGGGAGGCTGAGGCGGGCGGATCACAAGCTCAGGAGATGGAGATCATCCTGGCTAACACGGTGAAACCCCATCTCTACTAAAGATACAAAAAATTAGCCGGGTGAGGTGGCGGGCACCAGTAGTCCCAGCTACTTGGGAGGCTGAGCCAGGAGAATGGCGTGAACCCAGGAGACGGAGCTTGCAGTGAGCCGAGATTATGCCACTGCACTCCAGTCTGGGCGACAGACTGAGACTCTGTCTTAAAAAAAAAAAAAAAAAAAACTAAAAACAAAAAAAAAGTCTAAGGAAAAAAGAGGTCTTACAAATGTATAAGATGTACTTCTATTGCCATGCCTAATATGCTGTGTTTGTGTGTTGTGTACACAATGTTTCACTACTAAAAATATGTAAAAGAGCTCTAATTGGTTTAAGTAAAAACAAAAGCACTTAAACACTTTATCAAAAAATGCTAATCAAATGCTTTTAAGTTCACATGACAAGTAAAATATTTAATAAATAAGCTGTCTTTAAAATCATTGGTAAAAAAATCAGAAATGTTCTAAGAATTGTTAGTATTTTTGTTTGCATTTATTGATCAAGTGGCTTCATGCTTATTCCTTCAGAATAGTATAAGATTAGCCATAGGGTTATGAAACTGTAAAACCCAGCCCAAGACAGAATGATCTTTGCTTGTATAATTTTTGATAAATAAGGCATGGAATATTGTTGGTTTAATGGAAACAGCTAAATCTTGAGTTATTGAGTATAATTATTAAATAAATATACTGTTATATTTAATCATAAGTTCATTATTGAAGTAAACACCTGAAATTCACAGCTATAAAAATGGTTAACAGGGAAATAACTTAAATAATGAATGTCACAGTTTTTGTTAATAATCCAGGTAAACAAATAAATTAATCAGGTAATGGTAATGGAATTAGTGTTTGTAAACAAACTTGTCATATAATTTAGGACCTCAGGTTATTAATAAATGTTAAGTATCTGGGCAATTTCCAATTTAAAAATTACAGGAAAACTTTTTTTTAACAGTAGATATCTTGTTCTAATTTAGTTTATTTAAAGGTTATGTATAAAACAAGGTAAAAGGAATTAGGAAATAAGAGATGTAGAGAACGATAAGACATAAAGAGGTAATTTTTGGTAAAGAAGGCAAAAAGGAAAGTGATCTTATGTAAGAAAGAATCCTGTGTAGTGCATTTGTGTCCTAAAATAAAATGACTAAGTTGTTCAAGAAAGAGAGATTTAGGACAGAACAGAAAATTTAAGCATGTTGTGAATGGTTTATATAAGTTGTAAGAAGGTTAGTAAAAAGGGATTTGTTTAAAAAAATTGTATAATTCAGTTGGCTATGATTAAGAAGAAATTATAGTGGTCCTTCTAGAGATGGGTCTTTGATATTTAAAAAATACACTAATACAAAACTAAATAATTGGCCAAAACAATATTTTATTACAAATATTGACTTCTTTTTAATGTAATGTTTTTAATTTATAAACTCTATGTCTCTTTGACATTCTGCAGATTGGTATCTCACAAGTTCAGCTCTTTCTCTTTTGAAAAGGGCTTGGATAATAGATCTCTCCTTCACCTTTTGTTGGTTCCTGTAACTTCATAATAGTTATAGGATAATTAACAAAATTATCTGAAGGGAGATAACTTTTTTTGAAAACAGGCCAATAAAATTAGATCTTGTAGACCTTTTAATTCTGCATGCCTGTTATATCTTTATCTTTATATGTGTCATGTGGAAGTGATACTTCACTACCAAACTACATGAAAGTGCTCTAACCTAGTAACTTTAAAAATGTAAGTGCTTATCAGATTGGTAGATGCTAGCTCAGATGACTGTTAATTCACATGATCTTGGTAATCTTTGGTAACATTAATTTAGCAAATTTAATCTCAAAACTCTCTCTAGTAATTTAGAATCTTAAAGTCATGTTAAAACCTCAGTTTTTATCACTGGAAAATTTGAGTTACTAAAAGTTAAAATAGAAGTATAAAATACGTTTTTGGTGAAGTTTGTAAAACACAATGATGTTGATTTTGCTAGAAAAGGAAAGTAGGTTTTTCTTCTCTAATTAAAAAAAACGACTTAAGAGTTGCTTTAGAATGAAGAAAAATATATATACAGATAAAGCTGAATAGAACAATTAAGCCAGAGCAACAAAAGTTAACTCAGACCTGTGGGTACCAAAAAGATAGTCAATGTGGGGGAAGGGCAAAACTATTTAAAACCAGAGGGTATAATATAAAGAAACTGTTTTATTTTGTAGATTTGTATCATCAGCTTGTTAAAAAAACTGTACTATAGTGGATTGTAAAAATAACCACTTTAAGGAAAAAATCCTTAATTTTAAATGCTACAGAAATTAAGAGCTTGTTTGGGTTGATGCAGCACCCCACAGCTCACTATTGAACAATCACTAATGAATATATATGATCCAAATGCACAAGAGGTCATTTCTGAGAGAACAATTAGTCTAGTGGACCAGATAAATGCCACCATAATATCTGTTTGCCCTGAGAAGGGGACTGCCCAACTCTCTGTATAAGATACCAAGTGAAACAAGCACCTCAGATGAAGCAGTTAATATGCTTCATATGCAAGCCATATAACTGGATTTAGGATAACTGGTATATCCTCCCACCAAATATGCCTATTACCCAAGTCATGGTAAATTTAGGGGTTGAGGGGGTCCCTTTTACATGGATGCCCCTCCCACAGAATCATAACAACTGCTTGAGAAGCCTTATCAAATTTGCTATCCCTCATGAGTTTTGCAGATGCAACTTGCCGCTAGGAACCCAGACCTTTTTTCACCAGAAAAGGTAAAATGGTCTGGGGATAGAAAAAGATTGCTGGGACCAGGACAGGTTAAATATACAGGTTAATAAAATAAACATATAGGTTAATAAAATAATGAAATGTAAAATGTTTAAACAAACCTTATGTAAGGTAGTTGTAACACCTTTTACCTAAATGTCTTATGAAAATGGGTACTGCATTTGACTGGGGGATGTTTCCCCTTTCTAGTACTATAAAACTAAGGGCATGTAAATCTGCTCTTTTGAGAAATTGGACACACTAAATGGGAACTGGTAAGGTTGCCTAAACCCACATGCTATAGGGTAGAAGCTGGAATACTAGTCAGGACAAATTCTCCACTTCATATCCTTTGTGGAACATTTACTGGGGCTGATGGCAAAAGACTGAGTACTTCCCAATGACAATGACTAAACTAGAGAATTTCCAGTTGAGGGCCATTTACTGCCTTAATCTGGAATGTTAATTGAAGCTATCCCTATGTTAATGGAAACAATGTGATGCCCAAAAGAGTTCCATAATAAAATAAAAGTGGTTTACATAGAATCTTGCTACCTGGAAATATAAGGAGGAGATACTGATAAACAGGGAGCCCTTTCCTAAGACTAATTCTAACTCTGGGGCGAGTTGCTGGATTCCACAGTGCCTGATAGACAGCTCTCATGAGCTGCTTGGCTTGTGAATGGTATTTCCAAGGTAAACAGACGTCTCATTTGAAATATGCTGCTCTAGTTAAAGAAGGTCAAGAAAATCTTTTCTTTTTTTTTTTATTTGAGTGAAGTATGTTTTTAAACAAATGTACCTTTCTCTCTGGGTTCTCCAAAATCCAGATTGTGGTTTTGTGACAATATAGTTATTTGTGTAAGTTCAATAAAAAGTCTTTTAAAACAGAACAATTGGACACACTGGTTAATTTACCAAGAATTTAACTAAAATAGTATATTTTTAGGTAAAGTTCCAGCAAAGCCAACTTAAAAGGAGCCTATATGGCTAATCAATTTTTGCTGGATTTTATGCAAATAATCAGGACAAGTATAATAAGCCTAGAACTTATTTTACACAGAAATTGGCCTTACTATAATTTCTCTTTAGTAGAACAGAAGGGAGCTAAAAAATGGTTTTAAAGGAAAAATGTAACACTTGGTAGTAGATTTTGACCCTAACTTTTGTTTTTTAAAGTGTAGATTAAATCATGAATTATTTCTTGGCTACAATAATCCTATAGAGAGTACCAGGTTATAATTTTTCTTTATGTTTTTAGTTGGTGCCCTAATTGAATAGGCTCCTTTTTCGGTTCTGACACACAAATTACTCTTATAATTGTCAAACTATAAATGTTATTTCTCTCTTCTTGTTTTACTTCCAAGGAAACCAAAGTCATGGTATTCTGAAGACCAGAGATGAGTCCCTCGTTTAGCATCCCACTGGGCCCAGACCTGTTTCACTGCAAATGCTCTGCTGCTAAAACTATAAAAGCACCCTCCCACTAGGCCTAGTGGCTTTGAGGAAAAGTTGGGCATGTGAGATTGTAAGGGCCAATTTTGAGGGATAAAATTAGGTCAAGGTCAAACTCTCCAAATCAATAACGGGTACAAAGATGCCCTCTTCCGGCCCTTATCCCCTGCTTGTCATGGAGTGAAGGGCCATGTCCACTGGGAGCCTTTGCATGGTACTCCAGCTGCCTAGGACCTGAGAGCTCCAGTGGCTCCAATCCCCCTTCTAGGATATGTGCCCAGATCAGCACACGCCCACAAAAGCAGGTTGGGGCGTTGCTGTCTCTTCTCACAGGGCCACATGGAACTCCAAGGAGTCCAAGAAGTCTACATTTGAACTTGGCCTCACAGATCTCTATACATTTGTCAAGGCCAGAAGATAGATTCCATTTTACAGTTGTCTGGTTTTGTTTA
Organism: Piliocolobus tephrosceles; assembly: GCF_002776525.5. Lineage (NCBI taxonomy): Eukaryota > Metazoa > Chordata > Mammalia > Primates > Cercopithecidae > Piliocolobus > Piliocolobus tephrosceles. Next base: position 42,027,989 of record NC_045435.1, read on the forward strand.
TAATGTAGACCAAAAAGTATCTGAGACAGGTCTCAATCAGAAGCTTATTTTGCCAAGGTTAAAGACATGCTCATGACACAGCCTCAGGAGGTCATGAGAATGTGTGCCTAAGGTGGTCTGGCTACAGTTTGGTTTTAGACATTTTAGGGAAACAGAAGACAACACATGTAAGATTTACATTGGTCAGGTCCAGAAAGGAGGGACAACTTGAAGTGGTCAGGAGGGGTTGGGGTGGAGGGAGAGGCTTCCAGATCACAGGTGAATTCAAAGATGTCCTGACTGGCAATTGGTTGAAAAAGTTTATCTGTAGACCTGGAATCAACAGAAGGGAATGTGTAGGTTAAGAAGATAGGGGTTATGGAGGCCTAGGTTTTTCTTATGCAGATGAAGCCTCCAGGTAGCAGACTTCAGAGAGAATAGATTGTAAATGTTTCTTATCAGACTTAAAAAGGTGTCAGACTCTTAGTTAATTTTCTCCTGGATCAGGAAAAAGACCTGGAAAGGGAAGGGGATTCTCTACAGAATGTAGATTTTCCCCACAAGAGACAGCTTTGCAGGGCCACTTCAAAATATGTCAAAGAAATACATTTGGGGGTAAAATACTTTGATTTATTTTACAGCCTGCTATCTGTCATGTTGGTATCTTATTGCTACAAAGAGTCTGCTCTGTCAGTCTGAAGGTCTCTGTGTTGATGTTAATGTTGGTCAGCTGTGCCGAAATCCAAACAGAGGGGTGTATAATGAGGCACATCCAACTCTCCTCCTTCCCATCATGGCCTGAACTACTTTTTCAGGTTCATTTCAGGTCCTTGGTCAAGAGGAGGGGTCCATTTGTGACCCGTGAAAGAGATCTGAGTGACCCTGAGTTACTGGCAGCAAATTTTGCCGGTCCACAGCAACTTCAGTCCTTGCCTCTTTGCAAGAAAGAATTCAACTGAGGGGCATAGAGCAGAAAAAGAGACTGAGGCAAGTTCCAGAGCAGGAATGGACGTTTATTTAAAAAGTCTTAGAACAGAAATGAAAGGAAGGTGTGCTTGGAAGAGACCCAAGCAAGCAGGTGAAGGTTAAAGGGAGAAGGTCATGTTTAACCATGATCCTAGGACTTTTATAAGCTCGCTTCTTTGCCATGATTCCTCCCTGAGGGTGGGTTTTCCTCATGCCCAGTGCTTTCCTTACCCTTTAGAACTGAGCATGCATGGTGTGTTTAGGGAGTTATACGCAGGCCCATCTGGGGCTTTCTTCCTTTTTCCAGTGGAGTGTGCCCCCGGAAGATCATACTTCACCATGTTTTGCCTCTTAACATGCAGCCCAGGAAGTTCCTTCTCCCTGGGGCCTGCATTGAATTAACATTTTGCTGTTAACAGGTGTGGCCATCAGGAAATAGCCTCTCCATGGCGCTGTGGAATGATCATTCTTAGAGAGGCAATTCAATAATTGCCGAACCATCACCCAACATTTTCAGTGGATTAAGGGGGAGCCCTAGCCTGCCCTGCTTATGCCTAACTACCTGTAACACATTCAGTTAGTTGGGGGACTTAAAATTTTATTTTTGGCTTACAATAATCATTAAATATTTAGATATATGGTTTGTGGACCCTCACTTATACTTTTGCCATGGGCTCTATAAATTTTGAGGTGGGCCTGTCTGGTTTTCATAAAGTCATGGGTGCAAGACACTGTTTTGTTCTTAACTCTAATGCATGAAAAATAAACTGGCAAAGTATAATGACAAACAGCAACCAGCAACTGGCCTCAGTCATGGAGAAAGCACAGGGAAAATGGGAGCATTCTAGAAAAGGGGGCAACCAAGCATTGCAGCCAAGCTCCAAAGGGCAGTCACCACACCAGGGCACAGGATTCATTTCTTGGGACCTTGGTAAGTGGCAGGCAGTGTGTACCAGTTCCTGTAGACTAGTTCATGCCCCTCTGTCTCTCCCTTTCATAGAGGCACTTGCAATTGCTAGTTCAGGAATCCAGAGGCCTGTCTGAAGTCTAGGCAGTGAGTAGCTTGTTAAAGAGCTGCTATGGTGGAACTGCAGTTTTCAGTGGAAACTAAAGATGGGATAGACATAAAATATATTGGTAAATAATAAAGTCTCATACAATGTTAGCAGCTCTTAGGATTGAATTGGGTCCCTGTGAATTCGTATGTTGAATCGCTAGCCCCCAATGTGACTCTATGTGGAGATAGGGCTTATCAGGAGATAGTAAAGATTCAGTGAGGTTATTAGGTGGGGCTCTAATCTAAGAGGACTGGAGTCCTTAGAAGAGATGGGAAAGAGGCAGGGGAGAGCTCCCTCTCCACAAGTACACCAGCAAGAAGGTTGCCATCTGCAAGACAGGGAGAGAGACCTCATCAGATACAATCCTGCTGGCACCTTAACCTCAGACTTCCAGCCTCCAGAACTGTGAGAAAATAAGTGTATTGTTTAAACCCCTGGGCCATGGTATTTTGTAATGAGCTGCCATAACAGAGGATTACTGTTTTCAAAGCAAGCTGACCTTGAGGAAGTCATTAAGACTCAGTCTTCTCATCTGTAAAATTGAGACAGTATCAGCACCTCCCTCATAGGCTTGAGGATTACATGAGGTGATCCATGTAGAGCCCTCAGCATGGTGCTTCACATGTAATGAGCTCAATAGTGTTTCCTGCTGTTATGTTTATTGTGGTTACTAAAACCCTGATGGGACAAATCTCTAAGGAAGGAATGATTCCAGGCTTGCAGATCGACCACGGGGGAGGTCTGAGGAACACGGAGGGCTTGACTGTGAGCTTGACATGGGCATCCAGGCAGGCCTGGCCCTGCCCACACATTTCCTCATATCTGTTTCAGTTTCTCACTGTCACTCTGCCACCACAGTGTCCACCTGGTGTTCCCGTTCAGTCTCCATCTTCCCCAAATGGATTCTAGGTTGGTGGCAGCAGCCTTAACCCAGGGCTGGCCTCCATTTTCCCCTCCACTGCTGGCAGGTGGCCCTCTGGGAACAGGCCCCAGTGGTGGGCTGGCCAAGCCCTGCCTTCTGCTGATAGCTGCTCCAGGAGTGATGGACATGACCTGGCCTTTTTTTTTTTTTTTTTTTTTTTTTTTTAGAGACAAGGTTTTGCCATGTTGCTCCAACTCCTGAGCTCAAAGCAATCCACCCACCTCGGCCTCCCAAAGTGCCAAGATGACAGACATGAGCCACTGTGCCTGGCCAAATTTTATGTTAAGTATGTTTTCTCACAATATTTTTTAAGTCCATGCTTGGAGCCTTTTGTGACCGTGTGGCAGTGCAGAAGGCACACTGGCAGCCCAAGACAGCCCTGATTAGCCCTCAGCTACTTTGCAATTGAATCCCAGGTTCTGAGCTTCCTGTGAATAAAATCTGAATTCAAGCTGGTGCTCCAGAGCCTGACAGCAACTGGAACTTTCCCACCATCTACCTGGTGAAGCATGAATTATCTTATTTTAAAATTTCTGTTCTTTATTTCTCATTTATATTAAAGTAATATCATTTAGATAATGTGTTGGTAATATGATCTGTGAATTTCATTAGAGGATTTAAAGAGAGTAGAATGAGGCCAGGTGCGGTGGCTCACGCCCATAATCCCAGCATTTTGGGTGGCTAAGGCGGGTGGATCACTTGAGGTCAGGAGTTTGAGAACAGCCTGGCCAACATGGTGAACCCCATCTCTACTAAAAATACAAAAATTAGCCAGGCGTGGTGGCGCACACCTGTAGTCCCACCTACTCGGGAGGCTGAGGCAGGAGAATCGCTTGAACCCGGGAGAGGGAGGGTGCAGTGTGCTGAGATTGCACCACCGCAGTCCAATCTGAGTGACAGAGACTGTCTAAATAAATAAAGAAGGTAGAATGAAGATATTGGGGTAGTTAAGATTGGGAATCATTGTTTTAACTCTTCCTCTACTGTTTGCTGTTTTGGTTGCTCCAAAACTTTATAACTGCATTATAACTGATGCCCAGAGTCTGTCACTGCAGCCATCAACACAGCCCTGAGCTCTCAGTAGCGTATGACACCAAGGATTAATTTCTTGGTTCTACACATGTCCACTGTGTGTTGGCAGAGGGAGAAGCAGCCTTTGTGGAGGATGCCTAATGGATGTGCAGTCCAACCAGATGTGGCGGGCTTTGCTCTGCAGTCTGCTCCTGTTTGTGTCTTTGGAGCTACAGAAATCAGCTACTCTTTGAGCTTGCCCAAAGGGGGCCATTCCCACAAAGAACAGGGAACAAAGAGGAACTGTTGATTTTGGAGGGGAGAAAAGGAAGGGAGTTTCCATCACACAGTCCCATATTCTCCCCAAAGACAGGTCTCCACTCTGCCACGGAGGGTCCTACTCCCCCTCCCTCCCTCCAGCACCAGCCTTGCTGGGTCCCACCTCTTCTCTTTTCCACCTCCCTTAGGATTCTCCTTCTCTTTATTACCTAGAGCAAGTCTGTGGCCAGCCTTTGATTCTGAATGTCCCACTGTCCCAGCTTCACCACATCAGAATGGTCTAGGTAAATGCAAAGCTCTCTGTGGAAAGACTTCTGGTGAATTCCACTTCCTCCTCACCCTATCCCAGTTGGATGAAGTCAGATCAGCAGAGCACTAGAGCCCTGGATCCAGCGTGCTGCCCCCCATGCACACACTCCCTGCCCTGGTGAGCTGCTGGTAGTGGCGGGGTTTAATGTGCGTTCATTCAGTCACACTGGGGAAGGTCATAAGAAACAGCTGTGTGCAACTTGCCACCCTAGGTTGAAGTCACATAAGACAGCAGTCATTACAGTCATTACATTATAAAACTTTTTCTTTTCTTTCTTTTTTTTTTTTTGAGACAGAGTCTCGCTCTGTTGCCCAGGTTGGAGTGCAGTGGCGCAATCTCAGCTCACTGCAAGCTCCACCTCCTGGGTTCACGCCATTCTCCCGCCTCAGCCTCCCGAGCAGCTGGGATTACAGGAGCCCACCACACACCCGGCTAATTTTTTGTATTTTTAGTAGAGACGGAGTTTCACCATGTTAGTCAGGATGGTCTCAATCTCCTGACCTCATGATCCGCCAGCCTCAGCCTCCCAAAGTGTTGGGATTACAGGCATGAGCCACCATGCCCCGCCTATAAAACATTTTTAAGGAGGATTCATGAGATGGATTACTATCTCTATGAGGAGCAGTTACCCTCCAGAACACTAAATTTGTTTCTGGCATCTGGACACCATGAATTAGGTCACCAGTCAGGTGTCCTTGCACTCCTGGCAGCCAGAAAGCTCTGAGCTGAATTGTGGCCCAGCTTAGAAGGGTGTGCAGTTTTGCAGCCTGCAGTCTGGATACGGACCACACTCTGAGTTTGACTCACCACCACTTTGCTCTCAGCCCCCGTTCGCTCATGCATATTTTTGTTTATTATACTTCTAAACCACCTTAAATGCTTCTGTTAACATGGCGAGACATAAATGTACTCGAAGGCCACAAAAGTTTATAAAAGCTTACCTCCCACCGAATAGCCTGGCGGTGAATCGCCTTGGGGAAGATGAGCCTCCATGATGTTGGGCTCAGCTTCCTCCATCTTGGGCAGCTACCCACTGCCCCCCTCCCCCACCCCTGGGCCCAGGCACTGCCCACATTCGCAGGGTTGGGCAATGGCCATCGCCGTGTCACTGGGTCTGCTTCCAGCCAGCCCGGGGAGGAAAAGGAGGGCAAGAGCATGACCCCCCTTACAGGGTGCATGTCGGAAACCGCACAGATCGTTTGCACCTGGATCCTGTTGACAAGAACTTGGTTCCTTGACCAACACCTAGTGCAAAGAATGCAGGAAAATCCAGCCTTTCTTCTGGGCAGCTGTGTGCCCAGGTAAAATGCAGAGGTTATGACTTAAGAAAGAAGGGGCAAAGGCAGGAAATTGGGGGATAACGAAATCTTATGTCCTTACCTTACACTTTCAGGAGAATTATGGAAAGGGGAAGAAAGCTAGAAAGGGGAAGAAAGAATTATGGGAAGGGGAAAAAAGCTGGAAAGCTGGGTCCAGTCTTGCCCATTTGCACCAGAGGTCTCTAGCGGGACTGCAGTGGGCACCCTGGCTAAAACCGTGTCTGAAGAGTGGGGAGAGGCGCTTCCTGGCTCTGTTTGAGTTGGATGGGCCTGTGCTCGAGGCTTTGCCTGCTCTTCTGTCACGAAGGATATTTACAGGGAAGCCAGGGGCTGACCCTATTGAGACACCAGGCAGGCTTCCACCTCTTGTTGGGAGGAGTGTGAGAGACCTGACTGGGATGAACGACAGCTGCATGTGCTTGGACGCTGCCATGGATACCCCAGCCCTGGGAGTGTTTGAGGCAGAACAAAGGGAACCCAGGAAGGGGTTGACATGGACTCATCTGTTCCGGTATAAGCGGTGCGTGCTAGGGCAGGTCCCACCGCTAGAGACGGGAACAGCTTCTCTCCGAGAAGCTGACATCTCCAGCACCAAGCATCGTGGGAGAAGACCAATTCTGAGCTAGCAACAGAGCCCAGAAGGCTTTAAGTGGAAGTGAAGGCACATTCTTTCCTACCTGTAGACAGCAAGATGTGAGGCTGGACGTGCCAGAAGCACTCTGGGGTCTGAGCCGGCCCTGCCGCAGGAGGCAGGTGGGAAGAGGGAAGGGGACACTCCCCGTGGGCCTGGCTTGGGCCTGGGCTTCAGGCTCTGAGGAACTACATGGAGTGGGAGTTGGTGGGTTTCTCCTGGACTTCTAGGAAGGCCTTGTGAGAAGCTCAACCTGACCCCAGCAAGGCCTGCTTCACAGTTGGGTGTGGTGGCCATGGGAGAGTAGAGCCTCTCCCATGGTGGGTGTGGGTGCCCAGGAGCACAGCCACCCCTGCCAGGCCACCCCCAGCCAAGGCCTATTCTGGGAGACTCGGCACCTGGGAGGGGTGAGTTACTCTGCAGGCAGAGGGGGCTTCAACGTCCTCCTAATTTGGGAAGTAAGGGGAACACAATTTCACAGTAGCTATGTAACCTTCGGCTGTTAAATGTCTCTTTGCCTCCATTTCCTCACTTATAAATGATGATAAAAATACCTCCTGCCTCCCTGGGATCATGAGCAGGAAGAGAAACATGCATGGAGGATTTGGAGCCCTGCCTGGCATCGAGCTGGTGCTCAAGGGACAGAAGTGTTAGCCAGTATGGAGCTCGGCACTGCTTGTTACTATTGCTGCCAGCAGCCTTCGAAAGGCGGGGTCTGGACAGGCCTTTGTGGAAGCACATACTTCCTAGAACAGGAATCATAAAGGAAAGCAGGGCGGGGAATCCCTGAGGAGACGGGGAACTCACAGGCCTCTGAAAGGCAGCATGCTGCACGGAGAGGCCTGAAGTTGTTCCCAGACATGCAGAGGCTGGGCCTAGAGCTCTCAGCATGGCCTGGGCCTGTGGGGAGGGACAGAGGGGCCTGCAGTGGGCCTGTGGGACCCAGAGGGACAGAGCCAGGTGGGTGGGGAGATGAGATGCCAGGAAGAGAGCTCCATGTGGGGAAACTGAGGTGACAGCAGGTAGGTCAGGTTGCAGTGTTTGGTGCCTATAGGATGAGGGTGCAGAGAGGAGGGCCGCAAGCTCCCACAGGGAGAGGTCACGGGAAAGAGCTATAGGGCAGGTCCCTGGGCCAAGAAGAAGCCATAAAGGTACACAGGAGACACTGTGTTGGATGGAAGACAGGAGCTCTGCCTGGCATTCCCAGCTGGGCCCGGCCCTCTACTGCAGGCCCTCGGGCTGGCTACCAGCTGAGAGCACAGCCACGCTGACAGAGCAGGGGCGAGGGCCCGGCCCCCATCTGCTGAGGGAGTTTGAGCTGCCTCCCAGTCCAGGGCTCGCCCAGCTCAATCCCCATCTTCCCACCAGTTTCCTAGGGGTTACCCTCAAACCTCCTGCACCCCGACTCACAGCTTCTGCTCTTTGGGGCCTGAGATGGCCCACACCCATTTCCTCCTGCCTCTCTCCAGGTGTCTGGCTCTCCCAGGCCAAACAGCACCGTCATGCCCAGGTGACCGCAAATTCCAGGCCCACCCAGGAATACCCACGGGTGGAGCAGAGAGACACGGAGGTGTGGATGGTCTCTCTTCAGAAGCTTTATTCTCCCTGGGAGGGGCACACCTCACCCAGCCAAGGCTGCTTCTGACTGGACAGAGGGTGTCCGAGATGCAGACATGGGGTGCAGGCAGGAAGGCTTCCACTAGCCCCCCAGGTGGGAGGTGCTGTGCACCCAGGCTCAAGAGGGAGGGGGCCCCAGCCGCCAGGCAGGGGCAGGGACTTTCTTCTCACAAAGACCTTTCTTCAGTATTCGAAGGTCACCGTCTTGACCCGCAGGTACTCGTTCAGAGCCGCCTCTCCTGTAAGACACCACAAAGGTCACAGCAGCTGCCACCACAGGCAGGAACCACTGCTGAGGGCTGCAAGTGTCTTATTCCTCAGCAACCGTGTGGGGGCAGCTCTGGCTCATCCCACTTCCAGGTGTGAAGTCGAGGCCCAGCGAGGTCATGAATCTTACCAGGTTATCCCTGACAGTGGATAGTGGGCCAGGACTCCCAGAATACAAAGCCAATCTGAGGCAGCCGTTTAAGAATCTTCCCCGGCTCCCACCGCCTTGTCTGGACAGCGGGAAGCCCCTTCAGGCGGAAGTGGGTGGAGGACTTGGTGTTACCGCCCGGACTCACTGGTCCATCTCTTCTCCCATGGCTGCGCCCACCTATGTCTGCATCAAGCTGTGGCTGGGAAAAGGAGATGCCTCGCAGGGCCCTGAGGCCCCAGACGTTGGCAGTGCTATGTGGCTGGTGCGTCTCAACCCCATGACAAGTGTGAAGCCTGGGGCTGTCTGACAGCTCCTCAGCAGCTCTGGCTGGCCCCAGGAGTGGCACTGCCCCAAATGCCACTGCCCTGTCCCTCTGAGGTCCTGGGCCTGCCCAGGCGGGCTCTTGGAAGGCTTGGTTTGTGGGCCTGTCCCAGGAGGGTGCTGGTCCTCTCAGCGGGACATGGGGACCAGGGTTGGGAGGGAGCTGGGGGAACTCGGGGAGGATTCATAAGGGGCTCAGATCACGTCCTGGGGACTTGGCAGCCATAGCCTTCCCTGGGTGGCCATGGGCCTCATGGATTCCCATGGTGGACACCAGGAAGGTGGCCTGGGAGAAGGCAGGAAGAGGAGGCAGACAGGGACACAGGAAGCAGGAGTGGCCAGCCTATACGTGCATGTGAGTCCAGCCCTGTGGGCACACATGGGCCCCTCTCACAGGCACCCCTGGGGGCTTCTGCAGGGCTTGAAGGATGGGGGCAGGGGGAGGAGAGAAAACTGGAAACAGTGACCACCCTTTGACCCCTAGCCTCAGCATGACCTTCCCTGTGGTCTCTGGGCTGGAACAGGAGCCTGGAAAGACAGGCGGGAACTCTGAGACAGCATACGGCTCCCCCGGACCTTGCCAGCCACCCCTGCCAAGCTTGCCCATAAGACCTGTCTAGTCCCCACTGCTGAGAGAGCAGGATGAGGCCCAAGGCTTGGAGCAGCCCAGGGGGAGAGGGCTGGAGCAGAACTCCACGCCACCGAGCGGACGGAGCACTGGGGGGCCTGCGCTGTGTACTGGGGGACCCTGCCTGCTGCCGCCTCAGCGACTTCATCTGTACTGGGAGACTCGCAACACCCATGGTGTTCACCTGGGGGGTACATTCGGTCTCATGGCTCCTCTTTACACTAAGGACGCAACCTGAGCCCCTGACCATGGCCCATGGGCCTTCTATCTGGCCCCTACCTGCCTCTCAGGCCTTCTCTTCTCCCTCCTGCTCCCCCTTGGCCCACTCCCACCACTCTGGCCTCTCTGCAACTCCACAACCAAAACTGGTTCCCCCAAGGACCTGCTGAACCCTCAGCTAGAAGCATGGGCCCCTGGGTCTTCACGGCCAACTCCTCCCTGCCATGCAGGTCTGGGTAGCACAGGTGCCACCACACCAGAGAGGCCCCCACTGCCTCCTGGCCGGAGTGTCTCCCCCAGGCCACTCTTCTTGCCTTCTTCCCAGCACCACCCCCCCTCTGCAAGCATCTTGCTCATGGACTCGTCACATGTTCCCTCCCAGTAAGAAGTGAGCCCTGACAGCCATCATGTTCAAGGCTACATCCCTGCATCTGGGATAGGACCTGGAACTAAGTGGTTTTGAACGGATGTTTGCTGAATGAATAAATGAAAGCAACCCCATAGGCAGGAGTAGGTTACCTAGATCTTTGCCAAATCCAGACTGTTTGAATCCTCCGAAGGGAGCAGCCACATCGGTCTTGTTGTACGTGTTGACAAACACAGTGCCTGCCTGGAGCTTGTCACTGACATACAGGGCCTTGTTGATGTCCCTGGTGAAGACACCAGAAGCCAGACCAAATTCCGTGGCATTGGCCCGAGACAGCACAGCGTCCACGTCCCTGGAGGGAAAGTCCAGGAAGAACTCCCTGAGGGAGGTGCAGGTGAGAGCTTGGCCTGCTCCACACCCCAGCTGCATAAGACCTTCCGAGGAGAAAATGTGCCGGGCTGCGGCACCGGCACAGGATGGGGTTGGGCTGGGCTGTGAGTGAGGAGGAAGGGCCGGGGCCCATGTGCAGGCAGCCACCACAGGGGCTCCTGGATCAGGGGGTGAGCCTTTTATTCCACAGACTGGGAGCAGGGGCCCAGAGAGGAGCCACTGGGTCCTCACATGCAGAACGACCCACATGTGCCTTTGGCAGGTTGGGCATTCACCAGACATCAGTGATCTGGAGACTTACTACAACCATATTTGTTGGCTAGGTGGCAGTGAAGTCTCTTATTCTAATGCCATTGACATATGACGATAATTTCTGGGTTTTTTTGATAGTTGGATAGTAAAATGTGAGGATGAGGCACGATTTTGCAGTTTGCTTCAAGGTGCTATGGAGACAAGGGGTAAGCCTGAGAAGTGACAGCATGGGCCTCCGTGGCCCCACTGTGAGTGGAGTACAGTTTCCCCTTCCAGCCCAGGCTGGCCTGGGTGACTTGCTTGATCAATAGGCTGTGGTGGAAGGGATGCTCTGGGATTCTAAAGAGCCAGATTATAAAGAGCCTTTTGGCTTTCACCTGGCCTCCGAGGGGGAACCAGGTGCCTTGGCAACCCCGAGGCTGCCACGCGGAGGAAGCCTCCTGGGAGACCCCTAGCAGCATGAGGATAGCCACTCTGTCGCCCCAGCTGAGGCCAGATACCGCATGGAGCAGAGATGGGTTCGCCTCATTGAACTTGGACCATGAGTGAAATAAATCTCTGATTATTCCAAGCCACTCAGTGTGGGGGGTGGTTTAGTGCACGGTAACAGACCTTAGAACAGAGCCCAGTGGGCTGCAAGAAACATGCTGGAGCACGTGGCAAGGGACAAGGACAGGGAAGGGAACTGTCTTTGCTCACAGGGGGACTCAAAGCCCCAGGTCTCTTCTCAGGGGTGTGGAGACTCAGCAGGCCGCCCAGGCGGGATGTCAATGGCTTGCACCCTGCCTGAGTTCTCCTCCTCACCGCCCATAGACTACCTCCCAAAGCCCACACGAAGACCCCAGTAACATGTGGGAGAGAGTCAGGGCCCTTGAGACATCAGCAGGATTCCCTACCCATCAGCAAACCGAGAGATGATCATGACAGGTCCAAAGGACTCCTCCTTGGCTATGAACATGTGGTCTTCCACATCTGTGAAAACAGTTGGCTCAAAGAAGAACCCTGCAAGAGAGATGGAGACCCGCTGTACATGGGAGACACAGTGCCCGATGGTCCAGCCTCCCCGTCAGCAGGGCCTGGGCCACACCAGCCACCTGCGGATGACCCGACATAAGCGCCAGGTCGTGGCACTTGGGTGTCGCCATGCTGCAGGTGGCTCTCCCACCTGGCATGTTCTTTGATGTGGGTCTCACCATGCTTCTAAAGGAGTGCTGTTGAGGGAAATGGGGCGGCAGGTTGGCAGGTGACAGAGCTGAGACCTGATCCCAAGTCCAACCCTAGTGCCAGAACCCATGGCCAAAGCAAAGACTGGAGCTTTTCTGGTGACAGCTAATCTACAACCTCCTAGATTGTTTGGCAGGTGAAACCTCCCAGGCAGCTCTGCCACTGACCCTGGTGGCTACAACCCATGGAGTAGAAGGAGGTGAGAGGGGAGGAGCTCTGGACACTGGACCTCCTGGGACTCCCACCCTCTGCCGTCCTGGGGTCCCTATCAAGGCCCAACTTCATGCTCTCCAGTCAAGAAGGGACCACCTAATCCCAACCCTGGATGTAACCCCTACAGGCCCTGGTTGCCAGGTCAGACGCACTTCTGACAACTGAAATGCTTTCCTCTCGCTTTTCTCTAGAGACAGAGCCCTGAGACCTGCTGCACTGAGGTCAATCCCGCCTGACCTCACTGAAATTCAATCCCGCCTGACTTACGAATAATCAAGAGACCGGGAATTTTCTCACTGTAGATTTTAGAGAAATAGAAAATTTCAAAAAATGTTACAAAGTTATTTAACTAATAAAATATTCAATATTTTTCATACATTTATAAATGACATTTTAACACTGATTACAATTGTGAAAATGTGACTCATGTACACATACAGTGGTTTATGTGGCCTGTGTTTACTCCACAGTCTTGCAGCACTTCTGCCGGGGCATGTGAGCCGTGTTGACCACCCCTCTGTCGTCCCCTCCCCATCTACCTTGTACTCTCCCCTATCCCCTCTAGACCCTGAGAGCTGGTCTCCTGGTCCTTGGGCCACCAGAAAGCAGCCCCATCCCGTGCTCTGCCCCTCACTGGGCTGTAGGAATTCTACTCCTTCTCATACCCCCTCCAGGGCGGGGTGATGACTCTCCACTATTCCTGGTTCCCTGGTGCCGCTCTACCCCTTGCTGGCTCCCTAGCCCTGCTCCTGGCACAGGGCCTCCATCCCACCAACCCTGAACCCGGCCATCCTTGCCCTGCAAGGGCCCTGGTGATGCTCCTCCCACCCCACCTGCCTCATGGAACTCGCAGTCCAGCAGGAGTGGGAAGAGGGTAAGTGGACAGTGACAGCAGCAGTGCAGTGGTCACGAGAGCTCTGTTGAGGTGTGTGGTGCCCGGCACCCTGTGACATGGGCATGCCTGGGTTTGGATGTCCTGTGAGCTAAAGAAGCAGGAGCTTTCCAGGTGGGGACACTCAAAAGCCTCCGCTAAGTCGAGCAGCAGCAAATGCATGGAGCCCAGGAAAGCACGAGAAACCTCTGGAGAGAATGAAATGCGGCTGCAGTACAGGTCAAGGGCAAGTCAGGCCTAGATCATGAAGGACTCTGGCTGTCAGGTCAAGGAGTCTGAACTTGCACTGCAGGAGGGTGGGTTACTGCTACGAGGTCTTAACGGAGGAGAGGTCACCAGACCCTGGCAACTGTGTGAGTAAAGGATCAGCAGGCTCACAAGGCCACTTGGGAGGCTGCTGTGACACCGAGCAAGGCAAGATGCAGGGAGCCCGCACAAGGGTCAGGGAGGCAGAGGAAGTCCAGAGTGGGACAATTCTCAGATTTTACAGAATCAGGCAAATAATTTAAATGGGGGTCACAGAAGGAGAAGAGTCAGGGATTCCTTCTTCCCTTTCCTCCTTCATGCCATCAGATTAACTGAGCACCTACTCTGTGCAAGGCCCAGTCTAGGCACAAAGGAGCCAGGGGTGAGGAAGATAGTCATGGCACCTGTCCCTCGGCAGTAGCATCAACAGCCCATCCCTGTGGCTGCTGCACTTCTGGCCTGGATGACTCGATCAGACAGAGGGTCCTGGAGCAGCAGGTGTGTGTGTGTCTGGGCTCAACTCTGGCTGGGACATTGCAGTGACCATTGAGTTTGAAGGGCCTGGGGAACATCCAGGTGGAAGTGTCCAGTGTCGCTGGCTATGCGGTGAGGAGCTCTGGGTGGGGTGGAGCCTGGAGGCCTGTATCTGGTAGGGTCTGAGCAGGGGAGAGATCCTGCAGGCAAACTGTCCCCCATGAGAGGTGCTCCAAGCTAAGGATAGGCAGGGATGCACCTGCATTGAGGGGACAGGTGGAGCAATGGCTGAGAGGTTAACAGCCAGTGAAGTAGAAGGAAAATCATAAAATCTAGTCTCATGAAATCTATCGGGGAGAGACTCTCAAGGCTGTGGTGACAGTAAGGGCAAGTCAGAGTCCAGTTCAATACTGACTAAACCAGCACTGAATAATGCTCGTCCCATTCCAAGGTCTGGCTGGTGCCCAAATAGCCAAGGTCCAGTCCATCCCAGGTCCCAGATGGGGCTGCAGCCTGACTGTGCAGGTACCTGGCCTTCAGCTGTCTCCAGTTCAGCTGGACAGGGAACCAGAGGCCATGGGGCCTGCTGCCTCAATTGACCCAAACGGGCCTGGCACACTCTGACTCACCTGGCCGAGGGATTTGATTCCCACCGCAGACCAGTGTGGCCCCTTCCTTCACGCCGCGCTGGCAGTACTCCATCAGCTTCATCAGGTGGGCATGGTGATTCTGTGGCCCGTGGTCGGTGTCCCTGTCCAGTGGGTTGCCCACCTTCATCTTCCGCACCTCCTGTACCTGCAGAAAGTCCTCCAAGTCAGGCGTGGCTTGTTCTGCCGCAGTTTCTGACAGTGATCCTCACCTGACTCAGCTCTCACGGCTGACCCCTGAGGAAAGTTCACACTCTATTCTAGCCTCAGGGCTTTCCGAATTCTGACTCTAAATCCACCTTCCAGTCTGAAATCCCAAATGGCTCCTATGTGCAGAGGGACAGAAGTCTCCAAGGAGACAGGAGCCCAGCAATAGATGGACTGGGAATGGAGGTGCACAGGAGGGTGGGTGAGGAGGAGAGAGGCTGGCGTATTTGACTAGTTGAGGAGATGGGGCTAAGTACAACATGTATCTGATTCTGGTCCTGCACCAGCCTCATGGATCAAGAAGCTGAAAGAACTGTTTGGGGGACTCCAGGATGTGGGGTGGGTGGGATACACCAGCCCTGCTGCAATAGTCCCGGCGCTAAAGTGGGAAAGAAATTGAGTGGAGGGGAGGGGCCCAAGGCTCTAGTCTGCTGACCCTCCTCCTCCAAGGCCAGGGCATCTCACATCTTGCAAACTCTGCACCCTCAGTCAGCCCTAATCAGACACAGGTGTGACTCGAGCACTCGGGACACCCCTCTGCCCTTCCCACCAAGGCCCACTGAGTGCCTCTGACTGTCCTATCGCCACCCTGTAGCCAAGCCCGGTTGCTTTTGTTCCTCATTCTCTGCTCCTGTCCTGGAGACCCAAACCGTGCCCCAATCTCTCTTGGATACAAAGGACAAGTAGCCTACTGAGCCTCCTGAACACTGGCCTCACTTCCTTTATTTGGGATTGTGACTGTCCTGAGAATTATCCCTGGGACAATGGCCCTTGCAGTCACCCGACTGTGGAAGTCTCATGACTCCCTTAAGACCCCCAGACAGGACCTTGTGTGCACAGCTCTATGTCCCCGCAGCCACACTCCCCCCATGACTGCCACTTTACTAGTAGTCTGTATCCTGGTCCTGCTATTCCTGTGCCGGGCCCATCACAGCAATGGGCCTCGCTTGGCCAGGCAGGCCAGCTCCCTAACTACGGAAGATGACCTTGTGCCTCCCATCACGTGGTAGAGTCCGTTTCCTCACCCCTTAAATCTGGGCCAGCCTGTGACTTGCTTCGGCAGCACAATGCATGGAAGCAATGTTTCGTGCATTTCAAGAAGCCTCTCAACTTGTGCTGTCACTCTCAGGAGTCCTGCCACTGTTCACATGAACATGCCCCAGCACATGCTGCAGAATATAGGCCCCTAGGGCAAGGACAGCTGTCCCACGAAGCTGCCTGCTGCCCCTGAGCCTCACTGCAGATGCTTGGGCAAGCTCTGACAAACCCAGGTGAGCCCCAGTGAACCCCAGCCTAGACTGCCACTGCTGCCCACAGAATCATGAGCTGTGGGCAGGGCTGCCATTTCCAACCACTCTGTGTTGAGGGTTGTTTTAGGGCAAAAGCTTTTCCAGCCCCTCCCAGAAAGTCCTTCCTTTTCCCACTCCTTCCAGACTCTGAGCCACCACCCTGGGTCCAGCGCCAGCTCTCCTCGAGGGACCCCTCCCTCACCCCTCCTCTCACGGGCCCTCTTTTCCCCTGGCTTCTCAGGCACCATCTGTCTGAAACCATGTGTGGAGGTTGCTGGTTGTCTCTCCCGCATCCCTGCCGCTACCTGCTGGGATCAGACGCTGCTCTCCGCAACCTGGGGGTGGAGTTGGGGGGGCCCTTTGCAGAAGCTAAGCCAACCTCAGCTTGCTCCACCCCTGGTATCATGGCCTGGATGAAGGATGGCTGGGGCCTGGCTCATGACAACCCCACAGTGTTTTCCAACAGAGGTGGTGAGGAAGGAGTCATGTCCTGCTTCAAGTGGTGAGAAGGTAATGCTGGTGCCGACAGCCCCATACTCCCCACCATATCTGAGCTGCTTGGAGAGAATGACGCCAACCCGCTGAGGAACCGAGAAGCCAGGCATTACAAACCTCCCAAGGGGACTCAGGACCACCCATCCGTCCGAGGCCAGCATCAAGCCTGCTCTTCCGGGTGTGGCTGAGTGGGTGGATAAATCTGGTGGAAGACACTATCCGATGCCCACCAGATCCCCGAGGCCATGCAAGGTGGCTGCGGAACCCGACGGGAGCTGCTGTCCCCTACTGGCGGCCCACAGCCAAGCCTACCTGCCACAGGGGCCCACAGCCTGGCCACTCAGCCCCAGGGGCATGCCTATGTAGGGGGATTTGTGCTCCAGGGCCCCTGTCCATGGTCAGACCCAGGCTGACCTGAGACCAGACCCTTGTTCCATTCTGTCTGGTCCTCCCCTGGTCCCTTCTCCTTCCAGGCTTCACCTAAGAGTCCACTCTGAGTAAACCACATGCACTGAATTCTTGCCCCAGGCTCCACTTCTAGGCAGCCAACCCAAGACGGGCCCTTTTTGGTGATGTCAATTTGAGCTACAGGTCTGCTATTTCTTGGCGAAATAATAAAATCCAGTGAAGACTCAGCATAGTTCCCGCTGTGAGTTCCCTGACCCCCGTGGGCAGTGTCCTCTAGGAGGAGCCCAGCCTCACTTGACCCCTGCCCTGTCTCCCCTCCTCCAACCCCCTCCAGCCAGGCTGCTGTCCCGGTGAACCAGCAGCCCACAGACCCTGGGGTAGGACTTACCACCCTCCGCACAAACTCATCATGAATGGAGTCCTCCACAAACAGCCGGCCTGCTGCAATGCAGTTCTCTCCTTTGTTGAAGAAAACAGAGCTCATCCCCTTCAGAGAATGGAGAAGAACACCAGGTCACTGCTCCTCCTGGGACACCAGCCCCCCGCTCTGCCAGGGCCCAGCTGCCCTTTCTCATTGGGAAGGGAGGCACCCGTGTGTCCTGACCTCCTCCTGTGGGCCGCACTCAATCCTCAGTCACCTCAAGAGGAGAGGTGACAGGTAACGGTGTGGGAAGTGAAGACGCTGAGGCCCATGCAGCGACAGAGAGACACCACGCCCCAACCCCCACCACTGGAGGACAAGTCTGCCATCCACACTGCAGAGCATGGGGACCCAGTGGGAGTGAGCCTTGGCCTGCCTGAGACCCTCCTGCACCCTGGGTGGGCTCGCTGGGGTGGTGCAGGAGGTGCCGACTCCTGTTTCAGACTCTACATTCTCAGAGCTGACAGGAGAGATGCCAGCCGTGTAAGCACGGAGCAGGTGGCAGGTGACAGGGCACAGGGTGAGACACAGGCAGGCAGCCCTGACGTGGGTGGGTGAGGGGTGGGGCAGCCCTGGCCCAGGGAACTTCCAGCAGGAGTTCACAACAAAGGCCCTTAGAGGCCGCAGACAGCCTGCTTTTTCAAACTCGCCTGCTGTGGGAGACCCAGGGGAGGACGGAGAGCCATGGTCAAGCCTGGCTAGATCCCAGGGCTGATGGGTTCACCTGGGCCCGTGAATAAGGCCCTTGCCTCCCTCAGGTTCTCTACCAAATAAGGTTGGACTCCCTTTCACACCCATGCTAGGGTGTCAGGCCGTCCTCCACGGCACAGTAGAACTTAGGGCCGGGGGCATATTTGGGGACCTGGCAGAATGTGGCCTTACTGGTTTGCTCCCACAGGAGTGAGGACACGACCAAGGCAATAACAATACTAACGGTAAGAACAAGGACCAACACATGTGTCTTATGTGGCACTTGCCACTAATCTAAGCCCTTCAGACATATTCATTCTGCGGCCACCCAGGTGGTGGGTATCACCATGGTCCCTATCCACAGGTGGGAGCACAGACGCCAGAGAGGTTAGGTAACTTGCTCAAGACTGCCCCGCAGGTCAGTGGTGGAGCCAGGCACGTGCACCCACGGCCACCGGCAGAGAGCGTCACTGTCAGCAGGGCTGGGCCCAAGTGCTCAGAGTTCTGCTTTGCTCTTTTATTTTAAAAATACACATTTTATTGTGTATATTTGAGGTTTACAGCATGAAGTTATGGACTACATATAGATGGTAAAATGGTTACCATAGTGAAGCAGATCAACACATCGGATTTGCCCTCTCATCAGACAGAAAAGGGTGCCATGCTTATTTCAGAACAGATGGAGCTGTGGCGTGTGTTTCCTGATTTCATATTGATATGTAATACACACATACACATATGTTATAGGCAGTTGATCTCAGCTATCCTGGCAGTTATGAAACTTCTTGGGGAGTATGTTTGGAGGGCATACGTCTTTCTTCACTAAGCCTGCTGCCTGCCGTGCTATGCTTGTGGTGACAGCATGGACTCCACCAGGGCTACACGTGTGAGTGTGGCTGTGGAATGAGAGACAGAGCCTCCTGGGCTCCACGGTCCCTGTCCCCACTTGCTGTCCCTACCCCTCCAGGCCCGGCCCTCACCATCTGCACAGCCTTGTTGAGGTCACAGTCAGCAAAGATGATGAGGGGTGACTTCCCGCCCAGTTCCAGGGACACCTTCTTCACGTTACTTATGGCACAGCTGCAAGGAACAGAGGGCTGGTGGGGCCGGTCCCTCCAGAGCAGGTAGGGGCATTGGGCCCCCAGGTGGCAGGGACCTGGGCAGGCTCAAAGCATGCTTTGTTGCAAGAAGCAAGACCCAGCCAGTACCTCCCCACTCCCCCCGCCCCTTGTGGCTTCACACAGCCACCTTCCTTTCTTTCCTGGCCCGTATATACCGGGCCTGTGCCCCGCTGCCCCCTGGACTGCCCTTCCTGCTGCACGCTCCACACCTTGTTTCCTGTAGGCCTGTGTTCCCTTCTCTGGGGTGCCTCCCTGATCGACCTGTATAAAACCACAGCCTGCCCGCGCACCCCATCTGCTGCCCTTTGCTCTATTGCATGTTGACCACTGACCCCATCTGCAGAGCATGAGCCTGGCCAGGGCAGGCACGCATCTGTCTGGGTCATACTACAGCCCCAGTGCCAAACACAGTGCCTGTACGCAGCTGGTGCTGCACAAATTAAGGAATACAAAACAGCACCATCAGCTGGTACAGCTGCAGGGGCCCAGAGGCTGTGGCACCTCCCTGTATTAGCAGCAGAGCAAACAGAGAGAGGCTGGGAGTCATGAACACATCACATCAGTGGGCAAGAAATGCACTGCAGGGATGCTGTCCTCAGCTGGACACTCAGTTAACAGCCGGCAGGTAGGAGACTCCACTGGGGAGGAGAGGCCTCCTCTGCAGGAGCAACCCAGGGAGATGGCCCCCATCTCAGCTGCAGGTCTGGGTGACATGGCTGCCTGGGAAGAAGAAAGCAGCAGAACCAGGGATGCTGGGGCAGGAAGCTGTCCAAAGGTCTGCTTTTGCTTTTTTTTTTTTTTTTTTTTTTTTTGAAATAAATTTTACTGTGTGTATTTGAGGTTCATAGCATGATGGCTTTTTTAGTTTTTTACTGTTTTATTTTTTTTTATTTTTAGATGGAGTCTCACTCTTGTCGCCCCAGCTAGGGTGCAAAGGCATGGTCTCATCTCACTGCAACCTCCGCCTCCCGGGTTCAAGCGATTATTCTACCTAGGCCTCCTGAGTAGCTGGGATTACAGGCACGTGCCACCACACCCAGCTGATTTTTGTATTTTTAGTAGAGATGGGGTTTCACCATGTTGATTAGGCTGGTCTTGAACTCCTGACCTCAGGTGATCTGCCCGCCTCGGCCTCCCAAAATGTTGGGATTACAGGCGTGAGCCACTGCACCCAACTTCCCCGCCCCCCACTTTGAGATAGAGTCACACTCTGTTGCCCAGGCTGGAGGGCAGTGGTGTGATCTCGGCTTACTGTAACCTCCGCCTTCCGGGTTCAAGTGATTCTCCTACCTCAGCCTCTCGAGTAGCCGGGAATATAGGGGCATGTGCCACCACACCTGGCTATTTTTTGTTTGTTTGTATGTTTGTTTTGTAGAGATGGGGTTTCACCATGTTGGCCAGGGTGGTCTCAAACTCCTGGCCTCAAGTGATCCGCTGGCCTCAGCCTCCCAAAGTGCTGGGATTCCAGCGTGAGCCACCACGTCCAGCCTAGTATTTATTTTTCTATATAAAATGCTCAAATTGAGGTAGTTTTGTTTTTTTGTTCTGTTCTATTTAATTAATTAATTTTTTTTTTTTTTTTTTTTTTTTGAGCCAGGCTCTCTTTGTTGCCCAGGCTGGAGTGCAGTGCATGATCTCGCCTCATTACAGCTTCCGCGTCCCAGGCTCCTTCCACCTCAGCCTCCCGAGTAGCTGGGACTATAGGCATGTTCCACCACACGCTCGGCTACAGCATGATGTCATGAACTACATATCAATGGTACAATGGTTACCATGGTGAGGCAAATCAACATATCTTGCCACCCAAACCCTCTGTCCAGCTCTGGAGTGCTCAGAGCTGACATTTCCTGAGCCCTCACCGTGGACTTGACTCACCTGTGCTCAGATGTGACTACAACCTATACACCTCAGAGGAAGAGACCAGCTAGCTTTTGAATCAGGAGAGGCAAACCTGCTGTGACTACTTGCAGTTACCCCATTCCCCTACCCACATCACTCAAAGTGCAGGTGCCAAAACCCACCACCAAAAGTTCAGTGTCAGGGCTGGGGCAGGCTCCAGTGTCAGTCAGGGCTCCAGCTGCTACCCTGTGGTCTGGCCCTGGCTGTCTCTCCCAGCTTGTCGGTGATGGAGACGAGAACTCCTGCACTGTCAAACTGCTGTAATGGAACTGGTGGGGGACCCAAGGCATGGGTGTGACCCAGGTCATACTGTGGTTTAGTGACAGAGCCTGGAAGATGACACCAGTCAGTTTGAAGCCAAAGTCCAAGAATGAAGACATGAATTGACCTAGATCACTTCTGTTCATAGAAATAGAATGAAAGCTTCAAACACTAGCCAAATAGACGATGGGACTTTTTTTGATGGTAGCCACATTAAAGGAGCTTGAGACTAGGCTGGGCAATATAGCAAAACCCCAGCTCTACAAAAAAATAAAAAAACGTATCCAGGTGTGGTGGCACTTGTCTATAGTCCTATCTACTCGTGAGGCTAAGGCAGGAGGATTGCATGAGCCAGGGAGGCAGAGGCTGCAGTGAGCCGTAATCACGACACTGCACTCCAGCCTTGGTGACACAGTGAAACTCCATTGAAAAAAAAAAAAAAAAAAGCCTGAAAAGAAACAGGTTTCTTTTATATTAATATATAATAATAAAATAATATATTTTATTATATTTTATTTAACCCAATTAATCAAGAATATTATCATTTCTCAGGTGGATTGCTTGAGCCCAGGAGTTTGAGACCAGTCTGGGCAACACAGTGAGACCTTGTCTCGATGAAAAACATGAAAAATTAGCTGGACTTGGTGGTGCGTGCCTGTAGTCCCAGCTGCTTGGGAGGCTGAGGTGTGAGTATCACTTGAGCCCAGGAAGTCAAGGCTGCAGCGAGCTATGATGGTGCCACTGCACTCCACCATGGGTGACAGAGCAAGACCTGTCTCAGAAAACAAACAAACAAAAAACATCCTATTAATGAGCTATTTCAGTTTTTTGTGGGTGCTCAGTTCTTGAAATCCATACGTGTTTTACACTCTCAGCACCTCTCAATCCAGTCCCTTGCTGGTCTGACAGTGCTCCGCAGGTCTCTGTCCAGGCCTCCCAGGGCTTTGTCAGAAAGGCAGATGCCTCTTCAGCGTTTGCATAGAGCCCAGCAGGGCCGCGGAAGTGGCTGCGCCCTGGAGCTTGAGAAGCAGGACACAACTCCTGGGACAGCACTGCCATGTCCCAGGCGCAGCCTGCAGCAGCCCCTCCTCTGCCCCACCCCCAGCCACGCACCTTTTCATGATGTGCTTGCCCACCTCTGTGGAGCCTGTGAACCCAATTTTCCTCACGTCGGGATGGTCTGAAAGTCTCTGGCCAACCAGGGAGCCTGTGGGTGGGAGGGAGGGGGGAATCAGGGCAGTCCCCCTGGTGCTGGGGAGGCAGGAGCCCACCTCCAGGCCTGCACAGGTCCACTGGGAGTCTGGAGCCCTCAAAATGCTCCCCGCATGCTTGATCCCCATGGTGCCTGGGGCTCGTGGAGCTTCACTCCCTATTAGGGGCTGAACTGTGTCCCCTAAAATTCAAATGCTGAAACTCTCACCCCGTGTACCTCTGAATGGGGCTGTGTTTGGAGACATGACCTTTACGTAGGTGATTAAGGTAAAATGAGGTCATTGGCATGGACTCTAATCCAATCTGACTGGTGTCCTTCTAAGAAGAGGGGATTTGGGCAACGACCATGTGAGGACACAGGGAGTGGAGAGCCGTCTGCAAGCCCAGGAGAGAGGCTGCAGGAGAAGCTGACGCTGCTGACACTCTGATCTTGGACTTCCAGCCTCCAGAACTGAGAGATGATAACCATCTGTTTCTGAAGCCCTGGTCTGCGGGGCTTTGACACGGTAGCCCAAGCAAACCAACTCACTCCCCACATGGTTTTCCACCGTCACGCAGACCCCAAGGTGAGGGCACCAAGCCTTCAGCTCTTGTAGGGGCTCAAACAGAGACCCAAGCATGCCTGACCAGGTCCCTGAGGGGTGTGGCATCCTGAGCATCACAGACTCTAAAACACCCGCCCTCCGGTGAGCCAGCCACAGAAGCCTTGCCACCTGCCGTTCCGCCCAGGAAATGCCGTGATTCCTGCCCTGTCCCATGCCCCCAGCCCCCACTCTGAGCCACGCCCAGCACAAATCCTGTCCCCAACCTGGCTAAGTCCTTTCTATCCCTCAGGTCTCCATCTCAGTGAGACTTCAGAGTGGGCTGCCTGACGCTGCTTCCTCCCAGACTCAGCGTAGCTCCCCACTTAAGCCACTCTCTTGTTTTGGCTTCTGACTCTGCACCCTCCTAATTCGCCTCTTACTTCTCTGACGGCTCTTTTTCCATCTCCTTTGCTCACCTAACCTTAAAATATCCAGCACCTCTGGCTCCGTCCCAGGCCCTCTTCTCTCCTCGGTTTACACTGTGTGCTCAGCTGATCTCACAGGCTTCCAAGGGCCATCTCAGGTACGTCACCCCCTGAAATCGGCCTCTCCAGTCAAGCTCATCTGGGATCCAGATCCACTGGTCACTCCTCTGCCTGCTTGGCATCTGCACTTGGATGTCTTCTGGCTTCTCAAATTCAACAGATTTGAAACTGAACTCTTAATCATTCCCCTAGACCTGCTCTTCCTCCAGGGTTCTCCATTTCAGTAAACAACTTCTCCTTGCAGCCAGCTGGTTCAAGCCAAGAACCCAAGAGTCATTCTTGACACCTCCCTTCCCCATCCCATGTCTCACTCTGTCCAGAGCTCCTGCACCTATCCAGCCCCTTCATCTTCCACCACTCCCCTGCCTCCAGGCTTGTAAAATTCACATGCCCAGGCATACCTGTGAAGGTTCCAGTTTGGCAGGTTTGGAATAAGACCCTTGTATCCTCCCTCTATATACAGTTAAAGCTCTACCAGTGGTTTTGATACTAACTCCATTCCACCACTCCCCATTAAATCACTGTTTTGGGGAGAAAATATTTGCAAAATATATATCTGATAAAGAACTGATGTCTAAAATATACAAAGAACTCTCAAAACTCAACAATAAGAAAACAACCACTAAAAACTGGGCAAAAGACAGAAATAAACACATCACCAAAGAAGATAGACAGATGGCAAGTAAGCACATGAAACAGTGCTCAATGTCATTTGTCATTAGAGAATGAAAAACTAAAACAGCAATGAGATACCACTGCACAGCTACTAAACAACCAGAATCCAGAACACTGATGACGCCAGATGCTGGCATGGATGTGGAGCAACAGGAACTCTCAGTCATTGCTGTGGGAATGCAAAATGGCACAGCCACTTGGGAAGACAGTTTGGCAGTCAGTTTCAAAACCAAATGCACTCTCACTATATGATTCAGCAACTGTGCTCCTTGGTATTTACCCAAAGAAGCTGAAAACTTATGTCCACACCAAAACCTGCAAACGCATGTTTACAGCAGCTTTATTCAGAATTGCCAAAGCTTGGAAGCAACCAAGATGTCCTTCAGAAAGTAGATGGATAAATAACTGATGTGAATCAGACAAGGGATATTATTCAGTGCTAAAAAGAAATGAGCTATTACGTCACAAGAAGTCATGGAAGAACCTCAAATGCATATCAGTAAGTGAAAGAAGCCAAATGAAAAGCCTGCATATGATTGCAATTACATGACATTCTGGAAAAGGCATAACGGTGGAGACAAGAAAAAGATCAGTGGTTGCCTGGGATTAGAGAGAGGAAGACATAAAAGATATAGCACAGAATATTCTTAGGGCAGTGAAACTACTCTGTGTTATACTCTAATGGTAGAGGCAAGGCATTACACAGTTGTCAAAACCCATAGAATGTACAACCCAAGAGTAACCCCTAAACTAGGGACTTTGGGGGATAATGAGGTGTCAATGTAGGTCATTGATTGTTACAAACATACCCCTCTGATGCTGGATATTAGTAGTGGGGGCTGTGTCTGTGTTGGGGTAGGTGATATATAGGGACTCTGTACTTTCTGCTCAATTTTGCTATCAACCTAAAACTGCTCTAAAATAAAGTCTATTTACTAGTAATAATAATAATAGTAATGAAAATAATAACACTTTCTTAGGCTATTTAAGAAATATTTCCAAAAAGGTATCATATGTCAGACCACAGAAATTCTCCATTTTAGAAAACAGGATTTTTACAAGCTGCGATGTGTTGGACTGTGCCTCCCCCAACCACTCACTAGAAATTCATAAGTTACCATCCTAACCCCCAGTACCTCACAATGTGGCCTTATTTGGGGATGAAGTCAGTACAGGTAAAATTAGTTAAGATGACGTCACTGGGGTGGGCCCTGATCCAAAATGACTGGTGTTCTTATAAAAATGGGAGATTTGGGCACAGACACCACACCTTCAGGGAAATGCCATGTCAAGATGAAAACACAGATTGGGATGATGCTTCTACAAGCTAGGAGGAGGCAAAGAAGAACTCTTCTAGAACCTAGAACCTTTTAGATGGAGCATGACCCTGCTAACACCTTCCATCCAGACTCGTAGCCTCCAGAGCTGTGAGGCGCTGCCTTGCAGTGGTTTATGCCACTCGATTTGCAGTGCTTTACAGCAGCCCTGGCAAACTCACATACAGGCCATAGTCTCTGATCATGACATAATACAAGTAGAAATATAAGAACAGAATTTAAATTTTAGACAAAAAACAACTTGGCAATTATTTTAAAATCTCTTTTTACTTACTGTGTTAGAGAGAAGACCAAAACTACAACTATATGATATTTAACAATAATAAAAACATGAACACAACCTGCTCAAAAGGCATGAGGCAGGAGTGCATTTCCAGAAGGCCAGCTTGAGGAGCCCTGCGGTCAATTCCCCAGGGAAACCACTATCCTGGTGAAGATGATCTAAAAACAACCACTTAAACTCCCTGGAAATTTTTCTAAGGGTATACAACAAATGGAAAAACATTCTCCAAGAAAATCTGACTCTCAGTAAGGGCAGGGAAAGTCTGCAACACTGAAGGCACAGTCTGCTCCCTCCCCTTGAGGAAAGCTCCACTCCAAGCAAGTGTGGCCAGGAAGGCAGCGCTCCTTTCCCTCTCAGCTCCCAGCAAAGGAAGCTGGCATCTACCAGTGGGTGCAGGCCACCAAGGCCTCTCATCTCCGCCAACTCTCAGTTGCAGAAGCTAAGTTCTTGGTGACTATGGCTAAGATGCTGCGGCCCCTTCCTCCACCCAGACAGCACGGAAGACTCTACCCCAGTGTGACAGATGGAAAAGACAGTGCATGACTATATTCAAAGTGCAAGCAGAACAAGTGCAAATAAAGAACAAGACTGTCAACCCAGAATCTTACGTCTAGCAATACTGTGTTTCAAAAAGTAGAGGCAAATAAGGATATTGCCAGATAAACAAAAACTGAGATAATCTGTTGTTAGCAGACCCACCTTATAGGAAATACTAAAAGAAGTTCTTCAAGCTAAAAGCAAGTGACTACAGACAGTAGTCAGAATCCACAGGAAAAAGCAAGGAGCACTGTAAAGGTAATTAGGTAATTATAAAAACAGTATCAATGCATATTTTATTTGCTTTCTTCTCTTAACTGATTTAAAAAGCAATTGTATAAAATGATTATATATATAATAGTATAATTGTGGGGTAACAAATAGAAATGTAATATATTGGACAATAAAAGCAGAAAGGAAGTAGGTGAGAATAAAACTTAAATGGAGTAAGGTAATGACACCAGATAGCAGTTCAAATCCATAGGACCAGCTGAAGAGGAGCAGGACTTGTGAGTCAGATAACATAAACTCTGTACATAGGGACTTGTTCTCCTTTCTTTTCTCAACTTCTTTAGTAGATGTAAAATTATATAAAGTAATATATGTAGCAATGTATTATTGGGTTTGTAACATATACAGATGTTCTATGTGTACAAAAATACGTGATCTTAGCACAAACAGGGAGAAGATAACAGACCTATCCAGAAGTAAGATTTGTACATTTCACTGGGATTAAGTTCATATAAATCTGAAGTTGATTTTGATAAGTATGTGATAAGTCCTAGAATAACCACTAAGAAAATAACTACAAATGTATACTGAAAATAATTATTGAAAGCATTAAAATGTTATGCTCGGAAATATTCACTTAATGCAGAAGAAATTAGTACAGCAGGAGAAACAGAGGGAAAAAAGACAGCAGACTCATAGAAAATGAAAAGTAAAATGGTAAACCCACTGTATCAATATTAACATTAATGTAAAGTCTCTAGTCAAAGGCAGAGATTATGAGACTGGATAAAAAACAAGATCCAACTATATGTTATATATGGCACATTTTAGATTCAAAACTATGAACGGGTTGAAAGTAAAAGAATGTAAAAATATATATCATGTCAACAGCAACCATTTGAAAGCTAGTGTGGTAATACTTATAACACAGAATTGACTTTAACACAAAAACTATCATGAAAGATAAATGGGGCTATAATGATAAAAGTATCAGTCACAAGGTGTGAGGTGTAATCAAACTTTTTTTTTTTTTTTTTGAGACGGAGTCTCGCTCTGTCGCCCAGGCTGGAGTGCAGTGGCCGGATCTCAGCTCACTGCAAGCTCCGCCTCCCGGGTTCACACCATTCTTCTGCCTCAGCCTCCTGAGTAGCTGGGACTACAGGTGCCCACCACCTCACCTGGCTAGTTTTTTGTATTTTTTAGTAGAGACGGGGTTTCACCGGGTTAGCCAGGATGGTCTCGATCTCCTGACCTTGTGATCCGCCCGTCTTGGCCTCCCAAAGTGCTGGGATTACAGGGTTGAGCCACTGCGCCCGGCCAAACCTTTTTTTTTTCAAGACAGAGTCTTGCTTTGTCACCCAGGCTGAAGTACAGTGGCACGATCTCAGATCACTGCAAACTCTACCTCCCAGGTTCAAGTGATTCTCACGCCTCAGCCTCCAGAGTAGCGGAGGTTACAAGTGCCTGCCACCATGCCCAGCTAATTTTTGTATTTTTAATAGAGACGGGGTTTCACCATGTTGGCCAGGCTGGTCTTGAATTCCTGACTTCAGGTGAACCACCCACCTCGGCCTCCCAAAGTGCTGGGATTACAGGCGTGAGCCACTGTGCCTGGCCATCACCAAAACTCTTTCAAATGCTTTCCTTATCTGAACCAGAAAAAAACTAATGAACTAAACTTTCAACCCAAAAAGCTACAAAAAAAAAAAAAAAAAGAGAAAAAGAAAATAGAAGAACCACTCAGGAGAACACAGAAGAGAACAATAAAAGCAGGGGGAAACTAGAAAAATAGCAATGGAAAAGGTAAGGAAATCGAGGAACTGTATTTGATTTTTTTAGGGTGGAGCATGGAGACAAGCAATAACTTTTCACCAATTTAATCAACTTAAAAAGAGAGAGAAAAAGGAAAAATATAAAGAATGTATTATAACAATCAAAAGGAAAATCCAAAAAGGAGATAAAAATTATGAGAGATTATTATATACAACTTCATGCTAATACATTTAAAATCTGCATAAGAAGGGACTTTTCCATAAACCAGACCACTACACACAACAGAAACTTAAAAAGTAATTCATGTATGACCTCCCTAAATGCTCTAAGCCTGAAATGTTCTACAGAAAAATTCTCTCAAACTTCCAAGGGCAGATAACTCCCAAGTAACAACTTTATTCCAGGGCGCACAGACACACACACACACACACACACACTCTCACACAATGGAACACATTCAGCTGGGGCATCTGAAGACAAAAGCCCTTCCAGGTGCAGGCGCTCTTCCCCATGGGAGCAGCCTCCTTTGCCACAGGCTGGCCCCCGCCTGGGCTCTCCCCAGGCTGCTGTGCCCTCATGCCCCTATCCAGTAGGGCCTGCTCTGCCCAGTGGCATCTCCAGCTGCTGGAAGCCCTAGCCCTGCCCCCGACCATGGCTCTTACCAGATCCTGGAAGGACGTTGACCACACCTTTGGGAATGCCAGCCTTCAATGTCAGCTCTGCAAACTTCAAGGCAGTGAGTGGGGTCACCTGGGTGTGGGGCCAGGAAAGGAGACTGGGTAAGGAGGTTTTTGAAAGTGGGGCTCTGCCTTCCCTCCCTGCCTTCCTCTCCCAGCAGCCCAGCAGCAAGCAGGGAGGAGTAGTTGCAGACTGTGGCACCAGGAAGACCCCAGGAAAGCCACCAGAGGGGGCCTTGCCTGCCCAGCCGGCATGCCCACAGCACCAGCTGGGAATCAGGGTGGGCCAACCTCTGGTGCCCTAGCTTCTCCTCCTGGCAGGGCTCCAGCCCCCGGCCAGGCCTGGGTTCCCTTCTGCACAGCAAAAGTTTCTAAAGCCAGAGGTTAAGGTCTCCTCAGAGGGTTGTTGTGATGCTTAAATAAGCAAATGTATGTAAATTACTATCTAATTTGTAATACATGTTGAAATGCTTGAGGCATGCCTGACTCAGGGTAAATACTATCAATGTCAGTCATCATTATTGTTTTTCATTACATCAATGCCCTTGCTGTGAAATTACCCCAAAGAAGCTGGCGAGTGTGTGCCCTCCTGGGCACACCATCCCTGCTATGTCATGCACCATCCTGGGAGGCAGGCAGTGGGCAGGCTGTCATTGCCAATGTACAGATGAAGAAACTGAGGCTCACTGGGGGTGTCCTCACTTCCAAGGACCTTTCCAGCATGCCTGGGTGACCCTTGACATCCCGCCTCTACTCCCCCACCTACACCCCTCAGACACCACACCGCATAGATTCTCTGTGCAGGGATGGGGGCCACAAATCCCACTGCTCACCTCGCTTCTCTCCAGGACTTCTGGTCTCAAAAGCCACATAAGAGACGTGGCACTATCTTTGTGGATAGACTATTCAGGCTGTCTTAGAGCACAGGGCCTGGTTTCTGCCCCATGAATCCAGAGTGCCGAAATCCCTGCCTCTGCTCACCTGAGCAGCTGCAAGTTCCAGCACAGCCAGCTGGCCTCAAGCAGCCGTGGCTGAAAAAGAGTCTGCTTTGGAGAGTTCTGCCTGCCACGTATGCCTCTGCCCAGTGAGAGCAGGGCCATGGAGAACAGCTGGCACTAGCAGGACCCTTCGTCCAGTGCCCATGTGGCCAAGAGAGGCCCTTCCCTTCCTCCCTTATAGAGTTAGTTCCTGATCCTCTCTGTGGCCTGCAGGCCCTGTCTGGAGTGAGCCCACGCTCACCTGAGCAGGCTTGATCACCACTGTGTTCCCGGCAGCCAGGCAGGCAGCTGTCTTCCAGGACAGCATCATCAGGGGATAGTTCCAGGGGATGATGATGCCACAAACCCTGCCACACAAAAGAGGTTGGCCTTTGTCCCTCTTCTCCACCAGGCCCACAGTGACCTGCCAGTTCCCTCCCCCTCACCCAGGGCCTGACATCCACTCTCAAAACCAGGCTTCCTGATAAGACACTCAAGGTCCCTCTGAGAGGCAGCTCACGCCTGCTCTTTCGGTCCTAGATGCTACATTAAGAATTGGTCTGGCAGCAGCCCCTCTTCCTAGCAGGGCAGGATGACCTGGGACACTGGACCATTTCTGATGGAAGTTGTGGAACTGTCTGGGGCACAGGCAATGAGAGAGGGTGATGGCGAGCAGGCACAGGTGAGGACACAGGCCAGGGGGACCTAAAGAGGGTCAGGGGTCACCAGGGGTGGGTCAGGAGGGCCTGGAGAGGGTCCTGTGTGAAGCCAGGTGTCAGTCCTCAAGAAGAGAAGACAGAGTCAGCAAGCCAGCACCGATGAGTTCAGGGTGCTCTGTGTGAAGCCATGGTGCCCAGTGTCAGCACCACCCTGGGTTCCAGAGCAAGCCTCTGGTCAGACACAGGTGTTTCACACTCAGAGCACCGTGGGCACTGGGGAGGCCGCAGAGTCCCAGGGACCAGCTGGCACACTGGCCAGGTATGAATCCTGCATGGCCCTGCCTTCGCCCCATACAGCACCACTCTGGGTGAACGCTGGACAGTTAGATGAGGACATCCACACAGAGCCCCGCAGACCACGAGCCGTGCTGTCACCACCCCACCACCATCACAGGGTGTTTCCCCAAAAGACAGCTGCTTAGTCAGACCCAGGTGGTGGGCAGGACCCACGTGAGGTATCATGGGGGAGCAGCGGGGGGCACTTAAAGGGTAGGGGGGCCGCCCCACACCCCACACGCACCCAGGAGATTAGGAGCACAGCACGGGCTGCTGAGTGTTCCCAGGGAGCAGGGTGAGGCTGTTGGTTACAGTGAAGGGGGCTGAGGGGAGCTAGGAAAAGAAAACACATCAGAAAGCCCCACAGTTCTGCGCTGAATTGTGCCCCCACTCCCCAGTTCGTATGCTGAGGCCATCATCTCCAGAGTCTAAGGGCATGCCCTTGCTTGGAGACAAGATCGCTGCATTGTAATTAATTACCATGTGGTAGCACCGGGGTGGGTGGGCCCCCAATCCAGCTGGAATGCTGTCCTCATACAAAGAACACCACATGGAGAGACAGACTCTCACAGTGGGAATGCCAAGAGGGCATGAGGCAGAGATGGGGGCTCCCTGCAAGCCAAGGAAGGCCAGAGGTTGCCAGCAGCCACCAGAGGCCAGGAGAGAGGGCAGGACAGACTCTCACAGCCCTCATGTGGAACCAGCTCTGCCGACATCTGACCTCAGACTTCCAGCTCCCAGAACCGTGAGACAAGTTTCCGTTGATTAAGCCCTGGATTGGTGGTCCCTTCTCCAGCAGCCAGAGCTGACTCCCACACTCACTGGTCAGGGGAAAGGCCAAACCCTGGAACCGGAGTGTGCAGAGCCAGCCCCGGCACAGGGTCAAAGGAGCAGGGCTGTGGGACCCAGGCCCAGGTGAATCCTCCCTGCCCAGTTGCTATGAGAACCGACCTTCATTAGCCTTACTGCCTCTGATTCCTAGTGGCCTTTCTTAGTTGGAGACTGAGTGGACTGAGTGGACAACCACCCCGTGGGTCTTAGGACTGTCCCTCCCTCCCTTGGGGCCATTCTCCTGCTGTGCACCCCTAAGCCTGTCCCTCCTCTGCCCTCTGATGCTCCTGGGGAGCTGCGTGGATGGTGAGGGTGGAGGGTGGAGTTCCTTCTCTCTCTTGGGAGCATGGGGCCTGGGCAGGGGACACCAAGCAAGCTTTCTTGGTGTCCCCAAGAAACGCTTGGCTCACTAGGGATCTCCAGTGGCTGTTGGGCCGGGATGCGGCTGAGGACATGAGGGGAGAGGGCTCCCGATGAGGCAGCCTCACTGC
Organism: Piliocolobus tephrosceles; assembly: GCF_002776525.5. Lineage (NCBI taxonomy): Eukaryota > Metazoa > Chordata > Mammalia > Primates > Cercopithecidae > Piliocolobus > Piliocolobus tephrosceles. The sequence continues at coordinate 42,060,251 of NC_045435.1, forward strand.
TGGGTTTGCTGTGGCACTGGCCAGGGAAGGAGATGGGTAGCCCCTCACCCTGGCCAGGCCCTCCTCTGGCACCGCGTGCAGGCCCAGTGAGGGTGGACCCAGGGCTGGGGCTCTGTAGGTCCGGTCACTCAGTCATTCTGCACTATGTATGGGACGCTGCAGGTGTGCTGGGATGATGACAGGCATGGGCACAGGGCAGCATCAGTCTGAATGGTCACACAGAGAATAGAATGGGGTCATACATTAGAGAGGGCAGGCTGGGAGCAGAGGTCTCAGGGATGCATCACAGATGAGAGCTGGAGGACAGCTGGTGAGGGCTGGAGGTGGGACACAGGTGCAAGTGCTCAGCGGGGCACGAGTGCGGAGAGCCCAGGATCTGCGAGGCCAGCACAGCCAACCACAGTGGACTGGGGAGGGGGCCAGGATACCAGGCTCGGATTGCAAAGTCAAGCGAGGAGTTTGATTCCATGTCAAGGGCAAGAGGATTCCGAGTGGATCTGTGAGTCTCTTGTGAATTTCCTAATACGAACATCCGAAAGAGCTGGACTCTGCTCCTTCTCAGAACCACATACAGAATTCTCCTCTTAGCCCCATCACCCAGGAGGCCCGGCCCTGCATGGCTTCCTCACCTAGCCCTCCTAACTCCTTCACAGCACACCATGCCCTAGACACCTGACACTCACCCATCAAAACAACTCAGTGAGGACGGGACTGTTTTATTACCATTTGACAGTTGGGGAGACTGAGTACAGACAGGCTGGGAGCTTGCCCTAGAAAGGGGAGGAGCTGGGATTCCAACCTTGGGTTCTGGCTTCAGAACATTCCCACTGAGGCGAGGTCCCCTGTGAAGGTGGGGAGGGGTGAAGCCCAGAGGCCGTGGCGGCCTCCCTGCCAGGCAGAGACCATTAGTTCCAGAATCACAGCCTGCCAGGCGCGTGGTCAGCAGTGGCCCTGCCTGCCTGCCTTTGGGTGAGCCCTGGTCTGTGTGAGCTGCTTGTACCAGGCCCCAGGGCAGGATGTGTTCACACTGGGGTGCTGACCGGGCGTCCAGTGTCCCGGGTCCAAGGCCAGCCTCACAGGGTGACACAGGGATGCTTCTGGGTGACAGAGTGTCTGTTTCCTCCTCAGTCTGATGGGGGTGGACACCCCCCACCCCATGCTGGCAGCTGGGAGGGTGGGCAGCCTCACAGACCGAAGTGTGGTTCTGACCTGTGGCCCCAGGTGGGCCATGACCCACTCTGCCCAGCCCAGCCCCTCTCAAAGCACGACAAAGGTCTCTGACCACTGCCCCATAGCAGGGTTTCTCGGCCTCCACACCACTGACATTTGGGGTGGGGCAGTTCTTTGTTGTGGGGGGCTGTCCTGTATCACCTCCTCTGTCGGGACAACCAAAACCATGTGCAGACATTGCCCGATGTCCTCTGTGGGGGCCCTGGAGGCGATGCCTCCACCTGTAGCCTGGCTCCGCCCTGGGGCTCTGGAGTGAGAGGTTTCCTGGTCCACAGCCCACTTTCCCACAGGAGCCTCCTCCAGCCTGTGCCTGAGGACTTGATTGTTCATCTGCATGAGCTGGCAGTGACACAGGGACATTGGAGCATGTTCTCCTTGCAAACACTCTCACATTCAGGTGGAGCTGAGGGGCCTTTGGCCATGCCCACAGCTGTGAGGTCCCCTACCCTGTAAGGGGCACAGAGCAGGCGGGAATGACTGTGGTGCTGATGCCAGCTGGGTCCTGCTCCCAGGTCACCCTGGCCGGGTCCTCCTCTGGCACCATGTGCAGGTGCAGTGAGGGTGGACCCAGGGCTAGGGCTCTCTAGGTCCAGCTGCATGCATGTTCCCAGCACAAATCGTGGATCAGGGCTGCGCCAGCACCTGCCACTCTGGTGTTTGCTGTCACCAGCCAAGCACAGTGGCCATGCACTCTTGGGTGAGCCTCCTCAGGCACGCATGTGAATGACTCACCAGGACTAGGGCCAAATCAGGACGTATGGCCTGGAGTGGTCACTTCCCAGTTTCCACTGGCAGGGTAAACTCAGGACCCTGTGGCTGTATTCCAAGCCTTTCTCCCCACTCCTGCCCTGGGGCCACTGGGTGGCGAGATGAAGTGCCTCCCACCAGGTTCATTTCCCGGTGCCTACATGCTCGGCGTCCGGCGGGGTCTGCACTCCTCCTGCTGAGCGGCTCTCATCCTCTGACTGTTCCTCCTTTGTTCTATGCTTCCTGTTCCTCAGTGCTGTGCAGGAGTTCCTCATCTTTGTGAACACTGACCACCATTCCCATTTTGGACATTTTTTGGGTTTACTCTTGTTTCCCACCCTGGACCTGACTGATCCAGTGTTACTGGGGGATTAAATACAATTGTCCTTAAGTCCTTACAACAATGCCTGGTATGGAGCAGGTGCTCCAGAAGCACATGGATGGCTGTTTGATAAACACACGCACAGGGTGCGTGAGCTCCCACAGGCTGTGTGCTATAGCCCCACGTACTGCGTGGAAAGCACCGCGAGGCTGCACCTCGCCCTGGGCAGGGACTCACCCGACAGGCTCCTTCCTGGTCAAGGTCAGGTTGCGGTTGGGTCTGGCCTGGTTAATGGGGATGGTGGAGCCCTGGAAGAGGAATGGGGCAGTCACCCAGGGGCCCAGGGTCCACACCCCTTCCCCTCTGGGCAACCAGTCTCCCCCAGTGGCTCCAGGAAGAAGTTAAAGCCACCAGCTTAAGTGTGCCCTGAGGCTTGAGAGACAGGCAGGAGGGCAGCCAGAGGGCAAGGTGTTTGTTCTACCCTGAGCCTGGCAGGCAGAGCCTTTGGGTGGAAACTGGTCCTGGTACCTGCAAAACCTCTAGCTTTGGCATTGGAGAAAGAAAGGGTGAGGGTGGGGGCGGGGCCGGGTGCCCCCCTCCCCGCAGCTTTAAGCAGTTGAGCATGTGTAGGAAGCCCAGGCCTGGGGCCAGCTGCAGCCAGAAGCTACATGGCAGCAGAGTGGAGTGGTAACCAAGCAGCCCACCTCCCTTGTCGCTGTCATGCCCTGGTGGAGAGGAGGAACCATGGAGCGTAGATCTGGCAGAGATGCCATGAGCGCTGCAGGGGTGAGTCTCCCCAGGGAGCCTCTACAAATGGCCCTCAGGTTCCACAACTGATGGTGGGGGCCTGAAGATATGGTGAGCACTCCCTCCTGTGATGGTGTTGACTGTCCCTGTTGACCTTAGGGCAGGGACATGGTGCCCATAAACCCAGAATAACTGCAGAAGCCCCCAGCAAAGCAGGCAGAAGAGAGTGTCACAGGGATCCCAAGCCCGACAGTGACCTGCTGCCGCTGGGAGATAGAGTGCCTTGGGCAGGGACCTAAAGCCAGGAAGGACCTGCACCCTCAGCCCTGCAACCACATGGAACTGAACTCTATCAACACCAGAACTCTCCCGGATATAGGTTCTGCCCCAGAGCCTCCAGATAAGGCCCAGTCCAGCCAGCGCCTTAGCTTTGGCCTTGTGAGACCTCGGCATGGAACCCAGCCCAGCCTTCCTGGAATTCCCACCAGCAGAACCACAAGCTAATAAACAGGTGTTGTTCCAAGCCACCAGCTGTGGTCATTTGCTGTGCAGCATGCAGACTACTGTGCTGCCCTCGGGGTTCCCCTGTACGGCTGGGCCAGTCTGTGTATGCTCACACTGGTGGGAGCCTGGGCCCCACCTGGATCTTGTCGCACCAGCCGGCAAAGTAGCGGAAGGTCTGGATGGACATGCCCACGTGGGTCTTCAGGGCCAGCGTGTAGACGGCACCCGCATCCAGGGCCTCAATGGTGGCCAGCTCTTCCTGGTGCTGCTCCATGAGATCTGCCAACCTGGCCAGGGTAAGGGGAGGCGGGAGGTGGGCTCAGGCCTGGCACGGCCTCGTCTGCCCTCACAAGCCCTTCTTCAAGGAGCTGAGGCCCTGCCCTCCACCCCAGATCTGCCACTCTCAGATGTGAGGACCTCTGTTTCTGATCCACGCAATGGGCCAGCACCATTTACTCCGCTGGATGGCTGTGAGGATGACACCCTCTGTCCCTCTCTCCTTTCCTTGCTCTTCCCTCCCTTCCTTCCTGAAATATCTGCGGATCCACTACTTTATCCTGTTCCTCTGAAATTATCCTACAGAGGCATTCACTCACTTGCTGTAGACAGCAAAGGGGTTATGGCCCAAGAGGCCGCCCTTCCTTGAAGACAAGTTCGAGCTTGTCTTCAGAAAGCTTGAACCAGGAGAAAGCCCGTCTGTCTTTCCAGCACCAGTAAAGCAAGGTGGTGGGGGCGTGCTCCTGAGGCTGGTGTCTCCAGAGGTGGAGAGGGGGCCCTATCCCCATCACAGGAGGACTGACTAGGGAGCAACGGCGGGGCTGGCGCTTTTACACAGACCGGCTCCAGGCTGAGCATGCCAAGGTCGGGTTGCCCTCCCTTGATTCTGATGGATGTGCAGCTCTGGGCAGCCTGGGAGTTACGAGGGTGCCCCTCTCGTCCCCTAGGGGGAGGGTGGACAGGGAAAGTGGAGACCACAGGCCCAGAGCAAACTCAGCCTTGCAGACAGGACAGCTCGGGCCCAGAGGTGAGTGTGGGATCAAAGCCTGCCAGCCGTTTCCCACACTGCTCCCCTCTGCACACAGGCACCACGAAGCCCACATGCACCCCAGGCCTGCTCCGGTCCTCACCTGCCTACATCCCCCAGGACCCGTGGCAGCTGTCCATGCCACTCAGGATGCATCTGCAACTCTGTGCCTGGCCGAGCAGCTCCTAGCCCTGTTTCCATTTCATTCTGGGGCCACGAGAGCCGAGCCCCTCTGCCTCCCTCCTCCTCTTCACATTGGCCTCTTCCAGGTGCTCAGGTCAGTCAGGCCTCCGGCCTTGGGGCTTTTGGGGGGCTGTGTTGCACATCTGGACGCTCTTTCCACACTCCTGTTTCTCCTCCCAGCCCAGCCTTCTGTACTTGCTTCAGACACGGACTCAAACGCAGTACCCTCTGGGAAGCCGACCCGAATCCCCACCTACCTTCTGACTGATGAGAGCTCCCTGTCACATCCTCTGATAACCTCCTCTGCCTTTCTTCACTCCCCCACCACTACAGTTTGTAACAGACATTCACGTCGATGATAATTTCATCACAATTTGCCTGCGCACTGGAATCCAGGCTGCAGGAGGCACGGCATCGTCCAGTTCCCTGCTCTCTGCAGCGCCCAGCTCCAGCACAGCACTGGGCACGTGGGAAGCATGTGCCCAGTTTTGCTGGGCTAGTTTTATGCTAGTTTTATGCAGCTCAGGTTTGCTGCATAAAACTGAGTGAGGCCACCCTGGGCAAGAAGAGCCCATGTGTAAATCGGTTTCTGAGAAAAACCGATTGGTACGGAAAAGAGTGAAAACACCATCTAGCGGCCATCAGAGGACTGGGCTCCCCAGCTGCGAGGACAGAGGAGCTGCCTCTTTGTTATATAAATGAGACACATTTGCTCCAAAGCCTGCTGGCGCCAAACTCAAATTTTTCCACTCCCAGTTAGGCTTAAAGTAGCCCAAATAGGTACGTTTTTAGCCACTTAGGGCCTGCTGCTTTGCACACCCGGAGGAACCTCAAGCAGCAGCTGTTGCCCATTGATAAAACAGGGCCTTGCGGTGATAAGGCGAAAGCTGCTACTGCCCTTAGCAGCCCTCAGACCCAGAGGCTCCCCCTGCATCATTCTGTGTTGTCACCTGGACATGGTAAAGCCCACACGGCAGCCTCAGGACAGTCTTACTGCTCGTCTTCTGCAACCCTGCCCAACCCGCAGCCCACTAAAGCTTGTGGTGTGCCATGCCTCCCGTGCTCACATCCTTCTCCTTCATCAGCCCCAATCCCTTGAATCCCCCACATTTCTAGACAATTCCACCTGTGTGTGACATGGCTGTGTCATCAATCCAGTTCCCAGGACACACTTTCTAAAGCAGCCATCACCCGAGTGCACTATTCGGGAAGCTCTGAGAGGCTGCCTTGCAGGACTATTCTATTTTCACCTCAGTTAGGCTGCTGAATTGACACCCTGGCACCCATACTCCCCAGAGCCCGGTCCCTGGGTGCCAGGGTAGCAGTGCAGGAGAAGTGAAGCTGCCGCCATCTCCCTCTGAAGGTCTGCAGGGCAGATGCAGGGGTGCTCAGCAGGCTCAGCCAGCCCTACTGACCACCAGCAGCCTGGACCACTGTCAGATTCTCGACCATGGACCACAGTGGTATCTGGGCAGAGCCAGCAGCTCCCCCATGGTCTTTCCCAAGAGCTCCTCTTTGAGGCCCCACTTGGCAGCTGGATACAGCTGCTCCTACTCCCTGGAGGTTCTATCCTGTCCATCAGTTCAGGGGACTGCCTAGGAACCTTGTCTAACTCTCCCTCTGGATCCTTCTTCCCAGCTTCCACAATTGTGTAATGTCTGATCCCTGCAGTGAATTTCATGTTCCCTACACCAACGGTGGTCCCCCACCCTGACAGGGTGCTCTGCGGCCATTTATCTGGGAGCTCCTGTTCTGCCCCCTCCGGGACACCTAGACCCAGCCTCTGTTGTGCTGAGCTGAGGCAGAACCAGTAATGGGCACTCCCAGGTCTCCACGGGGCCTGAGAGTTTGCACAGGGCAGGAAAGGGTCCACTTAACAGCTGCCCAGGGTGCTCCCTCACTGTCATTGTGGGTGAGTAGGAGCTCTTATGACACAAACCACCAGATGGCAGCAGAGGACGAGGGAGGGACCCCACGTGCGCTGTTGGCCACGTAGTCCACCAAAGCATGCGGGGCCCAGGCCAGAGGTTCTCCCACCACCTGGTGTGCCTGTTTCACAGCTCTGCCTGACCTCCAGGAGCTCTAGGGACCGCTTGGCATGGCCAGTGCCTTTCTAGAATTGAGGGGCTTGCAAAGGGGACTGGAACCTACGAAAGTCTGGGCATGCCTGGCTACCACAGCCCTCCCTGCCCCAACCTTAACCTCCATTAGGTTTTGCAAACCATGTTCTTGCAACTCTTCTCTCTAGTTTCCTGCTGCTGGGCTGCCCCGGCTTTTATGGCCTCTGGAGTATACTAGAAACAGAAGCCATTCCGACCGCAAGGCCAAGGCAGGGTCTCTCCTGCCAGGTGAGAAGCCTCGCTGGGACCACGCCATAACTCGGCTTCATACCCCCAGAGGTTCCCAGGACCCCAGCAAAGATCCAGGCCCCGAGACGCCTGTGCTCTTGGCTCATCTGGCCGCACCCTCCCTTCTTCCAGGAACATCACCCCACCTCTGTGAGGGTGACTGCTCCTTCCCGCCAGGCCCTGTGGTTCCAGGGGCGTAGCACCTCTCTTCTGAGCCTCCCTATCACTCTGTGGTCATAAGCTAAAGTCATCATAAGTCCTTTTGCCTAAGATGTCTGAACTGGAACTAAGGAGAGAAGGCCCCTTTCTCTCTGGCTTAATTTTTTTTTTTTTTTTTTTTTAAAGAAAATGTGAGACCTATAGATTCTAGCAGTCAGAGCCAGGCTGAGCAAGCAGAGACCAAACCAGTCCCTCTCTGGCCCTTGCTGTCTTCTGCGTGCAGGAGCTAAGTCCCCTCCAGCCCAGGCTGGCGAGGGAAGTGCTTTGCCTGCCTCAGAGGCCCAGCCTGCGCCTACTTTGGAAGCAGCCCTTGGCTTCCGCACCTCCTCACCTCCACCAGGCACCTCCCGAGGCCACTCTGCTGAAATGCCTCCTGTTTCTCCCATCCCTTTCTCTGAGAAGCCTTTTCTGAGCCTCAGGCAAGGAGCCCCAGCCTAGTCCATCTGATGGCCTCAGTCCCATGACCTCCCCAGGACGCAGCTCCTCCTGGCAGTTAAAGGGGCCTCTACACAAAGGGCCCCCCCGCCCTTCTCGGAAGCTGATGGTGGCAGCGGCTGGCAGGTGCGTGTTGGGCTCCCACCTGTACAGCAGCCGGCCCCGGTCCCGCGCGCTGATCTTCCCCCACCGTCCATTCTCAAAGGCATCCTTGGCTGTGGCCACTGCCTTATCGACGTCGGTGACTTGGGCCAGGGATACCTGACAGATGACCTATAGTGGAAGCAGAGCCATGACCAGTTCTCTTTCAGCCAGTTGCACACAGACACCCCTGCCCGCCTCCCTGGCCACCTCCTGGGGCTCCACTGAGGCGGCCCCCAGCCACATGGGCAGGTGTGGAGGTGAAGCACGGCCAAAGGGCAGCCCTGGGAGGGCTCACACAGGAAGGGAAGATGGTGGCCTGGGAGAGGATTGCTTGTGTGTCTACACCCCATGGTCCTGACCCTGTTCCTGCTCTGAGTGTGCCATCCGTGCAGGTTTCCTCACCTCGGTGCCTGCTGGGTGTGGTGAGGGGAGCCAGTGGGTTCTGGGGTGGGAGGGCAAAGCCATTGCCTCCTGTCTGCCACCACAGACAGCCATGCCCCTTCTGCCAAGGCCCCATCCTCAGCCCCTCCTGATGCTCCATCCCAAGGGCACTGCACTGTCCTGCCTGTGTCCCTACCCCCTCCCTCTCCCTTTACAGATGAGTCTTTCATTAACTCCCCTCAAATGACTCATTTTGAGTGTGCTCTCTGTCTTCTGCAAGGACTCAGCTGATTCTATTGGATGGACAGGATGGAAAAATATCAGTGTGCAGTCATAAGAGCAAGCCTGGCTTTGAAACCTGTGTTTCAGATATACTCATGTGTGTATCTACCACAGGCATGCTTTGGCTCATGATGCCACAAGGTCACAGTCAAGAGAGAGCAGCAAACACGGGACTCAAGTTGAGGAAGAATGTCCTAATGGTGGAGGGCTCAAGTATTAGACAAAGTAGTTCTCACAGTGGGGCTACTGCTGAAGTGTGGAGGTGTGGCAGTGGCCTAATTTCTTCCTTGGGGTAGAAGGAACTCTGTTCCCAGTCTCTGAAGCAGGTGCAAGACCCTTCTGAGCCCTCCTGCCTCCCACCACCACCCTGCACCTCCTCTCTAGTCCACTGCAGTAGGGTTGGTTGGAAACGAACTGGCATCCTTTCCCGTCCCTCTCAAAGGCATGCGTCCAAGCAGAGGCTCTCAGGGTCAGGACCCTGAGAGGCCAGTGGGGGCAGGGAAGGAAGGACAGGGAGGCTGGGGAATGTGGAGAAGGGGCTCTGGGCTTGCACTCACACTTCCATCGGTGGGATTGATGGTCTCAAAGGTCTTGGCGCCCTCAGCATCCACGAACGCCCCCCCGATGAAAAGCTGGTGGGGCATGTGGAGGGTGCGCTTGTTCGCTGCCATTTCCACCTGAAAGAAAGGCCCCAGTGACAAGCACAAAGCCATGCAGGGCACAGGAGGCATACACAGAGGACCACACAGCCACACACGCGTACTGCCCAGGGGCCTCCTGGGGCTTCAGAGCTGCATGTGGGTAACAGCTGAGCAGGAGAGAGATGAAGGACAGGCTCTGAGGCCAGGCTGCCTGGCGGGAGCCCTGCGCTTCCACCTACTCCTCGTGCCGCCTTGGGCTGGTTCCTCAGCCTCCTCAGGGTGGGCTAAGAGGACTCTCAGACAGAGGAAATGCCAGTGGGTAGTAAGGCCCTTGGCAGCCCCCACCACTCACATCCCTGAGGATTGGCAATTCCTGCCTGAACGCAGGCACCTCTGGGATACCATCTTCTTCCTGAAATCTGCTCATCAGTCATTTGTCCTCAATCCCAAGGACACTCTGGGGTCCACCTTGGCCCCCTGTACTTTCTGCACCCACTTTTGTTCCAATCTACCCGCCAAACAAACTACGCCAAAGCCCATTCTTATGGGAGTTGGCAGTCTACCAAGATAGCTCAGGGAAGATTTCTTAATCTCTTTAAAGAATAGATTTTCAATTACTGATCACACTTCCATACACACAAGTTGAATGCAAGGATTATTTGTTTCCTTACTGGGAACTAAAAGTCTCTTCTTAATATCTTGATCACATGCCTTGGGACTCAGAGTTTGGCCCATGTCCTGAGCATCAGACAGCAACATCCTTTGGGAGTTGGCCCCACTGTACTGACATCCCCCAGCTATCCTGGGTGCAGGGAGAGTGTGGGAAACTGAAGGGTGGGCTCCTAGGGCCCTGGCTTTCTGAATGCCCAGGTTTTCCCTCTTGTCTTATGTAGTCATAGATGCAGCTGCCTGAGGGCTCTGCAGGGCCTGCCGCAGGGAGGGCCCAGCACTCACGTAGTCAATGCTGCACTCGCCCTCCTCATCATCCCCTCGCAGCTTCCTCACTAACAGCTGGATGAAGTCCCCAAAGGTGGTTGCCATGTACACATCTTCGTTCTCTAACTCCAGGCCATCACACAGCTCCTTCACTTCCTCCACCAGCCTGGAGGAAGGAGATGGAAAGATGGGGACACAGGAGGGGCTCGGCAGGCCTGCATCGCTAGCAGCAGTGGCAGTGGGGCCAAACACCCCAGAGAGGCTCCATCCCAGCACTACAGGGTAGCCATGAGCCCAGAACTGGAGAGAAGGGCCCAGGCTATGGACTCGGATGGTCCTGCGTCCAAATTCTCACTCCATTACTTTCTAATTTGTGACCTTAGGCAAATGACTAACTCCTCTAAGCCTTAATTTCTTCACCTGTAAAACAGAAATAATAATAGACTCTTTGCTATTTTGTGATGATTAAATATGATGACCCACCTAATAATAATAATAATTAGTGGATTAATAATAATCTCCAAAAAACTCTGTTAAAAGAATGAAAACGTAAGCCACAGATTGGAAGAAAATGTTTCCAAATCACATTACCTGATAAAGGACTTGTATTCAGAATACATAAAGAACCCTCAAAACTCAATAGTAAGAAAGCAAACAACCTAACTAAAAATGAGCAAAAGACTGAACAGATGCCTCTCAAAAGGAGAAATATGGAATAAGGATGGCAAATAAGAATATGACAAGACAATCAACATCATTAGGTACTGTGGAAATGCATATTAAAACCACAATAGAATATAGCTTCATATTTATTAGAATGTCTAAAATTTAAAAGCCTGACCATTCCCACTGTTGGGAAAGATGTGGTACCCTGAGCAACTGGAGCTTGCACACACTGCTGGTGGGGATGTAAATGGTACTACCACTTTGGAAAGCAGTTTAGCAGTTTCCAAAGAATTAAATATACTTCCCACTTCACTCTTAAGTATTTATCCAAAAGAAATAAAAGCCTATCTCTAGACAGCAGATGGCAGAACAGGAAGCTCCAAAAATGTATCCCCTTACCTAAATAACCATGGAACTTACATGAATCAAATATGTTGGAACTCTGGGGTCTAGTCAAATGCTTTCAGCACCAAGGAGAAAGACTGGTGAAGAAGCTGGTAAATGTCAATCAATTTCAGTGAATTTCAGCCTCTCATAAGATATTGGTTGCACCCTTCACCTCCCACCTCTGCCACAAAAAGTTGAAGCAGGGCTGGGTCATATTCCAGGTGCAGCTTGCTGAAGCCAGGGTGGGCAGTAAGGACCTTGTCCTCTGACCACCAGCACTGTGTCCTGAGCACTGATACTCCTTTTGATTGCTGACAGGCTATCACAAAGGCTGGCAGTCATTGTTTCAACCCTCACAGGCTGAAGTAGCTTCCAGGAGATTATAAAAGGCAATACTTTCCCTCCGCTTTGGTAGCCAGACATTTATGGAAATCTTTGTCAGGTCACTGGCTGACTGCAGGAACAATGGAACAGAAAGTTCAGTGACAATACACAACAAGGAACACACCTTGCAAAAATAATTTGGAAAAGTCATAAACAGATGGTTCTAGCCCTCAACAAGGAAGATTCAATAATCCCTAATGAGTGGGAGAAATATATTTCCAGAATTACCACAACAGAACACTCAAAATGTTCAGTTATGATCAAGAAAGATCTACAAAACATATGAAGAATTAGGAAAGAAGAGTCCATTCACAGGAACAAAAAAGAATTTGAAGAAGGTATCCCCGAGGAAGATCAGATATTGGAACTATTTGTCAAAGACATTATGTCAAATGCCTTAAATATGTTCAATGAACTAAAGGAAATTATGGATGAAAAACTAAAGGAAATCAAGAAAATGATGTACGAACAAAATGAGAATAAAGTGACAGAAACTATAATAACAAGTCAAACAGAAACTCTTGGACTGGCAAGTACAATAACTGAAACAAACAAACAAAAAACTCACTGAAAGGGTTTAACAGTAGTTTTGAGCAGGCTGAAGGAAAGATGAGCAAACTTGAAATTAACCAGTCTGAGGAGCAGAAAGAAAAAAGAGTGAAGAAAAATGAAAAGAGCCTGAAGGATTTATAGGATACCATGAAACATACCAACATACTCACAGGAGCTCCAGAGAGAAAAAGAGAAAAAGGTTTCTCTAAATATTTATTTGAAGAAATAATGGTCCCAAAGTTCCCAAACATGAGGAAAGAAATTAATATACACATCTAAGATGTACAATGAATGCAGTCCAAGCAGGATACATTCAAAGAGATCCACACCAAGGCACATTACACCCAGCTTGCTGAAATCCAGAGACAAAGAAATAATTTGGAGAGTAGCAAGAGAGAAATGGCTTGTTATACACAAGGGATCTTTGATAAGATTAAAAACTGACTTCCAATAAAACACCTTTAAGGTCAGAAAGCAGTTGGATATTAAAAGTTCTGGGGGAAATGGTAACCAAGAATTCTATATCCATCAAAATTATCTTTCAAGAATGAAACATAAATTAAGATCTAGTTCAACCATTGTGGAAAACAGTGTGGCGATTCCTCAAGGATCTAGAACTAGAAATACCATTTGACCCAGCCATCCCATTACTGGGGATATACCCAAAGGATTATAAGTCATACTGCTATAAAGACACATGCACACTTATGTTTATTGCGGCACTATTCACAATAGCAAAGACTTGGAACCAACCCAAACGTCCATCAGTGACAGACTGGATTAAGAAAATGTGGCACAGATATACCATGGAATACTATGCAGCCATAAAAAAGGATGAGTTTGTATCCTTTGTAGGGACATGGATGCAGCTGGAAACCATCATTCTCAGCAAACTATTGCAAGAACAGAAAACCAAATATCACATATTCTCACTCATAGATGGGAATTGAACAATGAGATCACTTGGACACAGGAAGGGGAACATCACACACCGGGTCCTATTGTGGGGAGGGGGGAGGGTGGAAGGATAGCATTAGGAGATACACCTAATGTAAATGACGAGTTAATGGGTGCAGCACACCAACATGGCAGATGTATACATATGTAACAAACCTGCACGTTGTGCACATGTACCCTAGAACTTAAAGTATAATAATAATAATAATAATAATAATAATAATAATACATATTTCTATAGAAACAAAAGCTGAGGAAATTCATTACCAGTAGACCTGCCCTAGAAGAAATGCTGAAAAGAGTCTTTCAGGCTGAGACAAAAGTATACAGACAGTAAAGTGATGACATAATTAAAAATAAAGAACACAGATAAAGGCCACTACGTAGGTAAGTATGAAAGTCCACATTATTGCATTTTATTGGGGTTGTAACTTCTCTCTTTTTCCTATATGACAATAGGCAAGTATATAAAACAATAATTTTAAATATATATTAATGGGTGTACAATGTATAAAAATGTATACTGTGACAGTAATACTAAAAAGGGGAAGGAAAAGAGATGTATAGAATGAGAGTGTTTATATACAATTGAAGCTGGGTTGATACTATTCAAACAACCTTGTTATAAATTTAAGATGTTAATTGTAATTCCCAAGTAACAACCCAGAAATAACTAAAAACATACAGTAAAATAAACAAGGGAATCAAAGTGATACACTACAAAAAAATTACCAAATACAAAAAGGACAGTATAGAGAAACCGAGGAACAAAAAAATAGGACATGCAGAAAACAAATGGCAGAAATAAATCTTCATTTATTAGTTAGCAGGTTAGATGTAAATGGATTAAACTCTCCTGTTTAATCTATTTAAAGTTTAAACATGAGAAGGCACAAACTGGATGACTGGATATAACCCAGCATCCATACATATGCTACAAGAGAATCACTTAGATATAAGGATACAAAAGAGCTGGAAGTAAAAGGACAGAGAAAATATTCCATGCAAATAGTAACATAAAAGAGACTTTAAATCTAACAAGTTTACAAGAGACAAAGAAGGACATTATATTGATACAAAATTTGATGCTGCAAGAGGATATAACAATTATAAATTCATACACACCTAACACAGCCCTAAAATATATGAAGCAAAAATGGACTTTTCTACAATAGTGGTTAGATACTTAGATGCCCAACTATCAAAAATGGATAGAACAACTGGAGGGAATAAGACACTTGAACACCACAAACCAGTCAGACACGTACAAAACACTGCTCAAGAAGAGCAGAGCACACATTCTTCTCAAGGGCACATGGAACATTCTTCAGGATAAATCATTTGTTAGGCTACACAATAAGTCTTAATACATGTAAAAATATACAACTCTTACAAAATATCTTTCCTAATCAAAATGGAATGAGACTAGAAATCAATAACAGAAAGAAAACTGGAAAATCCACAAATATACGAAAATGAACTAGCACACTCTTAAACAATTAATGGGTCAAAGAAGAACACACAAGAGAAACTAGAAAATACCTTTAGTCAAAGGAAAATAAAAACACAACATACCAAAACTTATGAGATGCGGGTTAAGTAGTGCTAAGAAAGTAGTTTATAGGTGTAAATACATACATCAGAAAAGAATAAAGTCTTCAAATCAATAACCTACGTTGTATACCTTAAGGAACTAGATTAAAAAGCAATCTAAACCCAAAACTGTAAGAAGGAAGTAATAATAAAGATTAGAACAGAAATAAATGAAATAGAGACCAGAAAAACAATACAGAAAATAAGCAAAATCAAATTTTGTTTTCTTGAAAATATCAACAAAATTAACAAACCTTTAGCTGGACTGACCATGACACAAAAGTGAAGGCTCAAATTACTAGAATGAGAAATCAAAGGGAGACATTATACCAACCTTACAGAAACAAAAAGCATCATAAGAAAATATATGATAAATTACATGGCAACAGATTTGATAACGAGGTAAAGTGAACAAATTCCCAGAAACATACATTCTACCAAAACTCACTCATGGAGAAATAGAAAATGTGAATAGATATGTAACTAGTAAGGAAACTGAATCAGTAATCAAAATCTTTCCTCAAAGAAAAGCCCAGGGCTGAATGGTTTCACTGGTGAATTCTACCAAACATTAGAAGGGAAATTAACACCATTTTTTCTCAAATTCTTCCAAAAACCTGAAAAGAGAACACCTCTTCAACTCCGTCCATAAGGCCAGCATTTACTCTGACACCAAAGCCAGACAAAGATACTATAGCAAAAGAAAACTACAGACCAATATTCCTTATGAAAACGGATGCAAAAATCCTCAAGAAAATACTAGCAAACTGATTTCAGCAGCATTTTAAGAAGATTACATACCATGACCAAGTGGGATTAATTCTTGGAATGCAAGGTAGTTCACCTACAAAGATCAATCCATGTAGCACACCACATTAATGGAATGAAGAGAAAAACACATGGTCATCTCATTTAATGCAGAAAAAGAATTTGACAAAATTCAATATCCTTTCATGATAAAAAGCACTCAAACTAAGAATAGAAGGGAGTATCATCTATATAATAAAGGCCATATTTGAAAAACCCACAGCTAACATACTCACTGGTGAAAGACTGAAAGCCTTTCCCCTGAGATCAGCAGCAAAATGAGGATGCTTGCTTTCACCACTTCCATTCAATATAATATAATAGTCACTCCTTACCCATGGGCGGGGCGGGGGGCGGGGGTTGTTCCAAGGCTCCCAGTGAATGCCTGAAACCACATATAGGGCTGGAGCCTACACTGTGCTCCTTGACTTATGATATGATTACATCCCAAAAACCCATTATAAATTGAAAATGTTAAGTCATAAATGCATTTATTATACCTAACATACTGAACATCAGTGCTTAGCCTAGGCTATCTTAAATGTTCTCAGAATATTTACATTAACCTACAGTTGGGCAAACTCATCTAACACAAAGCCTATTTTATACTAAAGTTTTGAATGTCTAATACAATTTATTGAATACTGTACTGAATGTGAAAAACAGAATTTTGTAAGGGTACACAAAGTGTAATTTCTACTGAATTCGTATCACTTTCACACCATCATAAAGTCAAAAAATCCTAAGTTGAAGCATCACAAGTCTGGGACCACGTACATATTCTATGCTTTTTCTGATAACACCAGTGGCTACTAAGTGACTAGTGGGTTGGCAGTGCATACACCTTGGATATCCTGGACAAAGGGATGAATCACATATCAGGTGGGATGGAGTGGGACAGCATGGGATTTCATCCTTTTATTAAATGGCACTCAATTTAAAAACGTATGAATTGTTTATTTCTGGACTTTTCCACTTAATATTTTCCAACCATGATTGACCATGGGTAACTTAAACTTCAGAAAGGAAAACCACAAATAAGGGGAGAACTACTGTACTGGAAGCTCCATCTAGGGCAATTAGGCAAGAAAGAAACATTAATCCAAATTGTGAAGGAAGAAGTTAAATCATATCTTGTCACAGATAACATGATCTTACATGTAAAAATCTTTAAATGGGCCAGGTATAATGCATCACCCTGTAATTCCAGCATTTTGGGAGATCAAGGTGGGAGGATCACTTGAGACTAGGAGTTCAAAATCAGCCTGGGCAACATAGCAAGACCTTGTCTGTAAAAAAAATTGTTTTAAGTTAGCTGGGTGTAGTGCTGCATGCCTGCAGTCCTGCCACTCAGGAGGCTGAGGCAGGAGGATCACTTGAGCCCAAGAATTTGAGGCTGCATTGGGCTATGATCACACCACTTTTCCAGCCTGTGTGACAGAGCAACACCATGTCTAAAAAACAGAAAAAGAAAACCTTAAATATTCTGCGCCTCCAAAAGACTGTTAGAGCTAATAAAGGAATTCAGCAAAATTGCAGGATACAAAAATAACATGCAAGAAAACAGTTGCAACTCCATACACTAGTAATGAACAATCCAAAAAGAAAATTAAGAAAACAATTCCCTTTACAATGGCATCAAAAAAATAAAATAAGGATAAATTTAACCAAGTAGGCAACAGAGTTGTACACTAAAAACTATAAAACATTGCTGAAAGAAATTACAGAAGATCTAAATAAATAGAAAGCCATCTATGTTCATGGACTAGATAACTTAATATTGTTAACATGACAATATTGCCCAAAGGTATCTACAATTTCTGTGCCAACTCTATTAAAATCCCATGGTTTTTTGCAGAAATTACAAATATCATCTTAAAATCATATGGACTATCAAGGGACTGTGAATAGTTAAAACAATCCTGAAAAGGAACAAAGAGGACTCACATTTCCTGATTTAAAAATTTACTACAAAACTACAATAATCAAAATAGTATGATACTGGCATAAACACAGATATATAGACCAATGAACAAGATAGCTTAGAAATAAACCTAAACATATATGACCAACTAATCTTCAACAAGGTGGCAAGCATACATCATGGGGAAGCGATAGTCCCTTCAACAAATGGTGTTGGAAAGACTGGATGTCCACATGCAAAAGAATTAAATCAGATCTTTATCTTGCCCCACACACAAAATAATCAACTCAAAATATATGAAAAACTTAAAAGTAAAACTTAAAACTGTAAAACTAAAATAAAGCATAGGGGAAAGTCTCCATGACATTGGTCTTTGCAACGATTTCTTGAATATCACACCAAAAGAACTGGAAACAAAAGCAAAAATATACAAGTAATATGCATCAAAGTAAAAAGCTTCTGCAAAGCGAAGGAAACAATCAGCATGGAATGCGAGAAAACTTCTGCAAACCGTATGCCTGATAAGAGGTTAATCCCTAAAATATGTAAGGAGTTCCTACAACTCAATAGCAAACAAAACAAATAATCCAATTTAAAAATGGGCAAAGGCTTGAATAGACATTTCTCCAAAGAAGACATACACATGACAAACAGGTATATGAAAAGATGCTCAACATCACTAATCATCAGAAAAATGCAAATAAAAACTACAATGAGATACCATCTCATTACTGTTGGGCTGGTTATTGTTCAAAAGGAAAGAAGAAAAGGGGAGAGGAAGGAAGATAGGAAGGAAAGTAAGTATTGGCAAGGATACGGGGAAAATGAAATCTTTGTACACTGTTGGTGGGAATGTAAAATGGTGCAGCCTCTATGGAGAACAATATGGAGGTTCCTCAAAAAATTAAAAGTAGAACTGCCATATGACCCAGCAATCTCACTGCTGGGTATTTGTCCAAGAGAACTGCAATCAGGATCTCAAATTCCCATGCTCTTCCACATTCATTCACAACAGCCAAGATGTGGAAACAACACAAATGTCCATCAACAGATGAGCAGACAATATGGTCTATCTGTACAATGAAATAAGATTCAGTCATAAAAAGAAGGCTATCCTGCCATGTGCTACAACAGGGCTGAATTTTGAAGACATCATGCTAAGTGTAACAAGCCAGTCACAGAAGGACAAATGCTGTATGATTCCACTTGTATGAAGTACTAGAGTGGCCAAGCTCAACAGAGCAAAAAGAATGGCTGTTGCCAGGGCTGGGGGAGAAGGAAATGGGGAGTGGCTGTTCAATGGATAGAAAGCTTTAGTTGTACGATAAAAAGTTCTGAAGATCTGCTGACCAACACTGTGCTCACAGTTAACAATCCTACAATGTAAAGTTATAATTTTAAGAGGGTAGATGTTATATTATGTGGTTTTTTTTTTTGGCCACTTTTTTTTTTAAAGGACACACACTCTTAACTATTTACAGAAAAGCAGTTTTGCTTTCTTTGCATTCTCAGCTCGGTAGCTGTACACAAGGCATGACCTGGCCTCTGGACACCATTCTCTCAGGTGTCTGACATTCTTCTTCTTGGCATATGTTTTACAAAACAATTATTCTAAACTGCATACTGCCTCACAGTGAGTTACTAGAGGTCCACAGCGCCCAAGGTTTCCAAGCACATAGGCCCAACTCAGCCGACTCAGCCCCAACTGATGCATGGTAGATTGCAAAACTGGTCACAGCGCCCACCCCTGCAGTCACAGCCTTGGCCATGTGAAGGTGCAGCACCTGCTAGCAAGATGTGGAGTTTCTTTCCCCACCCCTGGAAGCTGGACCTGTTCTGTGACTCATTTTGGCAAACAGAATGCGATGAACACAGGCTCCTGCTCTCCCTCCTGGAACCCAGCACCACCACAGGACCAGCCAGCCCCAAGCTGACCCGGCAGCTTATGTGAGGCCAGCTGACAGCAGCTGAATCTGATGCAAATCAGCTGAGCCCAGCACCAATGTCGTCCCATAGAACTGTGAGCCAAGGACACGGTGTTGGTTGAAATCTCAATGTTTTGGGGTGCGTTGTTGCACAGCACAAATGGTTGGCACAATACATAACCCCAATTCTCCCCATGAACTCGGTACTGTTCTTCTGAATCAACTCCTCCCAAATTCCTTCCTAGAACTTCCCCGGGGAGGCTGCATGCAACTGCGCCCCTCTTAACATTCGCATAAAGACCTGCAACCATTCATTTGTGCTGCCCACCCAGATGTGCATGCAGGAGACCTGCACACTGGCCCTTCCTGGGTCCCTGGCCCACATGATCCATGAGTAAGCAAATGATTGTTTCCTGCTGCTCAGTTTTGCAGACATTTGTGACACAGCCCCAAGTACCTGGGACAGGACCCCTCCACTCCTGGTCTTACCTCACAACGTCCACAGACGCGGCCCCTGACTTGAAGAAATCAGTGGAGTCTTCAACCTCCAGGACATTGGGGAGGATCCGCTGCCAAGCACTCTGCAAAGCAAGGTCTGGTGAGAGGGTGGCCCAGGGGAGCTGGGGACAAGTGCCACCCTGGGATAGCAACCCCCGAACAGACTCGCGGATGGCCTGGGGCCAGGATGGGCTTCTCTATGTACCCTCCAAGATGTTGCCTCTTCCCAGGAGGCCTAACGGTCCTGGAGTGACCACCTTCTGGGAAAGAAGGAGCTGCCACAGCCCAGGCCCCTCTGATGCTGGCTGCTGTCCTCACGGTCACCTCACCTCAACCCCCGGCTTCTCTGGGGTCCCCATGGCAGTCCAGCTGATGGAGGACAGATGTGCCAGGCCTCTAGGCATGGCTGGGGACTACAAGGGCAGGGCCCAGCTGCTTCTTAGCCCCACTCACCTTGGTATTAGCTTTCAGGTTCTGGTGTCCCCAGGGTGACACCGATGCCCGGGTGTTGTAGCAGCAGGCTGGGGAAAGGGTGGGCCTGAGGGTGACTATGAGGCTCACACATGGGCTCAGGAGACCTGGGTCTTGACCTCACCAAGATGCTAACTGGTCTGTGTCCTATGAAGGATTGAGTCTGGGACCTATGGAGGGCAGTAGTGCCAGCCAGCCAGCCCTGTGGATGTGGGTGCTCAGCTCCCGCCAAGGCACCCAGTAAGGCTGTCCAGCAGTCAAGATGGGACGACTGCTCTCTGGGCAGGCTGCTGGTGAGGCCCAGTGGGGCAGGAGCCAGGAGGGGCCCCAGCAATATCAAGCCAGGTCCTCACTCTCTGGATGAACTCCAGGCCATTGTCAATCGTGGGCCCAGGATGGGGGTGAGGCATGAGATGCTGGTTCAGGCCCAATCAGAACCAGTTCCCCCAACACCTGGCACAAGCACCCCTGGCTCTCCTCTTTCTTTCTTGGAAAAATGTCATGGATCTGCCCTTCTCATCCTCAGGGTGACCATCAACACCATGACAAGCCACGCGCTGTCTGCCGCACACCTGCTGCCTGCCCCTTGAGGCCTCTGCTAGGCTCTCACCTACTGATGACACCTTCCTCTGACTCCCCAGCTAATATTTAAGTCCTGGGCATCCTTAAGGGTCCAATTCCTGTGTCACCTCTTCCCCAAAACCTTTGCTGGCCACTCTACTGGCAGGATCTACCTGCCTCAGATCACGCCACTTGGGGCCACCAGTCGTCCACTACTGGATGGCTACTGCTAGCGTCCAGGGCCCTTATCAGATGAGAGTGGAGCCACAAAGGGGCAGTGCGGCAGACTGGTCACTGAGTGCACCACAAAGCCAAAGCCCACCAAGCCATCAAAATGCAGACAGCCCCTCAGTGCTGACAGCAGCTGGGTGAGGATTCCGTGTGTGAGGCAGGCAGAGTCTGGACTACAGGGAGAGTCAGTAAACACAATGTTTGTACCATGGGCAGCACCTGCCCAGCCTCAGCTCAGGAGGGCATAGGGGGTTGTGGCCCACGACCTGCCCAGCCCACAGTGGGCTCTTGGAGTGTTCTGCTGGACAGTCACAGGCCAGGCCCCTCCACCAACACCAGGGAGCTGCACAGCCCCAGACTGACCTCTCCTCGTCTTGGCCATGTTCCCTCTACCCCATTGGTCTCCAGATCACACATCCTGGAGGCCGAGTGCAGCTGTGAGCAAGAGGCCTAATGATAGCCATCCTAGCCATGACCTTAGGGGGCTGCATGGTGAACAGCTAAAGGAGGACTCGAGCCCAGCTCTCTAGAGCCCGGACTCCACTCCTCAGGCCTTTGCTCCGCAGGTGGGACATGCAGGTACTGAAGGTACCTACTGCATAGAGTTGTTATCATGAATAAACACGCTGCTCTTCCAGGAGGACCTGGAACTCTGAATGTGCATGGTGAACAAATGCAAACCTGAAAGAGCCAATCCTTCAAGATGGATCCCCAGCAGCTAACTGGGCCTAAATTTAAAACACAGCCAAGTGACTATTTGCTTTCTAGGGGTCACACATGTACTCTGGGTTCCCCCAAAACCTGCACCATTTTATCTTTGGGTCTTTCAGAGCTCACCTGAACCAGCCAATCAGGGCTCAGCTGTACCAACCAATTAGAACTGGTTTCAACCCTTCCTTTGCATGGGGACCTGGGTGAGAGCTTTTTCTATAAAATCCCACCCTTCCCGTTGTTCTCAGGAACGCACCTTCCTGTTACACCAGAAACTGCCTTTGGATGGTTTGCAAACTGGTCACTGGAATAAAGTCTCTGTTCTCCAAATTCATTTTCTGAGAACTTTTGTCCAGAGTACACACTCTAGAAGTATCTGCTTTTCTCATGAGATGCTTAGATGTATTGTCAATGGGTACTGAGTTCCTCAAAGATGCCATTTACTGAACTAAACCTCTTCATGTGTGTTATCTCCTCTACCAGTCACAACATCCATTGAGGAAGGGCTTGTTATTCCCATTTTACAGATGCAGGACTCAGCTGCAGCTGTTGTAAGATAGCATCTTTTGACATCTACATCTACAAGCAGATGACCCCAGCTCATCCCCAGAGCCACTCAGCTGTGGGCTCCAGGAGGGCTGTCTGTCCGGCTGGCCCTGCAACCCCAGGGCAGACCAAGTCAGGGCCAGAGCAACTGCTCAAGGGATATGTTTGGAATAAATAGGACTTTTTAAAAACAGACATTCAAGGTGTTCCACTTTCAAGGAGGAAGTTACTGGCTCTCAGCGCCTTTGGATCACACAAGTGCCTCACATCCATCCTTGCTGAGCCCTGCCCCACATGTGCTGTTAACACCCAAGGTCCCCAGCTGTGCCCACCTGACTCTACCCCTCACCCCCTGGGCTCCAGCTACAGTGTCCTCCCATGGCAACTCCCTGAACACAAGGAGGCCTCTGCCCTGTTAGGGCTTGCCATTTGCTGTTCCTTCTCTCTTGAAGGTCTTCCCCAGCTCTCTTCTCTCCACCCAGGGAAGAAGGATACAGTGGGAGGGAGCATGAAGGGTCAGGAACAAATCCGGGGAGGTGAGCGTAGATGGAAATTCATGTTGAGAAGACTGAGTTTCAGAGAGGGAAGCTCCCTACAGCATCACATTGGGGCAAAGCTGGATTGGAGCCCAGGTGTGCCTCACAGGCAGCTTGTGTTGGTCACAGCCCAGGATGCTGCCTCTGGTGCAGCCTTTCTGTAAGGCTCTAGTGCTCACATTCTAATCATGGGGAAATGGGCTTGACACCTGACTCTTTCAAATATTCCAGGAGCTTCTGTTTCACTCATTAACTGTTGACAATGAGCCCTTAGAAGAGTCAGACTGAACTGGCCAGATCCCAGGGTCCCAGTTGCAGAGGAAGGAGCAGCAAGAAGACAACAGAAAGCTCAAGACAAGACAGAACCAACACTGTACTTGGGGCCAACACAGACACCCACAGAGGGCTGGCACTGCCCAACTCTGGGGAGCGCAATTTGCAGAACACATGTGCTCGGCACAACCTGCACAACTGGATGGCAGCCCTGAAGTTGCCTCTTACCCGCACAGCCTCTGCAGTAACCAGCTCCGCCTCCGTCAGTTCAAGGGCACTGCTGGCTGCCCCCTTATAGAAGTTCGAGGCCAGGATCATTTTGCCATCCTCCAGCTGAATGTTCTTCACCAGCAGCTGCAAAAGGAAGGATTTCACAGTTCCTGTGGTCAGACCTGAGGCAGTGATAAAGGCGTTCCACACAGGGTGCTGTGCCGGGCACTCCAGCCTTGTCTCCAACCTTCAGATGAGGATGGAGCAGGAGTCCCAGGTTAGTGATGAGGAGTTCACAGTGGGGAGGCCACCATTCCAGGGACAAAGAGGAAATTGCAGAGCTTGTGTCCCCTGCCAGCTGCTCGATTTTCCATCACTCACTCTCACCACACTTTCACTTTGTTTTTAAGTGTAATGACTTTATTACTTCTATAAAAAAGGATTCCTACTGATCAAAAAAAGAAAACGTCATTCAGGCACCACATAGAAAGTAAACTTGGAAAAACAACTAATCCTACCATCACCCAGTAGCTCCCAGAACTGCCACAGAAGCACCTGGAGAACATCACCAGATGCTTGTGTGGGATACAGAGGTGGGAAGAGGAGAGGCTGAAAAAGGGTCTGGCCGGCCCTGCAGTCTGCAGCTTCAGGACAGCACTTCAAGCTGGTACCGGGTAGAGCCTGCGTCCAGCCATCAGTTCAAGGGAATTCTGGCTGCCAGACATGAACTACCCCTATTGCAGCTCATGACTCTGGGATACTCTAGTGTCTGCCTCAGATTTACTGTATTTAATAACATGTTTGAATTGTTTGGGGCCTGCTTGTTTATCAACAGTTTTTCAATAAATGCTTTCGTTAAGGGCCAGGAAAAAAACACATATAAAAAAGAGTTATGGATAAGCTCATGGGTGGGTGCATGTCTCCATGCGTTAAGAGTGGCGATGTAAGAATGGCACCCTCTATGCATGCTCTGCCAGAACTGGAACTGGCCTCTCAGCCTGACCCTCACTCCTTTGCCTTTCAAAGATGTTCTGGTGCTTTCTGCAAGCTAAAGCCCAGCCAGACCCCACAGGGCATGCCTGAGAGATGCTTCAACCCAGGGTCTTCTGGGTTGATCTGTGGGGAGCAGGGTGTGTGTGCTCAGCTGGTCTCTCCTCACTCCCCTCCCACCCTGACCACCTCTAGACAGTGGACCAAGCTATTGTGAGAGAGCTGGTAACCCCAGCTTCCTCTTAGACACTTAGTTGCCTTCTTTGCACTGCTGTCTTTGCGGTTCTCTGGGCAGATGCTGTGGGTGCCCCGCTCAGACCCCTGTGGCTGGTGCCCTGTCCTCCAGCTGCAGCAAGGGATGGATGATAATGGCCTGAACTGTCCCCTCCTTGCTTGCTGTGGATGGATAAGAGCTCCTGAACACAGAGAGGCCAAAGGACTATGCCTGGGGGTTCCTCTACCCCACCCCAGGGGCCAGTGAAACCAAAGGCTGCCAGAGGTGGGGACAGGCAGGTATAATTGGAGAGTGCAGTTAATACTCCAAAGCCCACCCTGGGAGCAGCCCCAGGCTAGACTTCTCCTGAACTTTTACTTTACTTTCCTCTGCCCTTACTGCCTGGCATGATTTTTCTGGAACATTGCCTCAATAAATCACTTGCACAAGAATTTTTACCTTAGATGCTGCTTCTAGGGAACCTGACCACAGACAGATATTCTCTTGCAACTGCACATATCAATCTTGGATATCCAAAACACTACATTGCAGACATCAACAGCAGCCTAGACCTTCTGACAGGGGAGCACAGCAGACTGGACACCAAGAGTGAGCAAAGGCCAGGCCCCAAACTGCCATGCTTCACTCCAGCTGGCTGGACACAGCAACACAGCTGGGGGTACCATGCCCACTGGGTTTGTTCAGACCCTGTCAGTGTGTGGGAAGACCCCTGCCTGCCCTCTCCCTACCCCCGGCTGCTCATGTGAGAAGGAGTAGTAGAGCACATATGAACAGGAAGCTACCATGGCCAAGATCAGTATCACAGCTTTGGAGCCAGAATTTCAGTGTTTGAATCCCAGCTCTGCCACGGGCTAGCTTGGATGATCCTGGGCAAGTTATTTAAATCTCCGTATTTTCCTCTATAAGGATATTATATTTATACATATGTCATAGTGTTGTTGGGCAGATTAAATTTAATGCGTATATATTGTTCTGGCATAAAAGGTGCTCCATCAGTGTTTGCTGGTACCGTGAGTCTGCTAATAACAAGAGCAGGTGGCCGGCATGGCTCCCAAGGCTCTGCACATGCTAAGTCCCCACGGCATCCCTGTTCAAAGAGATGGGAGCTGAGGCACAGAGGCTTAATGACCCCACGCCCAGAGGTGCTTCTGATAGACCAAAGACAGGCCCTGAGCCCAGGCTCCCTGGGAGGGCTTCTCTCTGATTCTGCATTTTCTGACACCCACACAGGGTGCCCAGCCTGTGCAGGGGAAAGAAAGGGAGATCAGACTGTTACTGTGTCTATGTAGAAAATCAGTAGCCTGGAGATGGGTGCCTAGCCAGGAAGGGTAGGGAGCCCAGCTTTTCCAGAACAGAGAAGTGGGTAAACTGCCTCGGACACCCTCTGCTCAGGGCCAGCCAGGTAGTCAGGGACAGATCAGGGTCAGTGTTCCCTCCTGGGTCTGGTTTTTTCCATTTTCTCCAGAGGAGCCTAGGGTCTTCCTGCGAGGCCTGAGTCCAAGGACAGGAGCACAGGTGACTTTGAGCAGGCAAGTAACCCACAGCCATGCCCTTACCATTTTGTCATCATTCCCAAAGAGGATGAGTCCTGCTTTGGTGACCACCCCTGGCCGATGGGCTCCTGGGATGGGCAAAGCATCTCCCTCGGGCACCAAGCCTGAAGTATTCAGCGTTGAGTTGAAAAATGTCAGTTTCTGTCAAGGGAAGAAAAACCGGAAGACGGTGGGTGAGAAGAAGTCCCCGAAGCCAGCAGCCCAGGCAGGTCTGAGCAGGGCTGGGAGGGGGAGAGGGGCCAGCGGCAACTGAGACCTGGGAGCCGGCTCAAAGCCCATGTGACCCCTGAGGACCTTTCTGTTTGGGCACAAACGAGACCTGGAGGAGCCTCAGTGGCCTCAAGGAGCTGATAGCAGGTCTGCCTCAACTCTGCAATAAGACCCTTCTCCTTGGCCCCATAAGCCCCTTCTCTTTGGCCCATGGCCTCAGACCTCAGGTGCATAGACTGGGGTAGAATGTGCTCCAGGCATCATGGAGTGAGGCCACCTGCTCTCAGGGTGCTGCTGAGGAGTGGTTGCTTTGATCAGAAGGTGCATTTGCTAGTACAAAGGGCTCTGCATTGATGAGGAGAGCAGGCTTCCTGCCACAGTCTGGGCAGTTGGCTGAGGGTCAAGGGTCTGGACAGTCTGAGACCATGTCGGGGACAAGACTGCCTTCAAGGTTTGCACAAAGACCACCACACACAGTCCTGCCACCCCTGATGCCTCACCAGAGCCTGTGACCCCCAAGGCTCCCCATCTTTAGCATCTGGCCTGCCCGTGGTCAGCCTGGCCCTGAATGTGCTGCCCCACCCTGCCTGAGGCCAAGTCAGAGTCAGCATTGGGCCTTAGGTCTCCACAAGCCCAGCAGTGAGACTCAAAATATTTCACAACCAATACAGCTGGGCCCCAGGGGCACTACAAGGGCCTGGAGGCTTCCAGCTATGCAGGACATCTATCGTTTAGCTACTGGAGGCTGGGTAGGTCTGTCATTCCTGGGGATGTTTAGGGGGCACTCAGTGGGAGTAGGGGCCAGGGCAGTGGCTATTTATTATACCAACCAGTTCAAACATGTATGGCAGTCTTATGGCCAGTGGGATATACCAATGCACCTGGCTGGATTCCAGCCATGCAGGGACACACCTGCAGAGGTTCACAGGCCTCTGTCCAGGCTCCTGGAACCTTGTCGTTCCCACGGATCCAGTTGTGAATGGCCTCTGCCGGCTGGTCCCAGTCGATCTGTGGGGAGCAGGGTGTGTGTGCTCAGCTGGTCTCTCCTCACTCCCCTCCCACCCTGATGAAGTCTGGACAGTGGAGCAAGCTCTTGTGAGAGAGCCGGTAACCCCAGCTTCCTCTTAGACATTTGCAGGAGTCCCTGAGCTGGTGCCCCCAGTTCTGGGTGCTCTCTGATCCTCAGTCTCTCATGGGCTGAACAGACTTCAGAATGGTTTGGGGAAGATAATGTTCTGTTGCTATCAAGATGGCCCAGACTCTACACAGATGCCCCAGCACAATGTGCTCAGGCCCACCCCATAGGGCCCCACCTGCTTCTCCTCACTGGCAGGGCCCCTGTGGGTTCCCACACAGCACCCCATACTCCTGAGCTGAGACACAGCCCACAGGCCTCTGAGGTTCCTCAACTGGCTATTGCTCCAGAGACCCGCACTGTCCCTCTCATAGAGGCTGCTCGCACTATGGCTGATGTTTTGCCCCCTAACTCCCATCTCCCTCCCTGTGGGCTTTGCCTGCCCATTCCTCCTAAAAAGGAACAGGAAGGAACCTGGAATGGACCTCAATGAATCTGTTTGCTGCCCTCCTAGGTGCCAGGGTCCTCCTCCTCCACGGCTCTCTTCATGCATCCCTGACCTGGGCTGCCCTGTCTTCTGGTCTCAAAGAATTACAACCTGCACCATCTAGGCTGAACTCCAGCCTCCTCAGGCTGCCCTCTACAACCCCAGTCTGCTCACAGGCAGGATGAGGGTGTGGAGGGACCCAGCACTCACCTTGGCCGTCTCCTTCTTCTGAATCCCCTCATAGGTGGCTCCTTCCTCAGGCTGAGGGAGTCTGGGGGCTTTGCCTTCGGCGATCAGCCTCACGGCCTGCACCTGGGGAGACCCGGTGGGCTGTTACCCCCAGCAGTAGGACCTCGCCTCCTTCCCAGTCCCAGGGCCTACATTGAGCCTGGATCCTTCCCCAGACTGACCAGACTTGCCTGGCACACAGCAGGCACCCAAGAAACACCTACCATATGAACAAGGGAGTCAGTGTGAACCTAACTTCTATTGCACAACAGACGCAGACCCGTCCTCTCTACCTGGCAAAGGTTTAGATTACATAGATCTTACACCTTCTGAGATCTTAGATTATATAAACAGTAAAGCCCTGCAGGTATAACACAGATACAAATGTCCATGTTGCTGTCTAAGCCTTCTCTGCCTTGTAAGGAGAGTGGGTCCTGAGCCCCATGGTGGGCTTGAAGATGCAAGTTTGGAGGTCTGAGATGAAGCAGGAAATAGTTTCTCTGTGACAGGAAAGAGGAAGGCGGTGGGAAAGGAATCAGGGGAGAGAGAGAAGGAGAGCCAAGGAGCCTGGGCCCACGTGAGCAAGAGCCTGCAGGAAGAGACGGGGAGGTGCCAAGAATGGGAAGTGACCGAGTGTCAGAGCATCTGAGGCAGGGCTGCCCGATGGAGCCCTCTGTGGTGATGGACGAATTCCAAGTCTGCATGGTCCAACATGGTGGCCAGGGGACTTGGAATGTGGCTGAGACTGAGGAACTGAATTTTTCAGTATAATTCATTTTATTAATTTAATAGCTGCATGTTACCAGTGGCTGCCTTGTTGGACAGTGCAGCTCCAAGGAGTATTCGAGTTGCTTGCCGTGGGAAGCACAGGTAAGCCCCTTCTCTGTACCACTAAATCTCCAGCAAGTCTACTTTGTTCTATTTTTGTGAGCTGGTCAGTCTGTGGGGAAGACAAGTTTAACACAAGCGAAAAATAAAAGGCAATGTCCAGGAGCTGAGGATGAGGGGACGGTGGACGCTGCCGCTGTGCTTCCTGCTGTGCCCAAACAGCAAGGGCTCCCCAGGGCCTCTGTCCCTCCTGCCCCATGCCTGGACAGCGCCTCTGCCTCTGGCCGTCCCTCCTGCCCCATGCCTGGACAGCACCTCTGCCTCTGGCTGTCCCTGTCAGCCCACCCTCGGGCAGGGGCCAGCAGCCCTCACATATGATCTCCATCTGTGGGCTCAGGCCCATGGCCTGCTACCCTGCCTCTCAGCAGTGCCAGCTGCCCACGGGACTGAGCCGCCCTGCTGCTCAGGCCATGTGACCACAGGTGAAGGCCTTCCCAGCTCCTCCTAGCAGGAAGCATGTGACTGAGGCAGCCTATCAGAGCACTCCATCACCCCAGCTGGTGATTGACTCATGAGGATCACATGACCCCAAAACTGGCCAATCAGAATCTCCCCTGATTTGTGATTAAGAAATTCTAGGAGAAAAAGTGTTTCTCTTTTCTTGGAATCGAGAATTAGAATCCTTGAGCTACAGTGGCTATGTTTCCTCTAATTCAGGGCAGCCAAACTGAGAATGAAGCTAATCACACAGAAAAGCAGAATCAAAGAGTGAAGAAGGAGAGAGAAATACAAACTTAATGACGTCATAGCTGAAGTTCCTGGATTCAGCAGGACGTGACCCAGTCCCTGCCTTTAGCCTTGTCTATTAAACGGGCCCCAAAATGTCCCCTTTCTGCTAAACGCTTTTTGAGTTGGGGTCTGTCCGTTGTGAGCAAGAGTCCCTTCTAATACAATACACTGTCCTAATCCTGCCCCTAAAACCTTGAAGTGAGAGCTTTCTCCCTCCAGAATCCTGAATTTGGGGAACAGATTCCTGGCCTCCAGGAGCAGTGGGCTGGGTCTAGGGAGGGTGCTTGAGTGTGCGTCTGGGTGGGCAGGGCGCGGCCGGCTCCAGGCCCTCACCATCCCTTTGATGCCTTCCGGGAAGAGGAAGCGGTTGTACAGCGTGCTCACGGTGTCATCTGGGAGCACCTCACACTCCTTCTGCAGCAGAAGGTCCCCGGTGTCCAGACCATCGTCCGCCCAGAAGATGGAAAAGCCCCCTTTCTTATCTCCGTGAATGAGGGTCCTAGGAAGCAGAAGAGTGAAACCCAGAGTCCGCGACGAAGGGCCATGGAGGACGCCCTGGGTGCAGGCCCGTGGGCCTGCCACCTTCCAGGAGGCCCTCTCTTCCCAGGGGTAGGACTGACACCGGCTCCGGCGGGAAACGGAAGAAGGAAAACAGCATGTATTGATAAGAACTATGGGCCAGGAATTGTGCTAAAAGCCTTATATGCCTTATGTAACTGAGTCCTCACAGCAGAGAAAACAGGTATACTCGGTTTACAGATAGGGAAACTAAGGTCCAGAAAAGTGAAGTGACACCAACAAAGATCAGAGAGCCTGACTCCCAACAGACCAGTCTGACTACGAATCCACTCTTTCCTCAACTCAAATGTTTTCCCTCTTTGACCACCCATCTGCCTTGCCACCCCCTTTGTTGTCTTCTTGGGAATTCTGTCACGTCAGACTACCTTGGGGAGGCCATCCTTTGCTCCATGTTTATCTCTTTCTACATAGTGTGCTGCCCAGAGCAGCGGTAGTGGAAGTTAGAATAGGACCCCCAGCCCACTGCCTGGGCTGGCACCTTGGACCCTGCACCTCCTGGTGCCCTCTCTGTCCCAGCTGGGGGATGGGAACACTGACAGTGCCAGTTTCTCAGATAACTGTGGGAGTGCAGAGTGCTTAGCAACACCTGCACCCAGAGCCTTCTGTCATCGATAACGTTGCACAGCCTGTTCTGTGGCTGACAGCTGGCAACCACAGGACAAGCACCTGCATGATGCCCACTCTGCATCCCTACAAATGCTTTGGGCTAATGGAAGGAGACAAGTCAGGCTGATGGAGGGACATGTATAGGGATGGCCCCCTGTGTTTTTGCCCCATCTCACCAGTTGATGGCCGAGGCCCCTCGGTGTCTAGGGAGCAGTGACGGGTGATAGATGATGGAGCCATGCTGGGGGGCATTGATTATCTCCATGGGGATGAACTGGCTGCAGAAGGGCAGGACATTGAGCTCGGCCCCCAAAGCCTGGTATTTTGCCACCACTTCAGGCAAAGCCTGTCCTTTTGCGCGCCACCGGGAGAATTTGAATACCGGCACTCCATCCTTCTCAGCTTCCAGACCTGTGGGATGGTAGATAAGAAACTGGCCCCTCTCTATCACCCACCCACATGTGGCCAACTCTGCCTTCCCAGCAGAGCGACCCATGGGCCTTCTCTCCATGCCTGCCCCCTCAGCCCCCACCCCCAGCCAGTCTCCACTGGGCAACACAGACAGACGCACCAGCCAAGCATGAGGCTCTGGGGACTGCCCTGCCTGCTCTGACTTCTGCTGAACTCCAGGACCTCTGAGTGCCTCCCTCTTCCAGACCCCAGATGGCTGACCTCTGCCCTCGCTCCTCTCCTGAGGCCTTGTCATCCCCATCACTGAGTTACTGTCTTATGGTCCCCTCTACTGCTCTCTCTGTGATGGGGACTGCCCCCCTGCAGATGGCATTTCTGCTTTGTCAGCTGTTCCCTGATGAAGGAATAAGGGGAAGAAGGGCAACAAGGGCATCCTCACTCCTTTCTGTCCAGTGGGTTCCTGTCCGGTGAGCCTCCCCCAGCCCAGCTTCTTCATCCCAGCCACAGTCGTTCCTTCCCAGAGCAATGGCTAAATCAGTTTTTCCATCATCTGTAGAACTAGCCTCAATATGCACACACCCCACACCCCACCCTGGGCCCAGATACAGCCTGGAGGGCCCCTCCTCTGCCCTATCACCAGCACACCCTCCTCACAGGCCTGGATTATAGGCCCAGACTCCCATGTTTTTGTAGTTAAAGCTTTCTCCTTTATCTTAGCCTTAGAGTGGGCAGCTGCTTCCTGCAGTCACTGTCCCTGATAACTTTGGGCTCTCTGCCTTCCACTCTTCAATACCCAAGGAACACTTCTTTGTATTCAGTTCTCTGTTAGAGCCTCTGGTGTGATGTTTGGGCCCTGATGGGACTGGCCCTCCTCTCCGGCCCCCTCTGTCACTCTGTCCTGGTGTCTGGTGGTTTTGAGAGAGGGTGGGATGTGATGTCAGCAGATCGGACTGCACTTGCAAAAGCTGTCCAACAGTGACTAATGAAATACTGCTGCAGGACATCTGAGATCAAGGTCAAGTAGGAGTCCCAGCCAGGCCTGGTCTGGGTCCAGGGTCAGCAGCTGGGATCAGTGGTCACTTAGTGGCTGGGTGTAAGGTCCAGGCTGTGGTAGGGTCAGGGTATGTCATGGGTCACCTGTGATCAGGTCCAAGACTGAACCCTGGCTGGCATCGGGTGTTGGGTGTTGGAGCTGACTCTAGGGCCAGGCTGCAGCTTCCCCATTGAGGGAGCCTGGCTGTCCCTTAGCAAACCATACCTCTGTGCCTGGCCAGGCCTACAAGCCCCCTTTCCTAATCCTGGCCTTCTATCCTTAAGCCTTGCCCCACAGTCTGTCTCCATCAGGCCTGAGAAGGACCAGTCAGTGTTCCTAGAGGGTTTGTTCATCCAAGCTGAGGCTCCTGCATCCTGTCTGCTGAGGTTCCCAGCTCAAAGGCAGTGACCCAGGCCCATGACTCTCAAACTGTGCTTCTCCTAGTACCAGAGACACCAGTATCTCCCGGGAACTTGTCCCAGGTTAAAAATTTCACCTAATTCTGACTTTTCCACCGAATTCTGAATCAGAAACTCCCAGGGTGGGCTCAGTACTCTCTGTGGTTTTGTTCTTTTCTTTAAAAAAAATTAAAATGCCAGGGGAGAGTGCAAATGCAGTTCCCCATTACCACAAATTACGCAGTCGAGTTTCCCACATTTGGGGAAATTGCAGGGATCAGCACATCCAGAGTACAATGGAGAAGCCTCACCCTGGGAAAACCGCCTTTGTGATCACGGTCTGTCCTCTGCCAGGTAAGCAGAGCACTGTGTGTTTTGACGGCAGCCCCAGCAATGGTGATGCCGCGCATGCCCACCTTTCAGAACATGGACCCCCAGTTCAGAACATGGAGCCCTTCCCAAGCATGGGTGCTGGGTCAGAGAAGCTCTGTGTAGGACCTGGGACCAGGCCGGGCTTCTCTACAGCCCTTCTCCAGGACCCTAAAGCCACCCCATGATCAGGTGGGGAGGGCATCTTCACTTTATTCCAGAAAAGCCCAGCAGCCTGCTGGCACGGGAGCAGGATTCAAGGTAGACCGCTTATGGCTGCCTCCCAGCCAGAGCACAGGCCCTGCAGACTTCTGCTCCCAACCTCCCACCCACTGCTTCCCCCTGCCTGGACGGGCGGGCCGCCCTCCATCGGCTTCCCTGCTCCGTCAGCTCACTCACCCAGGGGGTCGGCCTTCCCATCCTTGTCTGGAACAGTGAACACACCCACCACTTCGTGGCCCTCCTTCCTCAGGTGGCAGTAAACTTCCTGGCCAAACAGGCTCTGTCCAATCACTGCAATCTTCATGGTAGCAGGAGGGCTGGAAGGACCTGGGGAAGGAATAAAGCAGCAATTAGACAGAGATCGCTGGCCTCAGAGAAGCCAGCCCTGGTTCAAGACGGGGCGGTTCATGGCACCTGGCCTGCTCTACTCCAATCCCCTCTGTGGCTCTGTGGGTGGCAGGCCACTGAGGGGAGACTGCCACTGTAAGAGAGACCAGATGAAACATGTACATATGACCCAATGGATCCCTAATGTCAGAATATTCAGTGCCACAGTGGGTGAGCTGGATATGGATTGTAGAATTAGGGGATTCCCTTTTGAAACCTTCCAAACTGGCATGGAATGTTGGGTGTCAAGATGTTTGAGATATATTTGAACATATTCCAGTAACTAACCAGTTCTATGGCCTTGGTCAAGTCACCTTGGTAAAGTCACACTTGTTCATGAGAAAGATGCCACATCTCTCAAATGGCTTTCAGTCTACAAATTAGGCATATTCCTCTGAGCCAGGAGCCACAAAAGGAGCAAGGGGAGTCCCTGCTGAAGGAGTTGTCCAACTGAGCTGTAACAGAAAAGGGACCTGGGTGGGCAGACCTGAGGATGAAGGTGGTGAAAAGTGGAACGGGGTTCCACTAAGGAAGATGTGTGGAATGAAGCCTAGCTAATCATGCATATTCTCCGAAGATTGGTCATTCATTCACCTCACGCATATCTGTAAAACCTAAACTACTATTCACTTAATACATTTCTTTAACTTGTCCATTTACCAAAATAAGTTTTTTTTGGAAAATTTTATTAAAGTAATGTATACTTCATACACACATAAAGTACACAAATCATAGATGTGTAGCTCAATGAATTTCACAAACTGAACACACCACTGTCATCACCACCAGAAACAGAAAAACTCCAGGAGCCCCTTGAGCCTCTTCTAGTCACTACACTCACCAAGAATGGTGGGACTTCTAACAGCATCAAATGGTTTTGCCTGATATATGTATATGTATCCCCTTTATATGTATTCATCTTACATAAATGGAATCATACAGTGTTTTGCAGATTTTCTCCCTCAACATTATCTTTGTGGTTGCATGTAGTCGTAGTGAGTTTATTCTCATTGCTGCAGAAGTGGATGACCTGCAGTTCGTTTATTCATTCTACTGTTAAAGGAATTTGGGTAGTTACCAGTTTGAAGGTATTACAAATAGGATGCTACAAAGATTCTTGCATATGGTCTTCATGGTACATATGTACACATCTCTGTCAGGCATGTACTTAGGGAGGAATTCCCGGGTCATAGGTGTGAAAATTTCCAGCTTTAACAGATGCTGCCAGTTTTCCATAGTGGTTGTACCAGTTTCCACTTCCATGTGCTCTCCATCTTGGTTTGTGTCTTCATTTTAGCTCTTTTCCTAACACAAAATAAGACTGTCTCATTGGGGTTTAATTTGCAATTCCCTGATAACCAATGAAGTTGACCGCCTTTTCCTATGTTTCTTGGCCGTTTGGATATCCTTTTGTGGGAATCAACTCTTCAAATCTTTTGTCTGTGTGGTTTTATTCTTACTGAAAGGGAGTTTTTTTGTTTTGTTTTTGAATCATCTAGATTATGAGTTCTTTGTCAGATATGTGTATGGAAAATATCTTCCCTAATTCTGTGGTTTGCCTTTTTCATCCTCGTATGATGTCTTTTGATGAACAGATGTTCTTAAACTTAATATAGTACATTTTATCAAACATTTCCTTTATGTTTAGTGCTTCTTGTATTCTATTTAAAAAATCTTTGCCTACTCCAAGTTCATGAAGATGTTCTCCTTGTCGTTCAAGATCTTTATTGTTTTGCCTTTTACATTAGATGTGCAATCCCTTTGGAACTGAATTTTTCATACAATGTAAGGTAGAAGTCCAGAATTTTTTTTCCATATGGATATAAAATTAACCCAGCACTAGTTACTGAAAAGAAGTTTCTTCTTTGAAAAGGATCATACATATATACATCTATCTTTGAACCTTTGGTCAGTTTGTCTATCTTTGCATTTAGTATAGCTTAAAAATGTCTTTTGTTGTCGTGGTGAAGATACATAACCTAAAGTTTTATTGTAGCTGACCTACCTAGTAGTTGTGAAGTGGTATTTCATTGTGGTTTTGATTTGTATTTTGCTATTGAATCATGATGTTAAACATCTTTTCATGTGCTTTTGGCCATTTGTATATGTTCTTTGGAGAAATGTTTATTCGAGTTCTTCGACCCATTTTAAAAATTGGTTTGTCTGTCTTTTTTGTTGCTAGCATGTAGAAATACAATTGATTTTGTACATTGACGTTGTATTAACCAGCACCTTAATTGCTTCACGTATAAATTTTCATACTGTGTAGATTCTTTGTGGTTTTCTAAGTATATAATCATGTTATGATGTTGGTTCTATTTCTTTCTTTCCAATCCTGAAGTCTTTCATTTCATTTACTTCCTTATTGCACTTGCCAATATTGAATACAGAAGGTGATAGTAGTTCCTGTCTCATTCCTGTGACCTTGGGAAGAAACCATTCAATATTTGACCATTGGTTAGCTTTGGGAAATTTTGGTAGATAGACTAGCATATTATGAAACTTGTCTTATTAATATTTCTGGTTGCCAATCATGACAAGGAGCTGACTTTTACCAAATGTTCTTCCTGTAGGTCATGAGATTTTTATTTTATTGTGGTGGATCATAATGATTGATTTTTAAATGTTAAGCCACCTTTGCATTCTTGGAATGAATACCACTTGATCATGACATATTACCTTTTTATATATCTTTAAATTTGAAGAACTGGTATTTTGTTTGTTTTTTAATCTACGCTTGTAAGAAATATTGACGTGAACCAGTCCCAGTGGCTCATGACTGCAACCCCAGCACATTAGGAGGCTGATGTGGGCAGATTGCTAGAGGCCAGGAGTTCAAGACCAGCCTGGGCAACATAGTGAGACCCCAATCTCTACAAAAACTACAGAAAAAAAAAATACCTGGACATGGTAGTGCATGCCTGTAGTTCCAGCTACTTGGGAGGCTGAGGCAGGAGAATCACTTGAGTCTGGGAGGTCGAGGCTGGAGTGAGCTGAGACCCCACCACTGCACTCCAGCCTGGGCAACAGAGTGAGACTATGTCTCAAAAAAAATAAATAAATAAAATAAAAAAAGGCAAGGCAAGGCAAGGCAGGGCGGGGCGGGGCGGGGCAGGGTGAGGCAAAAAGAAAAGAAGAAAAGAAATATTGATGTGTCAAATACTTCCTTGTAACAAATGTCCTATTCAGGTTTTGGTGTAGCTTTCTCTTTCTTTCAACTTTTATTTTAGAAACAGAGGGTGCACGTGCAGGTTTGATATATGAATATATGGCATCCAGGTAGCAAGCACAGTACCCAACAGAGTTTTTTCAACCCATTCCCCTATCCCCTCTACTGGTCTGCAGTGTCTGTTGTTCCCATTTTATGTGCATATGTGCTCAATGTTGAGCTCCCACTTGCAAGTGAGAACATGCAGTATCTGGTTTTCTGTTTCTACCTTAATTCACTTAGGATTACGGCCTCTAGTCCACCCATGTTGCTGCAAAAGACGTGCTTTCACTCTTTTTTTATGGTTGTGTAATATTCCATGGTGTATATGTACCACATTTTATTTATCCAATCCACCATTGTTGGGCACCTAAGTTGATTCCCTGTCACTGCTGTTGTGAATAGTCCAACAACAAACGTATGAGTGCATGTGTTTTTTTCATATAATGATCTACTTTCCTCTGGGTATATACCCAGTAATGGGATTTCTGGGATGGATGGTAGTTCTAAGTTCTTTAAGAAATCTCTAAACTTTTCTTTAAGAAACTTCCACAGTGGCTGAACTAATTTACATTCCCACCCACAGTGTATAAGCGTTCTGTTTTCTCTATAGCCTCACCAGCACTGTTGTTCATTGACTTTTTAGTAATAGCCATTCTGACCAGTGTAAGATGGTATCTCATTGTGATTTTGATTTGCATTTCTCTAATGATTTGTGATGAGGAACATTTTAATATTTGTGTTGGCTGCTTATATATCTTTTTTTGGGAAGTGGCTGCTCATGTCCTTTGCCCATTTTTCAATGGGGTTATTTGTTTTTTGCTTGTGGATTTGTTTAAGATTCTTATACATTCTGGATATTAGACCTTTGCCTGATGCATAGTTTGCAAATATTTTCTCCCATTCTGTAGACTGTCTACTCTATTGATAGTTCTTTTGCTGTACAGAAGCTCTGTAGTTTAATTAGGTCTCACTTGTCAATCTTTGTTTTTGTTGCAATTGCTTTTGGGGACTTAGCCAAAAATTCTTTGCCAAGGCTGATGTCAAGAAGGGTATTTCCTAGGTTTTCTTCTAGGATTTTTATAGTTTGAGGTCTTACATTTAAACCTTTAATCCATCTTGAGTTAATTTTAGTATATGGCAAAAGAGTCCAGTTTCATTCTTCTGCATACGGCCAGCCAGCTATCCTAGCATCATTTATTGACTAGGGAGTCCTTTCCCTGTTGCTTGTTTTTGTGGGCGTTGTCAAAGATCAGTTGGTTGTAAGTGTGTGGCTTTATTTTGGAGTTTTCTATTCTGTTCCATTGGTCTATGTGTCTGTTTTTGTACCACTATCATGCTGTTATGGTTATTATGACCTGATAAAATAGTTTGAAGTCAGGGCGTGTGACGCCTCCAGCTTTCTTATTTTTGCTTAGGATTGCTTTGGCTATTCAGGCTTTTTATTGATTCCATGTGAATTTTAGAATAGTTTTTTCTAATTCTGTGAAGAACGATGTTGGTAGTTTCATATGAATAGCATTGAATCTGTAAATTGCCTCAGACTTTATGGACATTTTAACAATATTGAGTCTTCCAATCCATAAGCATGGAATGTTTTTCCATTTATTTGTGTAATCTCTGATTTCTTTCAGCAGTGTTTTGTAGTTCTCCCTGTAAATATCTTTCACCTCCTAAATTGGCTGTATTCATAGGTATTTCACTTTATTTGTGGCTACTATAAATGGGATTGTGTACCTTGATTTGATTCTCAGCCTGGACATTATTGGTGTACAGAAATGCTATTGATTTTTGTACTTGATTTTGTATCCTGAAGTCTTACTAAAATAGTTTATCAGTTCTAGCAGCCTTTTGGTGGAGCCTTTAAGCTTTTCTAAGTTTAGAATGATATTGTTGGTGAAGAGTTAGTTTGACTTCTTCTTTTCCTATTTGGATGCCTTTTATGTATTCCTCTTGCCTGATTGCTCTGGCTAGGACTTCCAGTATTATGTTGAATGTGAGTGGTGAGAGTGGGCATCCTTGTCTTGTTCTAATTCTTAGGGGAATGGTTCCAGCTTTTGCCTGTTCAGCATGATATTGGTTTTGGGTTTGTCATAGATGACTCTTATTATTTTGAGGTCTATTCCTTTGATGCCTCATCTGTTGAGGATTTTTATCATGAAGAGATGCTGGATTTTCTCCAAAGCTTTTTCTGTATCTATTGAGATGATCATATAGTTTTTGCTTTTAATTCTGTTTATGTGGCAAATCACATTTATTGATTTGTGTATGTTAAACCAGCCTTGCATCCCAAGAATAAAGCCCACTTAAGCATAGTATATTAACTTTTTGATGTGCTGCTGGATTTGGTTTGCTAATATTTTGTTGAGGATTTTTGTATCTATGTTCATTGGGGATATTGGCCTGAAGTTTTCTTTTTTTGTTATGTCTCTGCCAGATTTTGGTATTAAGCTGATTCTGGCTTCACAGAATGAGTTAGGTAGGATCTCCTTTTCAATTTTTTGGTAATACTTTCAATAGGATTGGTGTCATTACTTCTTTGTATGTCTGGTAGAATTCAGTATGAATCCGTCTGGCCCTGAGCTTTCCTTGGTTGGTACTTTTTTTCATTACTGATTCAGTTTCAGAGTTC
The DNA here is from genome assembly GCF_002776525.5 of Piliocolobus tephrosceles. Taxonomy (NCBI): domain Eukaryota; kingdom Metazoa; phylum Chordata; class Mammalia; order Primates; family Cercopithecidae; genus Piliocolobus; species Piliocolobus tephrosceles. The sequence continues at coordinate 42,099,866 of NC_045435.1, forward strand.
AATATTGGTCTATTACAGCATTTCAATCTTTTCCTGCTTCAGTCTTGGGAGATTGTGTGTTTCCAGGAATTTATCCATTTCCTCTAGATTTTCTCATTTGTGTGCATATATTCGTTCACAGTATTCTCTAAGAATCTTTTCTAATTTCTGTGGATTGGTTGTAATGTCATCTTTGCCATTTCTATACTTACTTGGATCTTCTCTTTTTGTATATTAATGTAGCTAGTGGTCTATTGATCTTGTTTATTTATTTATTTATTTATTTTTGAAAAACCAACTCTTGGTTTCATTGATCTTTTGTGTGGATTTTTGCATCTTAATTTCATTCAGTTCTCTAATTTTCACTTCTTTTCTTTGACAGGTTTTGGGGTTGGTTTGTTCTGTTTTTCTAGTTCCTTTAGGTGAAGTTAGTTTGTTAATTTGAGATCTTTCTACTTTCTTGATGAAGCCATTTAGTGCTATAAACTTTTCTCTTAACACTGCTTTAGCTGCATCTCAGAGATTCTGGCAAGAGGTTCCCCATGTTCAGGGTTTCTTCTACTTTAAACCCCACCCCTCCTCCTTCTCCACTGGATCAAAAACTACTCCAACCAGTGAAACCTCCTCTGCCATTCTCCCTCTCCGGGAAGTGGCCGGGGTAAAAGGCACTGCTCACGTTCATGGCCCTTCTCCCTGTCTGATTTGTGGCAGATTGAACAGCTTCTGGGATCTTTCTCTAAAAATCCCTCTCATTATCACAGTGAATTCCTGCACATAACTCAATCCTTTAATTTAACTTGGCATAACATTTATATAATTCCAACTTCCACCCTTACCCTTAATAAAAAAAGAGCACTTAGCTTAATTAAAATGGATATCCAAGAAAATATATTCAAAAGACCTTTATGTTTTTCTCTTCATAAATCTGGTTTTCCTGAAAAAAGTTTTTTTCTCAGTCAAAATTTCATTTCTCCACTCTGTCTTGCCACTTTTAATGCATGCATAAAAAACCCTAAAATAACTTCTAGTAGCCTGGAACTCCCTGGGAAAACAGAAAAGGTGCCACAAATCCCATTTTGGGAAAAATCTCCGTTTTCCTTATGGACCGCCTGAAATTAAAGGTGAATAAGTACCTCTCAAAATCTGTCTTTGTATTCCAGCTATGCTTGTTTATTAGGCCCTGAAAATTGTTTTCCTAGCCCCGTTCTTTTTTTTTTTTTTTTTTATTATACTTTAAGTTCTAGGGTACATGTGCATAACGTGCAGGTTACATATGTATACATGTGCCATGTTGGTGTGCTGCACCCATCAACTCCTAGCCCCGTTCTTAAAGGGCCTCGTTCGGAGGCCAATAATCCAATTTAAAAATTAGCAAATGTAAATCTTATAACTACTGGATCTTCTTCTGGTTGTCTGTGTGGCTATATATATGTTATGAGTGCAGTGTCTATTAAAAGGAGCTCTGAGTAATTAATTGGCCTAAGAAAAATAAGCGATTAAATACATTTTATTTATTTATTTATTTATTGAGATGGAGTCTTGCTCTGTCGCCAGGCTAGAGTGCAATGGCGCAATCTCGGCTCACTGCAACCTCCGCCTCCCTGGTTCAAGGGATTCTCCTTCCTCAGCCTCTGAGTGGCTGGTACTACAGGTGCGCACCACCACCCTTAGCTAATTTTTGTATTTTTAGTGGAGACGGGGTTTCACCATGTTGGTCAGGGTGGTCATAATCTCCTGATCTCCTGACCTCGTGTCTGTCTGCCTCGGCTTCCCAAACTGCTGGGATTACAGGTGTGAGCCACCATGCCCAGCCTAAATCAAATATTTTTAAGGAAAATGTTAAGCAAAGTAATACTGTGTATATTGCCATTTTACTTTATTCCTCTGTTAAAGCAAAATTGTGGGTTTTTTATTATGTGTGCGTGCTTTCGTTAGATGTCTTACTTAGCTGTGCTAAGATATACTAGTACTATTTATGGTTTAAGTTTAATTCTTAAGTATTTCTCCAGCTCTGACATTGTTTTTCAAAGACATGCTAAACTGTATTGCACAGTTCAAAATTTAATTACTTAAGGGATCAATCTAGGCATTGTTCTTGGTCTTTAATAGCAAACACAGAACATGTATATTATCACTATATTAATTTTTTTTTTTTTTTTCTGAGACAGAGTTTCACTCTTGTTGCCCGGGCTGGAGTGCAATGGCATGATCTTGGCTCAATGCAACCTCCGTCTCCCAGGTTCAAGCAATTCTCCTGCCTCAGCCTCCTGAGTAGCTGGAATTACAGGCACATACCACCACGCCTGGCTAATTTTTTCTATTTTTAGTAGAAATGGGGTTTCACCATGTCAGCCAGGCTGGTCTGGAACTCCTGACCTCGGGTGATCTGCCTGCCTTGGCCTCCCAAAATGCTGGGATTACAGGCGTGAGCCAACATATCCGGCCTCACTATATTAATTTTTAAAGGCTTTTCTTTGACATTTAAAACTGTGACAACAGATATTCACATTTAATGTTTATAGAAACTGAACAATGTCTTTATTAATAATTTTATTATAAAATTTCATAAACCATGTTTTTCAAAATAAATTTATATCAAATCCAGCTTCCTCAAAATGCTAGTAGTTAAGTATGTCAATATACTAAATAAATCATTCACTTGTACCCATGGAGAAAATTTAATTTTACTGCCCTTCACAGTGAAAAAAAAATCTTTCATTTTAAAAATTAAATTAAAAAATGTTACATAAGTTGGCACTTTAGTAGTGTATACACTAGCATTGGTTTATACACCTCTTTTGCCACTGAGGAATTCAAGTTAAAATGTCCCTAAGTCATATAGCTCTAAAATATATCTTTCATTCATAATTTCTGCTCAGACAATTAAAAAGTTTGAGTCATTTTCATTTATACTATACAACAAAAGCAAACTAGTCCAGTTTAATTTTTTATACTTAAAATATTGCACATTTTCTAGATATGAGTCACTCAGATTAGTATCTATGTAAGTTCAGTCAAATCCAACCATAAATTCAAGTTATTATACTCTATAACTCTATAAAATACATAGAAGTATTATTACTTTGCCTTTATAACAAAACCCAAGAGTCTGTTTCAATTTATAAATTCAGCATTTAAACAAAAAGATTTTAGTTCCCAAAGTTCTAAAAAAATGACAAAACAATAAGGAGAAAAGGAACCAGGGCTTAGTACCACATATTTCTCTCTTGGGGTTGTAAGGTAGTCTCCTTCTTTTCAGAACACTTTATTATATTTCACTTATAGACCTGATTTTCTGTGTCAAAGTATAATTCTCATGCTGAAGCTGTAACCTAAAAGGCAAAAAAAAAAAAAAAAAAAAAAATGTTGTCTTCATTGTACAAACATATTCATCGCTTTAACAAGATAATAAGGGAACAAAATTTAGAATGCAAGCTAAATAAGAATACTGTCTCTATAAACATGTCCCTAAGATAAACCACAATTGGCAGCTAATTTACGTGTCTAGAAAAATCTCAGGTCCCACCAGTAAAAATATCCTCAGTGGCTAGTGCACCTTAAGAAAAATCTGGCATACTAAATAAATAATGTTCATGTGGGAGCCAGAAGCTGGGTAAGCCTTGCCTTTAGACTACTCTGTGACTACAAAAATAAAGCTAGCACTTTTAAAACTAGTAAGCCTTCACTTGTCAGTATCATAAAGAGTATTGCCCAACTAAACTTTGTTCCCACCTGTTCATTAGTTACCTATTTCTACCTAAACACTCACCTTGAGATTTTACCCAAGTGTTTAAAATAGAAAAAACCAGCATTATATTTCAGAGCTACTTCGCCCAAATTACAAAATGTGTCAGTGTTTTTACTTTCAAGTCACACACAAAAAAATTTAACATGTCTTACATTAAAGTGAAAAATTGCTAAAAGTTACCATTATAACATGTAATTAAAACTGCTAAACATGGATTTGCATGCAAGGTGTATAAAAACAGTAAAAAATGTTTTTAGTTAAAAATTATAAAAAGGCATAAAAATGTACATTTTGCTGAAGAATAATAAATTGTCTTAAAATTAAATAAAGTGAAAGGTTAAACAAATTGTAAAAACATTGTAAAAATTAATTCTGCAAAGAAAACTCTGTGTGTAAACACATTAACTAAACTCAAAAGGGTATCATATGTTTTTTTTTCTGTCAATTAAACACTAAAATAAAAGCACCACAAACTTTTCTTACAATGCTAATCTACTCTTTAGCAAAACTTGTCAAGGGTTATAATGGGTATATAAAAATCTCACTTCATGGTCAAACTCATTAAAATTAAATAAAATTATCTATAAGGTTTCATTAAAATTAAAGTTAACAATAGCAAACTAATTAAAGGGTAAAATTTAACTTTCTCTCTTAAACAAAATTTTCATGTAATACAAAAGGCTAATAAATGGTTTTTGCTTTTCCAGATTGTTATCTCATTATTTTAGCAAAACAAAACAAAACAAACAGAAAAAAAAACTTACGGTAATCTAAAATTCTATTTCATAATATCAAGGGTTTTATATTTTAAACATATTTAACAGCTTTCCCCAAATCAAACTTTAGTCTTGAGGTTGTCTTTCCTGACCCCTGGCTTTTCGGTGCTGCACAAAACCCCTAAACCATCCAAAAAGAGGTAAACAGAATTATTTAGCAACATAAAGTTTCCAAAATAATATCTAATAGGTTATATTTTAAGGAATAACGTTAGCATATGTTCCAAAACTGTATGGGATGTCTAAGGTTGTTATGTCTAAATATGTGCTATTAATCACAATTAAAGTTGTTATGTTGGGTTACTGTATTTTTTTTTTTTTTTTTTTTTTTGAGGCAGAGTCTCGCTCTGTCGCCCAGGCTAGAGTGCAGTGGCCAGATCTCAGCTCACTGCAAGCTCTGCTTCCCGGGTTTAGGTCATTCTCCTGCCTCAGCCTCCCGAGTAACTGGGACTATAGGCGCCCGCCACCTCGCCCAGCTAGTTTTTTGTGTTCTTTTTAGTAGAGACAGGGTTTCACCATGTTAGCCAGGATGGTCTCGATCTCCTGACCTCGTGATCCGCCTGCCTCGGACTCCCAAAGTGCTGGGATTACAGGCATGAGCCACCGCGCCTGGCCCAGGGTTACTGTAAACCACAAAAATAACCAAATTTCTTTGTCAATTGTGTTTCTAACTGTATCCAAGCTAGACATTTTGTTATTTACAGACAATTTTTATTTTGTTTTAATTATCTTCAAAACATGGTTTATATTCAAGCTGTGAAACTTTGACAAGTGCTCTCAAAGGCAAGTTTCTCACAACCACAACAACACAACAACAACAAACAAAACATACAGAACTCATAAAAAGCTAAAATGTTTGCAAATATCAAGCAAAATAAAAGTTAATAAAATGCACTAAACTAATAAAAAACAACAAGTTTTTACCTTTTCCTTAGAATGCTGCTAATCTTTATCTTATTTTTCAGAGTCAAGAAAACGGGTCTTAAGCTAGCTACAGCCTTTAACAACTAAGTAAAGTATACTCCTGTATATAGAATTTAAAGTGTGTTTTTTTCTCTTTGCCTAGTTCCTCTAGAATTTAAAAACTAGTTCTAAATGTTCTTTTTTTATTTTTTTAATTTTTTATTATACTTTAAGTTCTAGGGTATAAGTGTTCTTAAATGACAACACTATAGTTTGCACCAGTGCAGTAAGAATCTATTTTCTTTTGTAACAGAATACAATTGGAAAAACTGGTTATTTTACCAAGGCTTTGACTGGAATGGTGTGCTCTCCTCTAAGGAATCAAACTTAACTTATAAAGCCAATGAAACCCTTGGAAAACTGGCCTCATAATTTGTGTGCACAGTTCCCATACAGGGTTTCTGACCTGTGGTAAGTAAAGAATGTCACTTTCTGACAGGCCAGGAACCCCAAGTTATCTTAAAACCTCAAAAGAAAAGGAATTCACCCAACTCATAAGTATTTAATGGTACAAATCTATGGCTGCGTTTGGCTTTAATAAGTCTTATCTCAAATTCCTTCTATATAACAAAGTTCCATCAAAGCCGATTTAAAAGGCCTATGTAGCAAATAATTATTCTTGCTGCACTATATACAAATAATTAAGCCAAGTATAATAAAGCAAACCAGTCCTACCATAAATTGTCTTTTAATAAAAATAGGAAACTGAAAAGTAAAAATTATGTTCCAAAAACTATAGCATACCTGTTGGTAAATTCTAGTCTTGCCTAATGTTTTTCAATTTTTATTATCTTCTACAGTTTAAATTATATCTGTTACAGAAATCAACTCCTGGATACATCACACTCAAGTCAAAGCCTAAAGAGCTAAGAAAGCAACCCCTAGCAGCCCAGAAAAACGTCCTATTAATGTAAAAAAAAAAAAGAAAAAAAAAAAAAGAAAAAAGAAAAAAGAAATCTTAAGCTAAAAATCATAAAAGTTAAGTAACTAAGTAAAAATTACTCATTTTACTCAGTCTCAACCCTACCTCACCAAATACTTTTTGTTGTTTCTACCTCTCCTATTAAGCCAACTATTAAAACCTTTTTTAATGAAAATTATTTACTATGACGCCCTCGCGGGAATGGCTGTACTATTTGCAGTAGCACCGTGTACCCTCAGAGTGGGATACTGGACAGAGAATCTCAATTACTGTAGCATTCTGCTTAAGTATTATCCTCATAGCAGGAATAACAGTTACTAACAAAAAATAACACATGGGTCTTTCCAAACATGTACCTCTGCCTGTCATTAAAAGAAAAAAAAAAAGTTGCTTCTGTCTCAGGCCTAATAAAAAACGCTGCTGAAAAGCCTAGGACTAATGTTTTTACTCTGTTTAATTAACCTTTTCCAAACATTTTTAACCGACAGAATCATGGCCATTTCGCAGACAACTACCCCAAAATATCGACAAATGGTGTTGCTCCTGCAGTCAATCCAAGACCAAAACACTCTCCGCCCCACATCAGCAGGAAGTAGCCAGAAAGAACACGTCCCCCCTTGTCCTTTTATACCCATGGGGTCTGGAATGACAGAGCAGGAGCACTGTCATCTCAGACAAATAGCGCCACTTTAAATTCCAGCTCCCTTTCTAGCCTCATGCGTTTCAAGGAAATCACTTCTCTTCTAACTACAAGCAGCCAGAAAGAGCTGACAGCAAAACACAGATAAGACAGCTGGGATACAGAGGGAAGTCGGGGGAAAGTCTCTTGGGTAACTGCCAGGCTTCACCCTCATACAATGGGCCCCAGTAAAACAGTGGGCCTCAATAATAAGGAATAAGCACATTCCTTTTCCTTCAGGGACACTAAGATAGAAAAGCTAAAAGCAGACTCTTGGTTGGGCATGGCGATGGCTCATGCCTGTAATCCCAGCACTTTGGGAAGCTGAAGCAGGCGGATCACGAGGTCAGGAGATCAAGACCATCCTGGCTAACACAGTGAAATCCCACCTCTACTAAAAATACGAAAAATTAGCCAGGTGTGGTGGCACATGCCTGTAGTCCCATCTACTCAGGAGGCTGAGGCAGGAGAATCACTTGAACCCTGGAGGTGGAGGTTGCAGTGAGCCGAGATGGCATCATTGCACTCCAGCCTGGTGACAGTGCAAGACTCTGTCTCAATAAATAAATAAGTAAAAGCGGACTGGGGGACTATACCTGCACTTCAGGAAAAATGTATGAAAACAGGTGCACAACTCTCCCTCCCAGGTGGGCACAACCAAGAGACACAGAAGCAGTCCAAGCCTCTGATAAACTCTCCCACACTGAATCCTTAAAAACTCTTAGTCTGTAAGAGAGTGTGCCTCTGACCTAACTCAGTCAGAAGCTCCTCTCAGGTTTGTTTTCTCTAAAATAAAGAGAGAATAGCTGGCAAGTCAGCTTTTGTATTTTTTTCCTCTTTCTTTAATTCTTACAGTTCTCACACTTAGAATTGGAGAAAAATCCCCTTTTGTTTTTGGCTGGAGGCAAGGAAAGCAGTCATTTTTTTTTTTTTTCTCAAGAAATCTACCCTCATAGAAACTATTATACCAGAACCTAAGTGAATGGACACCCAGGGCCTAACTAACCTAAGTGATGAGGAAAAACCCCAGTCCAGCCCCTCTAGCCTTTCTCATCACCTAAAAGGGATAGGAATGAGAAACACCTGTGAAGGTCACAGCCCAGGAGTGCAGGCTCACTGAAGCACTAAGACCTAATTGTAGGACTGTAAAACAACTTCCCCCAACCAAAACACCTTACCCCTACATCCACAGGGCTCCAGTATAGTAAGGGGATTACGGATAAGAGAACTGCAAGCCAGAGCCTATTTAAGGAGTCTCTAGGAAAATCCAAAGACAGTAGGGTAGACAAAAACAAGAAGATGAAGAGAGAAAATTATATCCTCTGACACCCACAGCTATAGCAAATAGTAAACACATTCTAACTCCTAGACAGGTAAATATCAAACCTCACACTAAAGGCCTATCTACCTCAGTATCTTTTACCCAATACATTGTATCTGATTTTCCACAAAACAATTACAAGATATATAAAAGACAAAAACACAGTTTGCAAAGATGAAACAAGCACCTAAACCAGAATCAGATATAGAAGCAATGTTGAAATTTTCAGATGGAAAATTTTAAATGATAATTAAAATGCTAAGAGCTCTAATGGAAAATGTGGAGAACATGTAAGAACAAACTGGTCATGTAAGCAGAGAGATGGAAACTAAGAAAAAAATCAAAAAAATTCTAGAAATAAAAACCCTGTGATAAATGCAAAGAATATCTTTAATAGGTTTATCAATAGACTGGATACAACTGAGGAAATAATCAATGAGATGGATGAAATATCAATAGAAACTTCCCAAACTGAAATGCAAAGAGAAAAATAGAATAAAAAAGACAAAACAGAATATCCAAGAATGGTGGGACAATTGCAATAAGTGTAAATCCTTGTAATGGGGATATCAGATGGAATAAAAAAAAAAAGAGAGGAACAGAGAAAGGAATAGTAAAAATATTTGAAGTGATAATGACTGAGAATTTTCCAAAATTAAAGATAGACACCAAACCAAGATCCAGGCAGCTCAGAGGAAACCAAATAGGATAAAGATTATCCCCAACCCCAAAATCTATACTTAGGCATATCATATTCAAACTGCAAAAAATAGAAGACAAAGAGAAAATCTTCAGTGAAGCCAGGGAGAGGCAGGGCAGGACATACCTACAGAGGGCGAGAGATGAGGATTACATCATACTTCTCTTCATAAACCATACAATCAGGAATAGAATAGAAAGAAATATTTAAAGAATTGAAACATTCCATCAACTTAGAACTAACTAGATTCCATCTGTATGCGGTAAAATTGTCCTTCAAAAGTGGAGGAGAAAGACTTCTCAAACAAAAATTGAAGGAATTTGTCACCCGTAAACTGCCTTACAAGATACGTTAAAAGAAGTTATTCAGAAGAAAAGGAAAATTGAACAAGTCAGAAACTCAGATCAACATACAAAAGAGTATTAGAAAGAAATAAAGGTGAAATAAATTTTTTTCTTATTCTTAAGCTGAGAGATAACAATTTGTTCAAAATAATAATTGCAACAATGTGTTCAGTGATCATAGCTTATGGATAAATGAAATGAATGACAGCAGTAATAACAAGGCATGGGAGGGAGGAATCAGGAATACTCTGCAATAAGGCCCTTACACTACCCATAAAGTGTACGGTGTTATTTGAAAGCAGACTTAAATTAGTTTTAAGTGTATATTGCAAACTGTAAGTCAACCACTAAAAAGCAACAACAAAAAAGTAAAATTGATATGCTAAGAGAGAAAAGAAAATGGAATCATACAAAATGCTCAGTTAAGATCAGAAAAGGCAGAAAAAGGTGTGGAAGAAAAATGAAACAAAGGGCAAATAGAAAACAATAATAAATATGGTAGCTATTAATCCAACTATATCAAAAATCACTTTAAATATCAATGGTCTGAATATACCAATTAAAACGTGACAGAGTGAATAAAGAATCATGACCTAACTATATGTTGTCTACAAGAAACCCATTTCAACATAAAAACCAGATAGATTAAAAACAAAGGGATGGAGAAAGATATATCCTGCTACCACTAATCAAAAGAAATACGGAGTTGTTCTATTAACTTCAAATAAGGCAGACTTCAGAGAAAGGAAAATTATTAGGAATAAAGAGGAGCACTACACAATGGTAAAGGGGTCAATTATCCCAGCAGACCTAATACTCCTTAATATATATGTGCCTAACAATGGAGCGCTAAAATGTGTAAAGCAAAAACTGATAGAATTCCAAGGAGAAATAGATGAATCCACTATTATTACAGTTGGAGACATCAACACCTCTCTGTCAGTCCCCACCCATTTTTTTTTGAGGCAGACTTTTGCTCTTGTTGCCCAGGCTGGAGTGCAGTGGTATGATCTCAGCTCACTGCAACCCCTACCTCCCAGGTTCAAGCAATTCTCCTGCCTCAGCCTCCCGAGTAGCTAGGATTACAGGCATGTGCCACCACACCCAGCTAATTTTGTATTTTCAGTAGAGATGGGGTTTCTCCACATTTGTCAGGCTGGTCTCGAACTCCTGACCTCAGGTGATCTGCTCGCCTCAGCCTCCTAAAGTGCTGGGATTACAGGCATGAGCCACCGCACCTGGCCAGTCCCCACTAACTGATAGATCCAGCAGGTTGGAAATCAGTAAGGACATAGTTGAATTGAATAGCACCATCAATTAAGTGTATCTAATTGGCATTTATAGAATACTTCATCCAACAAGAGCAGAATACACATTCTTCTCAAGCTCACATAGAATATTCATCAAGACAGACCACATTCTGTGCCATAAAACACACAACAACAAATATCAATTATTTCTATGATGGAGAGTACTTGGATCACAACAGAATCACTAGAAATCAATAACAGAAAGAACTCTGAAAAACATTTTAAAAATGGAAACTAAATGACACACTTCTAAACAACATGTAAACAGACCAAAGAACAAATCTCAAGAAAAAATTTAAAATATTTCAAACTAAATTAAAATGAAAATATAACATCAAAATTTATGAGATGCTGCTAAAGTAGTGTTTAGAGGGAAATTTAGAGCACTGAATGCATATATTGTTAAAGAAGAAAGAGCTAAAAGCAAGCTTCCAAATTAGGAAACTAGAAAAAGAAGAGCAAATTAAATCCAAAATAAGCAGAAGAAAGGAAATAATAAAAATTACAGCAGGACCTGTGAAATTGAAAACACGTTGTCAATAGGGAAAATCAATAAAACCCGAAGCTGGTTCCTTGAAAAGATGAATAAAATTGATACACCTCTAGCCAGGTTAACTAAGAAGACAAAGAGAGAAGACTCAAATTACTCATATCAAAAATGAAAGAAGGGCCATCAATACTGATCCTATGGTCATTAAAAGGATAATAAAGTACTAGTATGAACAACTCTATATCAACTAATTTGGTAAGTGAAATGAAATGAAACAATTCCTTGAAAGCACAATGTTCCAAAACTCACACAAAGAGAAATAGATAAGCTGAATAGGCCTATACTGATTAAAGAACAGGAGCCTATAACCAGTAGCCTTCCAAAATAGAAAGCACTAGGGTTAATGAATATGACCAAACATTTAGGAAAGAAACTATGCCAATTCTCTATGATCTCTTTCAAAAAATAGAAGTAGAGGAAATTCTCTAATTCTCTCGGGCCAGAATTACCATAGTACCAAAACCAGAAACATGACAAGAAAGGAAACTAACAGACTAATATTTATCATATACAAAGACGTTAAAATCCTCAAAAAAAAAATCAGCAATTAAATCCAACAATGTTTAAAAAGAATTATGCATAACCACCACATGGGATTTATTCTAGGTTAAACATTTGAAAATCAATTAATGTAACTCATCACATGAATAGGCTAAGGAAGAATTATATGATCACATCAATAGACTCAGAAAATGCATTTAACAAAAATCTAACATCCATTTATGAAAAGAGCTTTCAGCAAACTAGTAATAAATGGAAACTTAACTTGATAAAGAAGATCTATGAAAAACCTACAGCTAACATCATACTTAATGGAGAGAAACTGGAAGATTTTCCCCTAAGATCAGAAATAAGGCAAGGATGTTCCCTTTCACCTTTCCTATTCAACATTATACTGGAAGTCCTGGCTAATGTAATTAGAAAAGAAAAGAAAATGAAAAGTCTGTAGCTTGGAAAGGAAGAAATGAATTGTCCTTGTTCTCAAAAAGCGTAATTGGCTATGTGGAAAATGCCAACAAAGCAGTAGAAAACTGGAAATAATAAGTTATTCTACCAAAGTTGCTGGATGTAAAGTTATGGTTAATATATAAAAATCTATTGCTTTCTTATATACTGGCAATAAACAACTGGAATTTGAGATTAAAAACACAAAACCATTTACATTAGCACCAAAAAGTGAATTACTTATACATAAATCTAAAATATGTCAGGATCTATGTGAGAATAACCACAACTGATGAAAACATAAAAATATGTATAAATAAATGAAGAGATATTACATGTTCATGGATAGAGAAACTCAATACTGTCCAGATGTCAGTTCTTTCCAACTTTATCTATAGATTCAATGCAATCCCAATCAAAACCCCAGCAGTTATTTGTGGATATCAACAAACTGATTCTCAAGTTTATATGGAGAGACAAAAGACCTGGAATAGTAAACACAATATTGAAGGAGAACAAAGTTAGAGGACTGATACTGTCTGTCCCCAGTACTTTACTATAAAGCTACAGTAATCAAGACAGTGTGGTATTGGCAGAATAATAGCCAGATAGATCAATGGAACAGAATAGAGAGCTCAGAAGTAAACTCACATCAATAGAGTCAACTGATCTTTGACAAAGAGACAAAGGCAAGACAATGGAGAAAATCTGCATTGCACAAAAATCACACCAAAAATCTGCTGATGTTTATAGCATCTTTATTTGTAACTGCCAAAACTTGGATTTGACTTTTTAGATACAACAACAGCACAATTCATGGAGGAAGAAAAACGGTACATTAGACTTCATTAAAATTTAAAACTTCTGCTCTGCAAAAGACACTGTTAAGAGAATGAAAAGACAAGCCATGGTTGGGGAGAAAAGACATCTGTTAAAGCACTTATCCAAAATATACAAAGAACTATTAAAATTCAACAGTAAAACAAACAGCCCACTTTTAAGATGGGCAAAGTAAATTAACAGACACCTCACAAAAGAAGATATACAGATGGCAGATAAGCATTTAAAAAGATGCTCAACACTGTAAGTCATTACAGATTGCAAATTAAAATATAACAATGAGACACTACTATACACATTAGAAGAGTGAAATTCAGAGCACTAACAACAAATGCTGACAAGGCTGTGGAGCAACAGGAACTCTCATTTATTACTGGTAGAAATGAAAAATGATGCCACCACTATGGAAAAAGTTTTGGTAGTTTCATATAACCCAAAACATACTTTTACCATATGATCCATCAATCGCTCTTGACATTTACTTAAATAAGAAGAAAACTAATGTCCACACAAAAACCTGCACACAAATGTTGATAGCAGCTTTATTTGCTGCTAAAACTTGGAAGCAACCAAGATATCCTTTAGTGTATGAATAGAGAAATATACTTACACTCTGTTGTATGAATGTGGTACATTCACATTCATACAACAGAGTGTAAGTCAGTGATCAAAAGAAATGAATTATCAAGTCACAGAAAGACATGGAGGACGCTTAAATGCATTTTGCTAAGTGAAAGAAGCCAGTCTGGAAAGGCTACATACCATATAATTCACACATACTATATGACATTCTAGAAAAGGCAAACCTACAAAGGCAGTAACCAGTGTTTGCCAGGGATAGGTAGGGGGGTTTGGGGGTGGATAGGTAGAGCATAGCAGAGTTTTAGGGCAGTGAAACTATTCTCTAAGATACTGTAATGCTGGATACACATCATTATATGTTTGTCCAAAACCATAGAATGTACAGCACCAAGAGGGAATTCTAATGTAAATTATGGACTTTCATTAATAACATTGTATCAATATCGGCTCACCAAGTATAACAAAATTGGCCAGGCCTGGTGGCTCACACCTGTAATCCCAGCACTTTGGGAAGCCAGGGCGGTCCGATCATTTGAGGCCAGGAGTTCAAAACCAGCCTAGCTAACATGGTAAAACCCTGTCTCTACTATTATAAAAATACAATAATTAGTTGGGCATGGTGGTGCACCTGTAATCCCAGCTACTCGAGAGACTGAGGCACAAGAATTGTTTGAACCCGGGAGGCAGAGACTACAATGAGATTGTGCCACTGCATTCCAGCCTAGACAACAGAGCAAGACTGTGTCAAAAAGAAAAAAAAAAAAAAGGCATAACAAAAATATCATCTCAATGCACGATGTTAAAAATAGGGGAGGCCAGGCCTAGTGGTTCATGCCTGTAATCCCAGCACTTTGGGAGGCCAAGGCAGAAGATCACTTGAGCCCTTGAGTTCAAGACCAGCCTGGGCAACAAAGTGAGACCCATCTCTACAAAAAAATTTTAAAATTAGCCAGGCGTGGTTGTGCATACCTGTAGTCCCACTACTTGGGAGGCTGAGGCATGAGAATCACTTGAGCCCAGGAGTTCAAGGCTGCAGTATGCTGTGTTTGTGCCACTGCACTCCAGCCTGGGCAACAAAGTGAGACCCTGTCTCAAAAAAACAGAAAAAAAAAAATGAAAGGAAAAGAATAGAAAGAGAAATAGGAGGAAGTATGCAGGGAGGGACAGACTGAGAATATGGGAACTCGGCACTCGGTCCTCAATTTTTCTGTGAACCTAAAAGTGCTCTAAAAATGTCTATTAATTGAAATAAATGAATATTTATTTATATATAGAATATTTGATCTATAGTTCACACCGTACTCCAAAATGCAGTCCAATTGGGTTAAAAATTAATACTTGAAAATCAAATATAAGAAGAAAATATTAAATTATTAGAAAATATTGGTAAATATTGGATTATACAAACCTGACACTGTCAAAACACCCCAACAAGTAACAAACCACAATAATTTTGTAAGGCTTAAGTTTGTGTGTGTGTGTGTGTGTATGTGTGTGCATGTGTGTGTTTATTTGCAGGGTAAAATGCTAGAAGAATTTACACTGAAATGTTGAAAGTCACTGGGTAAAGGGTTTTGGGTTTCAGAGGTTTTTGACGACTGTAATTATTTTGTTTTCTTAACAGAATGTTCTTTTTTAGATTGCACATGATTACTTCTGAAAATAAATAAATAAAATAAATAAATAAATAAATAAATAAATAAATAAATAAATAAATAAATAAATAAAAGAGTATGTCGTTCTCCCCCTGCAGGGAGGCAGAGTCCAGGTGACCACCAAGGGGCTGTTGTCACAGTCCAGGGAAAGCGAGCATGACAGACACAGAAGCCTAGGGAGGGGCCTCAGTCAGGCTTGCCCTTTGGCCCCAGAAAGAGCAGGTACCTCCAGGGAGAGGGGCTGGAAAGAGCCCAGAGAGCCCCTTGTGGGCCCTATGGATGGCCTCCAGGCCTCTGCCTCCTCCCCCTGTCATTGTTGCTCAGTGTCTTTTCATTTGGTGGTGTGGAGACATTGGGAGGCTTCCTAGGCCTCCCAACCCTCCTACCCAATTCCCAGCCCAGGCCTGGCTCTCCAGGACTCAGCTTCTAGTCCCTGTGAGGCTGGGCCACCCTGCAGGACTGCAGCTCTGGGCCCTCTGTTCTGGTGCTGGGATCCTGGGGCCCATGAACGCAGCTCTAGCACCGAGTAGAGGCTCAGCCCAGAGGCCAGCATTCCGCTACAAGGTGTCTCATTTCCCCGCTGCCCTTTGGAAGGCCCAAGGCTGACCCCTCTCCTGCACTCAGCCTTTTTGGTCTGGCACTTGGCAGGGAGGCCACTTTGTCCCTTGGGGATCATGCTCTACCCGCTTTCTCTCCCACAGCCCTCGGAACAGGCAACAGGACCCGTCCAGAGACCTGACCCTCTGGACCTTAGGCCTCAGGCCAACCCTGAGTAAATCCATCTTTGAGCCTCAGTCTCCTTTTCTCTATAAGGGACGCCACACCATTGTCTCCCCCCATGGCCGTGAGAGTTAACGCTAACAAGAACACAGCAGCCGGTGGAGAGTGACGGCTCACGCCTATAACCCCAGCACTTTGGGAGGCTGATCACGAGGTCAAGCGATCAAGACCAACCTGGCCCACATAGTAAAACCTCGTCTCTGCCAAAAATACAAAAATTAGCTGGGTGTGGTGGCACTTGCCTGTAGTCCCAGCTACTCCAGAGGCAGAGGCAGGAGAATTACTTGAACCCGGGAGGCGGAGGTTGCAGTGAGCCGAGATCATGGCACTGCTCTCCAGCCTGGGCGACAGAGCGAGACTCTGTCACAAACAAACAAACAGCAGCCAACATTCTCCGAGGGTTTCCTAGGGCCAGGCGCGGGGCAACCTCATGTAGTTCTCATGTAACCTTGGGAGGCAGCCATTACTGTTCATTGCCCCTCCGATTTTAGAGACAAGAAACTAAGATTCAGAACACAAGAAACTTGCCCAAGGTCAAGGAGAAGTGGAGGCGTGGGGAGGAAGCAAAGTCACCTGACACCAGTGCCCAAGCCTTCAAGTCTGAGACTCCTGATTAAATTCCGTCTCCGTCTGCACTTTGGGAAGATTCTTTCCTCTCCTAGGCAAGTGCCGCGGGGCCTGAGCTCTTGATAGCGGGGCCCCAGGAGCCACGTTGTGTGGTCTGCTATCCGGCCTCCCTCTGCACACGACCGCCCACTTGAGCGCAGTGGCTGGAGCTGGGACTACAGCGCAGCCCCTGAGCGCGCACGCGGACCTCTCCAATCACAAGAGGCCCTCGTGCCAGGCCCCCAGATTTGGCCAATCAGGGAAGACGTTTCCCCGTCCCAGCATGGGGTCGAGGGACCCAGGAAACAGTCCCCAGTCACAAATCATCGTGTCACCTTCGGCTGGTCCCTGTCTCTTATCGAACCTCAGTTTTCTCTTCCATAAGCCGGACCAGTAGTGCCCACCCCACAGGATGGCGCCGGCTCCGTAAGGGCCCCACCACCGCGGCCGGCCAGATCCTCGGCGGGCCAGTCCTGGCGCTGCGGTCCTTTAGCCTGGTGACCCCCGGCCAGGTTCAGGCTCAATTGCTCCAAAGAACTCCGGACCCGTACCCCGAGCCCTGCGTCCCAGCGGCGAAGTTTATGGGCCCCGCAGGAGCCCCTGCGGTGAGAACCGAGTCCTGGAGCCCTCGGAGCCCCCGGAGCCACCGGAGACCCCGGAGCCGCAGCCAGGGCAGCCTCCCTTCCACCGGGAGTCCGGCGCTTTCGAGAGAGCAGAAACTCACCGCGCGCAGGAGTTGGTGCGGGCGTCGTCGGCAGGTTAGACTTCTGTGAGCCGCAGCCCCGAAACTGGGGTTGGTGCCGACCCGTCCTGGTAGCCAGGAGGTGGGACCGGTCCCCGCCAGTCCGCGAGCTCTTGTTAAGACCGGAGCCCGTGAGGGGAGGGGCGCGGGGCGGGCTGAGAGTCAGCCGAGTGGGGGCGGCGCTCACTGGTGGTGGGACTGTGGCGGGAGTTCAGCGCACCCTCTCCGGGTCGGTCTATAAATGCTCTGTAAAAGCCTACCCCGCAGGGGCCTGCGCTCCTTCCCGCTTAGGTCAAGAAGATTTGCTGTGGACCCTTTTAGAATTCCCAGGGCTTTGAGAAGGCCCAAGCACCCAGCAAGGCTGGCAGTTCTGAGCACTGGCAAGGGTAAGTGGGCCAGAAGAGACCCTCGCCAAGCCGGTGACTCACTCACTCACTCACTCACTCACTCTCACTCACTCTTGATGGGCCAAGTACCTGCCATGTGCTATGAACACAGCAGAGCCAAACAAGACGCTGCCCTCCGGGAATTTGCAGCTCGTTGCAGAGGCGGCCCCTTAGACAGCAGCTGCGCATCCGGCTGGATAGCGGCTCTTCGGCCCGCCCAGTTCCTACCCGCCTCTCCGAGAGAAAAACAGCCCCTGGTTTTCTCTCTGCAATTCCCCTTCTCCACTCTCCCTTCCACCCAGTCCTGGTGCCGCAGACCCCTCCCTCTGCTACCCGGGGATCCTGGCCAGCCCCGTCTCAGGCAAGGCCATGTAGAATGCCGGGAGTGATAACGGCATATTGTTCTTGACTGCAAGCCTGTGTCCAGGCGGCTCCTTCTCCTGGAATGCCCTTCCCACCACACCTGTGGCCGCACTGCTCCGTGCCCTGCTAAGCCTCACTTCTTTTGAGGCGTCCCTCTTGCTGAGCCCTAGCCACCTGGCCCTCTGCTCAGCGCCTGAACTCATCAGGCTTGCTGCAGCACCTGCCTTTACCTCTCTATCTGTAGCGTTCTTTCAGAGCCTGCTCCCATATGGTATCACATATCAGATATCTGATGCAGAGCCTTAGAGAGGCTGTTCCAGGTCACACAAACTAAGGAAGTCCCTCAGCCACTCCGGGTCACATCACCCTGTTCTATTTCCTTCACAGCACTTAATTGTATATCTGATATTTCCTTGTTTGTTTGTTTGTTCATTATCTGTCTCTTCCACTAGACTGTAAGCTCTTTGAGGGCAGGAAATTTGCCAGATATATTCACTGCTGCATCCCCAGTACACAGTGATGGCTTGTAGCAGTTGCTAAATAAATGTTTGTTGAATGGCTTAATGCATGTATTTTGCTCACGTAAGCCAGTATGGACACCCAGGATTGAGGTGGCCTGTGCCTGCCGATCCACAGGCCTGTTTTCAGGCACTGTCCCCTTGTTCTTTAAGCTCCAGCTTGCAGGTATCCCTGCTGTCCCTCATATCTGTGGAACTTCTCAACTCATAAAGTTTCCACATGCGGTTCATCTTTGTCCAGACAACCCCTCTCGTTCTTCAGGAAGTTCCTACTAAAATGCCATGACTTCAGGGAAACTTTCCCTAGCCTCAGCCTTACTAGGACAGATTCCTCCATTATGCGATCACAGAGAGGCCTGTAATTTTTCTTCATGAACCTCTCTCAACTGTTTTTTTTTTTTTTTTGAGGTAGAGTCTCACTCTGTTGCCCAGACTGGAGTCCAATGGTGCAATCTTGGCTCACTGGAGTCCAATGGTGCAATCTTGGCTCAGCTTCTCCAGATGTCATCTGATGCTAAAACTAACAAATGGCTTCCAGGCAAAGAGCAAATGCAGCCCGGAGCCAGGAAGACGGCCTAAAGATGAAGCCAAGGGTATGGCCATGAGATCTTTTGTAAAATCTTCAAAGAGATCAAATGGACACCTCAGAATATTTTGTTAAATAGTAGGATTTCTAAGAAGTTTACAGTTGTCCTTGACAGCTGTCTCAGCAGAAGCCCAAGGGAGAGACAGGCTTTTCTCAAAGAGATGTGTGGGTTTGACAGTTGTCTAAAGGCATGAACCTCAGTGAGATCTACAGGAGACATGTAACATTTTTAAAAGAATTATATTAGCAAAACAGTGTAGACTTAGACTGAAAGGGTCAGAGACAATATAAAATGAAAACAGACCTGTAGATCCTCCAAATTCTGGGAGGAAGCAAGCTGAGAAACTACACAGATATGAACCTGGGCTGCATTTCATGGAAGAGAAGGGATGACTTGCAGAACAGAACAAAAAACCCACAGGGTGGAGCCAAGACCATGGAGAATCACTCTGGGGCCAGAGTCAGACTAAGTACTATTCAAGGAACTTTCAGGACCTGCCCAGGAAGATTTTAGAATTGCCGTGGACTAGTGACTCCTGCATGCCTCCCATCCTTGTCCCCTTTGGAGCAGGCACGTCTACAGTGGTTATCCTATGCCTGTCCCACCAGTTTATGTCAGGTCGGTGCAGCGGGGGAGGCACAGTTAATTTGTCTCTGGAATTCCCAAGTCTGCAGATTTAGAACAACCCTACTCAAGGAGCTACACTTGAGGGAATAATACCCCAGGTGCTTCACCTACATCGAAGCCTGATTTAGATGCAGAGATTCTGGACATTGAGCTGATTCTACAGTGGGATGAGGATTTGAGGGGATGTTTGGAGGGCAAATGTATTTTGCATGTGGAAGGATGTAAATAATTTGTGGCCATTAGGTGGACTGTGGTCATTTTAAAACTCTTTGATGCTCTTCCATTCAAGGAGTAGCACGTAATTCCTCTGCCTTTGAGTGCAGGCTGAACATAGTGACTTCCTTTTAACAAATGAAAGATGGTGAAAGTAACTGTGTGATTTCCGAATCCATCCTTTCATAGATCAGATAGAGAAGCTGAGGGCTGAGGTCAGAGAGTGGCAGAAGCCAGCTTGTCCCTGTCCCAAGACTATATGACACTCTCTGAATGAGTCCCACTGAAACCCTCCTTTGCCAGTTCAGTTCACTGTGCCGGGAATGCCCTGCTTCTTGAAGCCACCAGCTGAGCCCTGCCTGTTCCCCAGGGATGGGCTTGTGCATCATCTCCTATGGGAAGCCTGATCCCAGCCTTCTCCTTGGGAATTCCCTCACTCACAGCACAGACCACACTCTAATGCAACTGTTTATATGTGTGTCTGTCTCTTTCTCAACTGCAACACCTCTGAGGGCAGGGACAGGGCCTGTTTCATCTGTGTATCCCACAGCCCTACATAGGCCCTGATGCAGGAGAGGCACCTGCAGTGAGAGTGGCTGGATAAGCCCTGCAGAGAGAGCCTCTGCCCGGGCTTTCCGCAGGGCCCTGGTGGCTAAGTCCTACCAGGGAAAGCAGTGTGCACATACACAGCCCGGGTCTGGGTAGAACAATGGGGGCTACTGCTCCAAACCAGAGGCAGGTTAGAAGGCGAGCCTGGCTCAGGGCTGTGTGAATGGGGAATGGGATAGACATGGGTCCTCTTTTTGTTGTATAATGATGATTCAGCTTGTTTTTGGGGAATCAGTAACTGGGACTGTGTGTACGCTGCAAAGGAAACATTAACTTGAAGGTCATAGCCTGTGGGAAATCAAAGCAGGCAGGCCAAGTGACCTAGGCTTGTTTTTGTGTGTGTGTGTGTGTGTGTGTGTTTTAATTTGGAGCCAGTGTTTCTCTTTATCTCCTGGGATGCCTCGTTCAGATACTTCTACCCTGCCTTGTGAGTTACTCATGATGTCACCTGATACCCACCCCTTAGAACCTCTCCCCAAATGGAACCTAGAATTCAAAATAGTTTTCTCCATATTTCCCCTTTAAAGGGCCAGCGTGCAATTTTTCTTATAGAGGTGAAGGTAGGGATGAGCCTTAATACAGCTCTGTGCTACGCACCAGAGCCCACCTGAGGACCTGCAGACACAGAAGAAATGCTTCTGGGCCACAAAGCTTATAGCCTGCTCCTGCCGGGTCCTCTCCAGCCCCACACCAAATCTAACCTGGGGGTGTTGTGTGTTTGCACCCGCATGCCTGGACAGCACCAGGCTGACACATGGCTCCTAGAAACTCACTGCAGATGAATAAATGAGAAAAGAGGAGGCAGGGACAGTGTCTCTACTCCAGGTGCTTGCACCCCTATGGGGGAAAGGAATGTACAGACAGCAGATATCAAAGGTGGGAGGGGATGTGAACCATCACAGAGGGGAGACATGAAGAAATGAGGTCTGGGTACTTCAGGCTGCACCTAGGAGATAAGGCCTAGTGAGACTGTGATCAATTTAACCAGCAAAAAATGAGAAAGACATTCCAGTTGAAGAGAATGTAAGAATGATGCATGGGTGCATGGAGGTGGGGACGTGGGTTGTTTTTGAGGAACCAGGAGAAAGCATTGCAGCTGCAGGAGAGGAACTGGCAAAGTCAGGGGTCACGAGGCCACAACATGGGGTGCAGACTGTGGGTTTCACTCTGTTGTCCAGTGGTAACAAGGTGTTCTGATTTCATAGGCCAAGGCAATTTCAACAGCATTCCAGTAACTGACATTAGATTCTCATTTTCTTGTTTTGCAAAGTAAAAACACCTTTAAAAAATCAATATCCTGGAATATTATTCAGCCTTAGAAAGAAGGAAAATTCCGACACACACTACGACATGGAAGAATCTTGAGTACATTACTCTAATTGAATTAACCCAGCCACAATAGGACAAACGGTTCTGTTCCTATGAGGCCCCTAAAGTAGTCATGTTCATAGAGACAGAAAGTGGAATGAGGGGTGCCGGGGCCATGGGGAGGGGAGAATGGGGAATTCATGTTTAATGGGGACAGAGTTTCAGTTGAGAAAGTTCTGGAGATGGATGTCGATGATGGTTGCACAACAGTGTGAATGCTCTTAAAAACATAGCACTGTGCACTGAAGAATAGTTAAAATGGTAAATTTGGGGTTATGTTTATTTTACCACAATTAAAAATAATAACTTAAAAAAATCAGTTTCCACTAGCCATCATGATAAATGAGTTGGAAAAGCTCATGTAGCATCAGAAAGCTGAAAGGAGCAACTGGGTCTTGTTGGAAGCTCTGTCCCTGATGGCCCTAGGCCTGGGCTGGCCTCTGAGTGTAAGAAAATCACCCACCCAGGATCCAGTGCAGGCCAGAGCCTGGCACGTGCAAGACAAGTGAGCAGAACATGGCACTGGTTGGGGAGTGCAGGATGGTGCCATGGCCCAGGGCCAGGGACAGCAGAGCCCTGACCCTGACCCTGACCCTGAGCCTGAGGGTTTGGGGTGTGGAGCACTTCATGGAACCCAGAGGAGTGCAGGGTGTAGGGGCTGCTTGGGAGATATGGCAACTGTGATCATAACCGGGAGCAGGGAAGACCCGGCTCCTTCCCTCCCCTCATGTCCTTCCAGGACCCTCCAGTGGCTAAGTCTCTGCAAGTCAGATGCAGAGAGGCCTGGGGCTGCTGCCCTTCCAGGTCAGACTCCAAGCACCAGGCCCCATGAAGGGTGGGGAGTGGACCAGAGGGACTCGCAGATGAGTGGCGCTGTCTAGTCAGTGGAGAGCCCACCTCAGGTTGCTGAGTGGAGGGAGCTCCATACGAAGTAGCTGCAAGAGCGCTGGAAATGCTGCAGGGTAAAAAGAAGTGGTGAGGCAGCTGGAGATCAGCAGTGGCACGACCCGCCACCACCTGAGGCTGCACGGACGCTGGGAGGGTGGAGTCACTGTGGAGCTCTCAAGTTGGAACCATCCAGGAACGGGCACCCTGGGATCTTTAGGAGGAGCGGGGATCGAGGAGAGGCTGCTGCCATTCCTGGAGCACATGCTGTGAAGTGTTTGGCTGGGAAGGGGAAGGTAACAAGAGAAAGTCATAGTGGGAAGGGGGAAAGGCTGTAATGAGAGAGACTTAAGAGTGTAAAAAGCTATTGAGAAAGACTCAGCTGAGAAGGAAAAGTTGAATATACAAGAAAGGGGAGAATCAGTAGTTTCTGTGGTTCCTGAAAAGGGGAGGAAGGGAAGACGTCCAAAAGCAGATTCCAAGGTGGCTTGAACGGCATCATAACCAGAAGGAAGGAGGGAGGGTGGCAGGATGGATGGGTGGGTGGCTAGCTGGACGGTGGGTTTTCTTTACCCATGGTTCATTTTGGTACAAGATCCCCCGCTGGTGGTTTTCCTTCTCTCTCTAAAGAGTGGGGTAAGGTCATCTCCTGAGGTGGGGTGCAGGAGAGGGAAGCTCGAGCAGTCCTTGTGGGGTTGGGGAATGGGAGAGCGGTGGAAGGACCCTGGGCTGTATTGAAGGCTCACCTCAGTTTACAGTGGGACCAAACTGCACGTTTGAGACCCCAGATGCATCAGACTACTCAAGAAGCAGGCACGGAGGAAAAGGAAACCCATCTCTGAGTTTACCCAAATGGTTTCAGTGAAAATCAAAGGGCGGTCGTCGACTGCAGATTCTGAGCTGGACAAGGAAAATGCTAGTGAATTGAGAGAAACTATCAAGGACCCTTTAAGACCAAAGAGTGGGTCGTGCTGGAGCGGTTGACCGGAGACTAAAAGAGCAGACCGAGAACAGAAGGTGGAGATGGCGAGTCTGAACGAGAGGTTCCGCTGACGTCGGCTCTGTCATAAAGCAAAAACCTTAAGCAAGTTTAAAGTTTAAACTTGTCAGAGTTTATTTGAAAAAAAAAAAAATAGATTTGTTAATTGGGCAGCCCTCAGAACCAGAACAGGTTCAAAGAGCTCCTGGCTGCTACACGGTCAGGCTGCATTTATGGACAGAAAGTGGAAGTGGGGCAAAAAGAGCAACTTAATTGGTTGCAACTCAGCATTGTATCTCACTTGAAGCAGCCGGCTACCTGTTACTAACTGAGGGATATTTGTGATGTGAGTATACATTTAATCCTCGGACAACACAGGTTGGACCTGTGAGGGTCCACGTATGCAGGATTTTTAAAATAAATACAGTCGGCCCTCCATATTGGCAGCTTCTGCATCTACAACCAAATACAAATAAAAAAAAACAGCATTTGTGGGATGTGAAACCTGCATATGCAGAGGGCCAACTTTTTGTATTCATGGGTTTCACAGAGGCAATTGTGGAACTTCAGTATGCACCGGTTTTGGTATCCACAGGTGGTCCTGGAACCAATGCCCTGCAGATACTGAGAGACCACTGTGCTGCTAAGTTAATTAGTTACATTTAGCATGAATTACTCCATATTGGCTTGGTCTGCTGGGCCCAGTACAGGAGCCTTCTCCAAATCAGTAGCCTCCTGCAAATTTTATTGAACAATCCCTTGCTTTTGGTCAGGATCTCACCTAGGTAAGAATGTGAATAAAACTTAGGGCATCAGTGCTACTCCCAGTTACCGTCATTTTAGATATTCGGTCTCAACATGTCATTTATTCCTAGGTTACAGTGTCCTCATGATCATACTTTTGAGGATTTTTGTCATTCCAATAAAAACGTACCATTTAATGTTTAACAGATGGCTGCATGCAAACATTTAAAAATTTTTGCAAGAATACAATGCACCAGGAAGACTACTATTATGACTATTGGGAGCTTGATACCAAGAGTTTAAAGTATGCCCCTTACCCAGGGTCCTCATGAAACAAATCAACTAAAATCGAATAGATCAAACAATAAACCAAATGAAGAGTGCGCCCATTTTAACCAAATAGCCTGTTTGTTGTTTTTTTGTGACTGAGTCTCTACAATACACGATGTATTTATTCATATGCAACAAAAAGCATCAGCACCGACTCCTCCTTGCTCAGCTAATAAGCCATCTCACATCCCATGACTGGGCCAAATCAAAGCAGGAGTCAGAGCAAGTGGACCAGAAGTCCAGTTCTATAAAAGGGACCACAAATACAATTTAAATAGGCAGTCGCATTAGGGATGTTACTAAAGTTAATCACTAAGTGAACTAATGGATCCCTTAGATGATGTAAAGTTCTGGGTTTAGCAGAAAAGATCCAACATTTTCTATTTATTGTGAAGTTCTAACTACAGCATTATCCTTCCAAGTAAAAAAGTAGACATAAACAAACTAGGAATAAACAAGGGAAGCTCAACAGGGAAAGTGTCTCACTAAGAGAAGAGTTTAGTTCCCATGTATTGGGAAAACTGTTCATATCTAATATGTCATCTGCTTCCAGGAAAATTTCCCCATGGCCAGCTTTACCTTAAATTCTACAACAGGTGTGCAGTTCCAGGAATCTTGAGAGGCCCTTTGAGTTGTGAGTTGTGGACCCAACCAAGTTCAAGGCCCCAAAGCTTGGCTGCAGTGTGGGTAGTGATAAGAACTTGCTATGGTGCCTACCAACAGGGTTCCAGGGCAATCTTTCTTTGATATCATTTCCAGAAGATCTTGTCTTCAGGTTCTAAACTGTGAGGGACTTGATTGTTCTCAGTTGGTGGATCATGGAAAGTTTCTTTTATCTGGTGAAAATATACTTTGGCATAATACATGAAAGCTTTACAGTATTTAGTTATATCAGAATTGAGGAGAGTGGGAGGTACATGAGATTCCATTATTAAGGGCACAGGCTTCCAATAAATATTACCTAAAGGCCCAGTCTACGTTTTCTGATGGGAGTGGATCTGATTCCCCTCAAAGCCAGTGATAGTGCCTTTGACCAAGGCAATCAAATTGATTCAGTTGTCAATTTCAGTTTCTTAAAATCCCATTTGTTCTTTCAATCTTTCTAGAAGGTTGAGGGTGATGGGGACAATGATAGTGTCATTGTGTTTGCAATACCTTGTTTAACTGCTTTAGAGTTTGAACAGTAAAATAGGTTCCTCTGTTGCAGGAGATTCCTCTCCAGGGGCACCCCAGAAAGGAAACACAATTCTAATAACATATTAGCCACTGTCCTAACATCAGTTTTCTTACATGGGAAAGCTTCTATCTGACCAGAGAACATGCAAACTATTACAATAACATGCCGATACCCTGTCAAGGATGGAAGCTGAATGAAATGTCTCTGTAAGTATTCAAATGGTTCATCATGTGTTAGAAATACATCCCCTGAAGCTTTCATTGTCTTCACAGGATTATGGGTTTGACAAATCAAACATTGGTTATAAACCCTTTTAGCAATTTTAGAACAATCACCCTACCAAGATTTTTCATAATTTGTATCACCGTAATGAGCTATGGAGTGCAGAGCCCTTAACAATGGAAGCTTCAAGGACTCAGAGAGGACCAAGTGGCTATCCAGGGCCTCCATGAGTCCACGCTTCACACTGATTTTACGTCTTTTCAGATACCAATTTTGTTTTTACAAATTGGTGCACTGCACTGTTTATTAAGTAAGTCATCATAGGGGAGCTGACTTTGATGAATCTTATGGAGTTTATTGAAATTACACATCCTAACAATTTCAGTACTGGCTGTCTTAGCGTGAACATCTGCCAGGGCATTCCCTTGATACTCAGGTGCAGTTTTATAAGTAGGTGTTTTGATTTTAATAATGGCAGTTTGTGATGGTAACAGGATGGCAGAAAGGAGTTCATCTACTTGGAGTTCATTTTTGATGGGGATCCCACCGGAAGTGAGAAGCCCCCTTTGTTTCCATAACATGCTGAAATTATGAAGTACTTCTAAAGTATATCTGCTGTCTAAAAATATCTACTGATTTATCTTTAACTACGTGACAATCTCAGGTAAAAGCAAAAAGCTCTGCAGGTTAGGCTAATTTAAATTGGGGAAGAATTTCCTTTCCTATTAATTCATTTTGAGTGGTAACAGCATACCCCACCTGACATTTTCCTTCTGAATTTTCAGCCTAAGACTCATCAACAAACAAATGTCTCCTTGGGATAAGCTAATGGAGTGCTTCATAAAGCAGCATGCAAGACTAATGATTCAGATACCACACTCACACTGTAGTCAGCCAGAGGTAGCAGAGTGCAACATCTTAGATGGAGATTGGGAAGCAAAAGGATTTCATAAGATGATAGTCTACTTGCTGAAAAATGCTGAATTTGACTAGAATTTAATAAACTTTCCACAACATGCAGGACTTGCATAAAAGTTCATTCCCTAAGACTAACTCAGGTTAAAACTCTACCAGTATGACAGCTGTGGCTACTGCTTTTAGTGGTGAGGATGTGCCTCAGCTGCGGGGGCTGACTGCCTGCTATAATGTGCCGTGGGCCTATTGTTTTCCCCTATG
The DNA here is from genome assembly GCF_002776525.5 of Piliocolobus tephrosceles. Classification (NCBI taxonomy): domain Eukaryota; kingdom Metazoa; phylum Chordata; class Mammalia; order Primates; family Cercopithecidae; genus Piliocolobus; species Piliocolobus tephrosceles. Next base: position 42,127,492 of record NC_045435.1, read on the forward strand.
CCTGACTGCCATGTTCATGAATGAACAAGGTGAAAGGTTTAGTGTAATTTGGAAGTACTAAGGTTGGGGCTGCGGTAAGGCCGGTTTCTGCCAGTGAGAAGCCTGCTCCTGACTGCCCTCCCATGATGCAGGCTCTGGTACTGCATTCTTAGTGAGCTCATACAATGGTGAGATGGTTAAGGAAAAGCTTGGAACCCAGGATCTGCAGTATCCTGCAAGTCCCAGAAAACCTCTTCACTGTCTTTTAGCTGTAGGCCAGGGAAAACCTTGAGTGGTTTTTATTCTCTTGGAAACCCTTTCCACAGTCAGATCATGCCTTAAAACGTGAAACTTTCCCCTTGAAAACTGAAGGCTTTCCATCAAAACTTTGTGACCTTTATGTGCAAGTTGCTGTAAGAGGTAAAGTGAGTCCATTTCAGACCACACTTTACTGGGAGAGCAAGGCAAGAGATAATCTACACACCGAATGAGGGGAGAATTTCAAGGAAATTGCAAGGTTATCCAGTCCCAGTGTAACGCCTGGGAAAAATAAGAAGGAGCTTCAGGAAACCTCTGTGGCATTATAGTCCAGGTATACTTTGATTTTTCCAAGTGAAAAGCAAACAAATACTGACTGTCTTTCTCAGCTAGAATGCTAAAGAAAGCTGGACAGGGACCTATGACTGTGAGCCATTCTGAACCAATGTACACATTGAACAATCAAGTGTTAGAGTCTGGAATCACAGGAAACCTTGGTATCACGATTTTATTAAGTGCTCGTAAATCTTGAACAAATTTCCCTCCTTGTCCATCCTTGTCCCTTGATTTTTTAACTGGTAGGATTGGAGTATTACAAGGACTGATACACAGAATAAGTCCCTGTTTAATGAAATCTTCTGCAATTGGTGAGAGTCCTTGAATTCCCCAGGCCTCAGTAAATATTAGGATAATTTAGGTAAAGGTTTAGAATGATCTATTTAGACTTTTATAGTTACCATACTTTTAACTCTTCCTATATCAGTAGAGGAAGAAGTCCATAAACATTCGGATATTTTAGAGAGATCAGAGATATTGCAGGCCTGAGTTTTGATCTTGTCAGTTTCTGCCTGTGGAGAGCACAACAGATCTCGTTCAGGGGGTCAGGAAACTCTGACTCCTGCTCTGCAGGAAACTTCATATGCCTCTTTAGCTTAGCAGATAAGTCTTGCCCTAGCAAGTTACTAGAATAGTGTCACATAGGAAAAAGGTTCATATTTCTGAAAATGGCCCCAGCATCAACTGGATGGGTTCATACATGGGTACTGTTGTGTCTGATTCAAAACCCCCACCACAGAGATGACCTTTCCACTTTCAGGGATTTGTCAGCTTGTTAAAAGAAAACCTTCAGCTGAATTAAATTTAAAGGAGTTTAACTGAGTGATGAATGATTCGTAAATTGGGCAGCCCCCAGAATCACAGCAGATTTGAAGAGACTTCAGAGATGCTTCAGGGTCAGAACAAATCTATAGACAAGAAAGGGAAGTGACGCACAGGAATTGGAGGTGAGGTACAGAACAGCTGAATTGGCTACAGGTTGGAGTTTGCCTTATTTGAACACAATTTGAATGCTCAGCAGTATATGAGTGGTTGAAGTATGGCTCCTGGGATTGGCCAGGACTCAGCAACTGTTACAAGTGCATACTCCTAAATTAGGTTTTCAATCTTGTCTACCTACTAAGTTAGGTTACAGTTCATCCACAAGGACTCAGATATAGGAGTATGGAGCCCTTCTCAGGCCATATTTAGTTTGCTTTAATAATTCCCCCTTTTGGTCATTTTCTCAATTTTGAGAGATTGCCCAAAACTTTAGTCATTGATGTCACTATCACCATTGTAAATGTAATTATTTTGTCTTAAAACCCACTGAGAAACAGTAGAACAGTAGGTTTTGCAAGGTAGGAACAAGGATTGAGTAGAGGGTGCCTCCTTATGCTGGAACATACTATTTTAAGAGTAAAACAAGACCTGGTCTATTCTGGTCTAGAATCTATGTGCTTCCTTAAAGTCTTAGCTTGATTATGTCATATTTAGCATAACCAACTACATTTTTGGTTTGGTCTCTTGGGGTCTAGTGCATGAGCTCAGTCCAAAACAATGGCCTCCTATAATTTTGTTTTTAAAAAATCTCCCCTTTTAACTGGGTTCTCAAGTGAGAGTGTAACCAAAACTTAGGGCTTTAGCACCACTTACAGTTATCATCATTTTGGGTTTCTGGTCTCAGCATATCATTCATAGCTTACAGTGTCCTCATGGTCCCATATTTTTTTCAGTTGGACTCCAGAAGGGCAAGGCAGCCATCCTGGTTCTCCATGAGTCCATGCTTAATTAGCATTAGACTTACATCCTCTTGAATAGCAGTTGTTTTTCCAAATTTGGTGCATAGCACTGATAACTGATGGGTCATAATAGGCAATTTGATGTAGACCATGCATTTCATTCAAATTGTATAACTAAAAAATTTCAGTATTGGCTGATTTACTGTGAAAATCTGGCAAAGTATTTTCTTGGTATTTAATTAACTTTTGTTCTACTTAGGTTAGCAGTTTTATAACCTAGTCAGTCTTTTCATTAAAGTTCCAGGAATTCTTACCCAATTCAAATGATATGATTCTAAAGTTATTAGAAACCTGCATTCCAGAGTGCTTTTTAGGGTCCATTTCATCCTTTCATGAGTCTCCTAAAAGATACCATATTCTAGGATTTTACATGCTTGTGAAGTTTTCAAAAACTGCATCAGCATTAAGCAATTAACTGTGGAAATGACTTTAAATAGTCATAGTTAAAGACACAATATAAATGGTAATTTGGTTATTTCTGTGGTCTACAGTAACTTAATATAATAACCACAATTATGATTGATAGCATATACTAAGACATATTAGAATTTTAGAAATCCCATATAATTTTAGAACATATATTAATATCATTCACTAAAATATAATCTGAAGAAGGTTAAATATTATTTCTTTGACAATGTTTCCCATGTAATAACATGTCATATAATCCTGTTTACCTCTCTTTTGGATGCTTCAGGGGCCCTCTGTAGCATCCCAAAGTTAAGGTCAGAAAAGACTATTTTGAAGCTGAAATTTGATTTTGGGAAGCCTGTCAAATATGTTAAAGGTTTAAAACATTTGATATTATGCTTAATCAGTTTAACCATGAGGTGAGATTCTTGTAAACCTTTTATCACCTTTTACAATTTTTGTAAAAGAGCAGATCAGTGCTTTAAGAAAACCATCTGTGCTTTTTTTTCGATGTTCAATTCATGGAAAAACTGAATAGTACCCCTTTAAATTTAGTCAATATGTTCACACATAGAATTTTTTTATCAGATTAATTTTTACAAACCTTCCACAACTTATTCAGACCCTTAGCTTCTTCTTATCTAATTTGAAACAACCCTTTAGCCATCTAAACTAGGCAAAAATTTACATTTCTATCCCTTCTTATAATCTTTTACCAAAAACACATTTCACTCTCCTCACACACCTTGCATGTAGAACTATTTTTTTAGTAGTCTCAATTACATGTTATAATGGTAACTCTTAGCAACTTTTACTTTTGTTGCATAAATTTCCTTTCATGAATCCTTTCACAACATACACAGACTATCTACAACATGCTTGGACTTTCTGACTTGTCCTAAACATCCCTCTTTTTAAACAACCAGTTATTTTATTTTAGGACAAGAATTTACCAAACAAGATCCTTTCCTATATAAAATCTCTTTTCTTTATAACCTTATTTTCATAGCCAAGATGCATGACTAATTCCACATGTCCCCAGGCCTTATCTAGAATCTAAGGTCTCCAAGGTAGGTAAGTTGAACAATTTTCAAAAGTCAAAGCAGGTTATAACCTTAAAGCATTTAGCAAACCTAATACCTGACCTGTCTATATTACACCAAATGTCTTTATTTTGCCAATAATCTTTAAAGCTGTTTTTATTTCCCAAAGTTTACTAAAGTTATATAAACTAAGACATTACAGTTTTTACTTTCCTGACAAAAATATTTGATTTAAGCACATATTTTTTTTTTTGGCCAATTAATTAGAGCTCTCTTACATAAACATTATGCACCCAACACATATATAACTACACAGGCAGAACAGAAGAAGACTCAGTACTTTATACGTCTCTTAATTGGATTACTGGGTTTAGGGTGGAGTCCTTGGAAGAACAGGGCCAGCAAAGCATGCAGTTTCTGGGGCCTAATATAATAAGCAGTCACATCTGGAAGGCAAAACTGACCTTCAAAAATTAAGGGTCTCATTTTTATGCCAGACTCTTGATCTGGTATAAAGAACAGAGCCTTAGATTTTGAGAGGGATCTATCCATTTCCAATGCCTGGGGTTCCATGAAGAAAACAGGTTTTTTTTTTTTCCAAAATGGGGTCTCTGGCGCCTCCTATTTTTTCCAAAGAGTCCAAGGCTGTTAGAGCTTGAATATCTGCTTTTAATTAAGCTGACTTTTAACCATAGTGCTCTTTCTAAAAACTCCTTTTAAATTTCTTATTACCTGACTTTAGCCAGGCCAAATGGCTTATATTTCTGGCTTTTGAACTTTACCAAAGGTAACCTTACAGATGAAACCAACAAAGCTCAACTAAGGATATGACTTAACCACAAGTGTACTAGGTATTTTCAAAGAGGTGGTAAGCAGTTTTTACAAAATCTGGAATTTTTAAAGGTAACTCAGAGAAATGAAGATTTAAGAAGGGAAGCTAGAGGTTGTTTATGGAGGGGAAGAAGATCAGGAAGTGGTAAAAGTCACACAGGTATTAACCAGAAAGTACTCATTCTCTAAGCTTGGAATCAAACCCAGGCCACCAATGTGAAAGGATAAAACTTAGCTGCTGAGCTACAACACTGGGCAGTCTCCATTGCCCTTCCCAGAAGGAGTCTGGAGTAGTTAATTTTGAGCTTGCAAAGTCTTTCAACTACTCAAGATAATTTTTAGAGTTTAGTGTGACATGAACCCTAAAATTCCTGTTCCCTGGAAGGCAGAGACCAAGAGAAAGTACCGCCACATAGTTACAAGGCCAAGCTACCAAGGACATAAAACAAGATGGAGACCTAATCCAGTTTTTGTTTGTTTGTTTGTTTCAGGGACCTGCCGCAACACAAAAGAAAAAAAAATTAATGCACTCTAGTGCCTTTGTTGTTTATTTGGAATGTACCACTGTAAGTTATCTTTAGTAACATTTTGCCATTTCTGTAAGACTTTGCTGCTTCCCGGGCCTAATGTATAAGCCGCAAGGAATTCGGTTTTCTAGAAATTAAGGATCCCATTTTTACCTAAAATATTGGCTTTACTGTCAGGTTTCCTTGATTAACTTAGTCAATGATTTCTTTCCCACCTAAACGCACAAGAAAAATGAAACAAAAGAGTAGAATATAAAAATCCCTGCAAATTTTTAAAAGCCAAATTTTACACCCCCTACAATATTATCATTTATGACCAGTTCCTTTCTGACCCAGTCAGATGTAAGAGTACTCTAACTGGATCCAAGCCAGTTAATTCCCAGATCAAATCCATTCCTGGACCCAGTCCAGTTTCTGTTGTGACTTCCAAACCCAGTTTGGATCAGAAATTTGTTCAAAGAAACTGAGAGCTCAAAACACAAATCCATGGAGCTCTGAAATCTGAGAGAGAACTTACCCATGATCCCCAGCTGCTCTGATAGATCAATGGACACAAATAAGTCCTGCAGTTACCTTGCTTGTTCACTCAGTACTCCTGGGGTTCATTAGAAGTTGTACTTTGGATCCCACTTCTGCCACCATCTGCTAAAAGAAAAACTTCAGCCAAATTAAATAGAAAAATCTTTAATTGAGCAATGAACGATTCACAAATTGGGCAGCTCTCAGAATCACAACAGATTCAGAGAGACTCCGGGGTGCCTCGTGGTCAGAACAAATTTATAGACAAAAAAAAAAAAAAAAAAGGGAAGTGATATGCAGAAATCAGAATTGAGGTACAGAACAGCTGGACTGGTTACAGCTTGGCATTTGCCTTATTTGAACACAGTTTGAACACTGAGTGGTGTATGAGTGGTTGAAGTATGGCCGCTGGGATTGGTCAGGACTCAACGATTGTTACAGGTGCATACTCCTAAGTTAGATTTTCAATGTTGTCCACCTATTAAGTTAGGTTGCAGTTCATCTACAAGGACTCAAACATAGAAGAAGTACAGAGTCCTTCTCAAGCCATATTTAGTTTGCTTTAACAGCTTATTAAAGTGGGGTTTGTGAAAGATAAACCAAACCCAATATTCACCAGCATGATACAGGTTCCCTGCTTGTCTTAGCCTCTGTTTCTCATTGTTTATCAAAAGGCATCACAGGCAACAACTAGCCAGAAAGTCCCTCCTGCGGCCAGGCTGATTGTGATCATGGTCATGGGCTCCCTCTAGTGGGCAGACCATCGCCACTGAAAGGAGGAGGCTCCTTGGTGGACTGGGATGACTGGACAGCCTCTCTTCCAGGGCCCTGGCTATTTGCAATGTAGGCAGACACCTTGGGTGAAGGGTTTCTTAATCTAGGTTCTTTAGACTGTGGTTTAAAACAAGGAGAAGGTGGTCCCTTTGGCTTTGGCCCCTGTAATTGTTGCAATTGAAGAGACATAAGCTTATTAGCTTTCTGTGCTTTTTCTTATTCTAGAGTCCTTTGAAAATGCTCAGCTAAAGTCACCAATTCCACCATGTCTGTTATTCCCCATCCAAATTCATGCTTCTTAATGCAACTGCTAAATTCGGGACAACATTTGTTTATAAATAGAGCAGTTAATGCCATTTTAGTCCCTACAGGAAATTCTCCTTGTAGTCTTTTGAGTGCAGAATGTTTCACAAATAGTGTTTCTAAACCAGCTCTGTAATATGAAATGGGTACGTCCTTTTTTCACCTGCAAAACTGACAGATGGATCCTTTTTTTTTGTGCAGAAGACTTAGGAACTGAATTTAAAAGGTTTTGAGTGTTCTTCCAGCTCGTTGTAGCAAGAAGGTTTTTTAGTGTCTTTAATATCCCCTCGGGTTCTCTCTATTCTGCTGCTTTTATACTCTTTTGAGCTTTACCAGGTTCCAAAATCAAGTGAAGAAATTAATAAAGTCAAAAGTTCCTGGATCATAAGCTCCTATGGCAATTCTAAATTCCTAGGTAAACGTTTGAGGATTTTCTCTTGCATTAGGAAAATATCTTATGAAGGCTCTAAGTTCAGCTTCAGAGCATGGAGTAAAGTGGTTACAGCAGGCCAGCCTAGGTGTTCAGAGGGTCTCACGTTGTAAGACAGTTGTCCAACCCCTCCTTTTCATTTTCCTCAAGATGGAAAGGTACTTGAGCAAAACGATCAGTGGACTCAGGGTATTGAAGTAATGGCAAAGACAGCAAGGAGCAGTCAGAGTTAATTCAATGAGCGTGCAGTCCTCCTTCCTCTGGTCCTCAGTTTGCTGATTAAGCTTTTTATTTGTCTCCTGGGAAGAAACTTTTAAGGCAGACACTCTTTGTTTAATCTTTTACATGTTTCTGCATACCAATTAAAATGCATTCCATTGTTCTTGTGGGATGTTTTATCTTTCTATTTCTATTTTTTCCCTGCAAATAAACAATTTTATCCAAATTAAAACTTCTCGACCAGGCACGGTGGCTCATCCCTATAATCTACGCACTTTGGGAGGCCGAGGGGGATGGATCACTTGAGACCAGGAGTTCAAGACAAGCCTGGGCAATAGCGAGAAATTCCATCTCTACAAAAGATACAAAATTTAACTGGGGGTGGTGGTGTGCACCTGTAATCTCAGCTACTTGGGAGGCTAAGGCAGGAGAATCGCTTGAGCCCAGGAGGCAGAGGTTGCAGTGAGCCGAGATCGCGCCATTGCACTCAAGTCTGAGTAACAGGAGTAAAACCCTGTCTCGTCAAACAAGCAAACAAACTTCCCCACAGTGGCTGCTGTAACTTTAAATTATTTGGGGTAAGGTTCACCCATTTCTCCAGAAAAGCCCTTGTTCTATGTCCATAGTTCATATACAAGAAATTGACTAAAGAGTCCCAGATGGGGGAGTTCTAAGCTCCTTGGATCCCAGTGAACCCCTGATTCCCTATCTCCTAGGAACCCTGCCTACCACACCCAGTTCAGTTTCTGTTTTGGCCCAGCCAGACATCTGAAACCTCTGTAGGATCAGTCCAGTTTCAAGATTTCTGAACCCAGTGTGGATCAAATTTCTCAAATAAGCTCAGAGAGCTCAGAACCCGAATGAGTGGAGCTCAGAATCCAAGAGGGCTCGACCCACCATCCCCAGTTCCAGGGGATCAGTGGGCACAATGCGCCCTGGTGCGTGCCTTGGCTTGGCCACCCCCTGCTCCTGGGGGTCACTATGTTCCTCTTTGAGTTCCTTCACATTCACCGATCTGTTAAAAAGGAAAAACCTCAGACAAGCTTAAATTTATCAGGTTTATTTAAGGGGAAAAAAACTTGCAAGCTGGGCAGCCCTTAGAACTAGAACAAGTCAGAGAACTCCTGCTTGTCACATGGTCAGGCAGCATTTATGAACAGAAAACCAACATAGAGCAAAAAGAACAACTAAATTGGCTACAGCTCAGTGTTTTGTCTCACTGGGTCGGCTGGCTGCCTACTATGACATAAAGCTCAAGCCTTAACTAACCAAAACTCAGCTATTTGTTGCCTCAGTATACTCTTAAGGAAATTAGTGACATTTAGCATGAGCGACTCCGTATTGGCTTGGTCTGCTGGGTGCAGGAGAGGAGCCTGATCCAAATCAATGGCCCCTACAAATGTTACTGAAGAGTTCTAAGGAGGGGTCCTGAGGTAGCTGTGCCCACGAGGGTCAGCTTGAGGCTGAAGATGAGAAGCGCACACATTTTTATATTCTCCATTCTCTGCAGTTGGTGTTTGCTTATTCCTGGGCTGGCCACCACCCTTTGTAATTGCTGTAGATTTTTGCTTTATTTTTCAAATTATGTTATTAAAAATTAACTATGTACTCTTTGACCCAGCCATTCCACTTCTGGGTATTTTACCCAAGAGAAATGAAGATATACATCCACACAAAGACTTGTAGAATTTTCACAGCAGCAGCCTATTCACCATAGTCAAGACCTCAACACAACTCAAATGCCCACCAATAGGAGAATGAATCAAAAAATTAATACTTTTATATAGTAGAGTGTTATTTATTAATAAAAAGGAAGGAAAACATGCAGCAATATTATGTTAAGTGACAGAAGCCAGACTCAAAATAGTACATGCTGTATGACTTTTCTGTAGGATGTTTGAGATCCCACCAAAACTAACGTATGGTAATAAAAGTCAGCACAGTCATTTGAGGGTGGGGTTGACTGGAAAGCAACCCTAGGAGATTTCTTGGCGCGATGAAATGTCCTCTAGCTTGTTTGAGATGGTGACTATACAGGTTGTGAAACTGCCAAGACCCATTAAACTCAACATGTAAGATCTATAAACAGAAATTATTATAAGGTTAAAATTAACTACAAAAAATATGTGCTCGGCATAAAACACGAAACAACCCAGAAATGAGTAGAGAAAAAGTTAACAACCCACCCACCCTCTTTGGACTTCCCTGAGTCAATTGCTGTTACTGCTGTTTGTGTACAGAACTGAAGGCCTGTTACTATCCTGCAAAACTCTTGTTACTATTCAAGCATCACGACTGTAATCCTAACGCTTTGGGAGGCCACGGTGGGAGACTCACTTGAAGCCAGGGGTCCAAGACCAGCCTGGGCAACACAGTCTCTACAGATTTTTTAAAAGTGTATTAGCCAAGCATGGCGGCATGCACCTATAGTCCTAGCTGCTTAGGAGGCTGAGGCGAGTATGGCTTGAGCCCAGGAGTTTGAACCTGGGTGACCCAGTGAGATTCTGTTTCTAAAAACAAAAACAAAAAGAAATTGATATTGAAACTTTCAGTTCAAATTTAGGCTTGTAACATTTTATGTAACTCCTTTGGTTTCAATAAAAAACAATTTGAAAACAAGAAAGATTCTAGGAAGATAATTAGATAAGTGAAATAATGACATTCAATAGGTTTGAAATATAAAGTTAGAAACACCTTCCAAAAATTAGATCAAAATGGTGAATAAATGGAAAATAGCATAAAAGATAAAAGATTTAGAAAATCAACCCATGAATCAACCCAACATTGAACAGTAAGTGAAGTCTCAAACATTCTAGCTGACTTCCAGTTACTGTATGAGACTTTTTTTCATTTATTAGATATGTAGGGAATAGACTGACCACTGAGCTGAGACATTCTCAGACAATCACAGACATTCTCAGACAATTGCAGTGTTGTGCCTTCTTGGCTATGGCCCTGGACTCCACCACAGCAGGTGGGAAGTTCAGCCAGTTCCATTTCAGACTTGAAGGGCTAGGACACCCAGATGGCAAACGCTGGCCTCATGCCCACTAAGGATGAGTTGGGAAGCACACATTCACGAGAAAGAGAAAGGAGAGATGCTGACAACTACATCCACACAGCTCTCGAACGAGGAAACTGGGATGCAAATAACAATGGCATCTCAGAAAAAGGAGGTGCTGCCCTCGAAAGGAAGATGGGAACCTACTTTTAAATATTTTATTGCTGATGAAACATCAGACAATGAAACAGGAGTACTTGTTAAAGGAGGACTGAAAATATGCCCCCTTCCTCAAAACTCTTTCTTAGAAGCCACTGGAGTACGCAATAAAAAAAAAAGGAATATCAAGATCTGGATGCAGGAGCTTGCAGGTGATTTGCTTTCCGGGAAAACTGATTTGCTTTCCGGGAAAACTGATTTGCTTTCCAGGAAACCGATTTGCTTTCTAGGAAACCAGGGCAAGTATTAAATGACCAGCCGAGCCAGCACAAAAGAACCAGTGGGTAGGCAAGTGTAGGAGCAAAACTGCACATTTATTTTTGGTCCCCCAGCTTCAGGAAAGAAGGTGTGGGGGAGGGGTGAGGTCCATTGGTCTCCGGCAGGGGAGGCCGGGGGAGTCACCCGGTGGAGCTCTCAGGCGGAGTTCCCACAGTCCCCACAGCAGTGAGGGCTGAGGAAGTGCGCACTGCGCGCCCACTGGGAGCAGCTTTTATGTCCTGGGCCCGGAAGTGGGCGGGCAGTGGGCGGGACATAGGCGGGTCAGGGGCGGGGCAGTAGGCGTGGCTAGGCGGGTTCTGGTTTTTCTCCGTCAGAGGTCGGGTTGCGCCTGCGCAGTTGACCTGTGTCTTTCCCGGGCGCGGGAAAGCTGACGGTGAAGAAGCCGGAACTGCGCCATCTTGCCTCCGTTCGTCCAAACAGCAGGGAACTGGTACAGGACATGGGCAATAGTCACTCTCAGGATGCCTGCAGCCTGGGCAGCCGGAGTCCCTGTGCAGCAGGGCAGAAGTGCTGGGGCACAGTGGGGTTGAGCCTGCAGGATGAGGATGAGGCACCTTGTAAAGGATATGGCCATGTACTTGACAGATGTAATGCAGCGTTTTGAAAAAATAAATAAAGATCAGTGCACCAAAATGAAGCAAATTTTAAAATGAGGTAATCATTAACTCTAAGCAAAACAAAAAGTTGGACTAGGAAAAAAACCCACCATATGCTACTATTGTGTTTGCAGTGTAGTACATAGTCTTAATAGACTACTAATGTATAATAGATTGTAAAATTTATCAATATTTTACTACATCCATACTGGGAGATTGGAGAGTTGGGAAGAAAGGGAAAATGCAGAGAATGGGACTGGCACAAGGAATAAATCTTCATCTGTCCTGACACACGCTCCAAGGCCATATCAGAAATTACTCATTGGGCAATAGCTGTGCAAGTGTATTATTTGGAAGCACTTATTAATGTGTTTGGTATTTCCACTCTTGGTGGATGCATGCAGCAGGCCCTCTTCAGGTGCAGAAGGGGAGGTCTATTGTCTCATCCTTGTACACCCAGCATCGCCAGGGTGTCTGCAGAAGGCGGGGCTTAGTGAGCAAGTGAATAGGCAAACACATACACATCCTTGGATATCCCTCCGCCACCTTCAGGGAGCAGGGGTCTGTGTACAGGGAACCTGCTCCTAAGGTAGTGGGCTGCTGTCTACCCCACATCCACACACATACACCTAGCCTAGACTTACCCTCTCAGGCCCCAAAGGTCAGGCCAGGTGGGGCTAGGACAGCCTCCCTAGCAGGTCCTGCTGGCTAAGGAAGCAGGGGTGTAGGCTGAGGAAGGGAAAGGGAGACACAGGGGTTGCAGGCTCTGATTTCAGGTCCAGGCTAGGGCCCTGATGGCTCATGCTGGAGATGGGTATCATGCTTGTAAAGTTCTACAGGAAACATGAACACGGGCACTGTGTCCCTGGGCTGCCTGGGTCCTCCCTGCCAAGTCCAGGTCTGCTTAGACTCACACGTGGCCGTCTCTCCATTTGTAGGGTTGCTCCAGTGAGTACAACACTGATTCCCTGTGCTGAGGGTTCAGGACTGGCAAAGAGCTACCCTTGACTTCCGGGATTCTTAGGTTCCCCATGGCACTGACACTGTGGACTTGTGAAATTTCATTTCTGATAAGATTGCATAAATCCCAGTGAGGTCACTGTATTAGTCTGTTCTCACATTGTATAAAAAACTACCTGAGACTGCGTAACTTGTAAGAAAAGAGGTTTTAATTGGCTCAAGGTTCCACAGGAAGCATAGCTGGGAAGGTCTCAGGAAACTTTCAATCGTGGTGGAAGGCAAAGGGAAAGCAGGCACATCTTACATGGCCAGAGAAGGAAGAAGAGGAAAGAGAGGCAGGAGGTGCCACACACTTTTAAACAACCAGATATCATGGAGAACTCACTATACCAAGAGCAACAAGGGGGATCTGCCCACATGATCCAATCACCCCACACCAGGCCTTTCCTCCAATATTGGGGATTACAATTTGAGGTGAGATTCAGGCAGGGACACAAATCCAAACCATATCAGTCAGCTTCTAAAGAAATGCTTATTCATGACGTTGAGAGCTTTGCAATTGGTGCAGAGGGCGTACACCTGGGAGAGTTTTTTCTATAAGGGTTTTTCACTGAAGTTTCATGAAATTATTGGTGTCTTCATGCTATAATGGGTGGGCCACTGAGTTCAACCAACATTTAAACAAGCACTTGCTATCTATTGGCCTGGATGTAAAAGGCAGAGTCCCTGTGCTCCAGAAGTTCAGAGTCAGGGAAGGGAGATGGATGTGTTCAGTCCATTCATTCTCTTGATAAATGTGTACTGAGCACCTAGGATGTGTTGGACACTGTCCCAGACACTGAGATATAGCAAAGAACAAAATTTCAAAAAAAAAAAAAAAAAAACACCACATAAGACTTACATGACTGGGAACAGACAATAAGCAAAATAAAGATGGGAATTATCAGCTATATGAAATGGAGAAAAATAAAGTAGGGGAGAGGAGAAGGAGAGTTGAGGGAGGTTGCATTTTAAACAGAGTGGTGAGGGAGGCTTTATGACAGAGTAATCACTGAGCAGAACCCTACTGAAGGAAAGGGAGTCAAGTACACCCAGGGGAAGAGCACACCAAGGGGAGGAGCATCTGGTGGGAAGGGCACACCTAGATGAAAAGTACATCTGGGGGAAGGGTGTACCGGGGAGTGGGTGTACCTCAGGAAAAGGTGCACCTGGGGAGAGGGAGCACCTGGGGAAAGGGTACACCTGGCAAGTGGGTACACCTGGGGGAAGGTTCACCTGGGGATTGGGTAAACTTGGGGAGAGGGTACATCTGGGAAGAGAGCACACCTGGGAAATGGGTGTACCTGAGGAGAGGATACACCTGAGGGAAGGGTGCACCTAAGGAGTGGGTATACCTGGGAAAATGGTGCACCTGGGGGAAACGTACACCTGGGGAGAGGGTGCACCTGGTGGAAGGGTGTACCTGAGGAGTGGGTGCACCTGGGAAGAGGGTGTACCTGGAGAGTGGGTGCACTCAGAGAAAGGGTGTTCCTGGGATGTGGGTGCACCTGGGGAAAGAGTGTACCTGTGGGAAAGGTGCACCTAGAAAGGGTACACAAAGGGGAAGGGTGTGCCTAGGGGAGGGGTGCACCTGGGGAGTGGGTATACCTGGGGGAAGGGTATACCTGGGAGAAAGGTACACTGGGAAGTGGGTGCACCTGGGGAAAGGGTGCACCTAGGAGATGGACACACCTGTGGAAAGGGTTCATCTTGGGGAGGGATTGTGTCATCTCCCCATCCTTTCCCTCCCTTTGTCATTCAAACCTCTAAAATACAATCTTTTCTCAACTTGGGGCTTGGGGACAAGGTTCATAGAGTCAGTAACCATTAGAAGCAGTATGTAACCACGTGTGTGTACTGTGTACAGTGGCATTTTCTCTAGTGAGACAATTTGTGACTGTAGATTAAGCTTTTTCCCAAAGATTGAGAATCCTGGGATGTTTATTCAGTTTCACTCATGAATGCAATGGTTTATTAAAGAATACACTTCCAGAGGAAGTGATGGTCAGAGACACTTGCTAAGCTTATAATGGAAGCTTGCAGCCCTGAAGGCGCTCCTGGAGATCATACCCAGATCTATGCTGGACACCCAGGGTATGCAAAGCTCAGAGGTCGGCAGGGCTGCCTCTGCTAACTGCTTTCATGGAAGCTGAGGCAGAAGCCTGACAACTTGTTCACTTGCAGCTGACCTCATGCTTTTTGCTTTAGCACATACTTGAGAGAATGTTTACATTGGAGTCCAATCAGACCAGCCATCCTACTTTGCCATTTTATCCCAACCTCAGCACATACACAGGGAAGTTTTAGCAGTTCAAAATAACATTTTTAGTCATTTGGCAGAAGCAGTATGCCAATTTGCAACTTTGCTGGAAATTTCCCAATATGCAATCTCTGCTAATGAGCTCATTACAAAACTTCTCACAGCCTCCCTAGGGGACTGTCCTAGGAACTATATGTATCCAAGGCACTAATGTTTTTTCTAGATATTTTATTGTTATCGTGATTGTAAAATAGATCTTTGTTCACTTTATTTTGTACAGGGTTATTGCAAGTATATATAAATGCAACTTATCACTGTGTTTATTTTATATCCAGCCACTTTATTCTCTTACTGTTATTCCTAAATACTTGCTACCTCTTTGAGGAACGCCCATATTTTTCTGCCCTGTGGACATCACTTCTTGACCAATATATTGGGAGTTCAGTGCTGGATTCTGAGCAGGGAAGTGATGTGTGCCTTCTAAGCAGAAGCTCTCTGGGTATCTATTACTGCTTTTAAAACCATCACACAGTAATCCCAGCACTTTGGGAGGCCAAGGTGGGCAGATCACGAGGTCAGTAGATCGAGACCATCCTGGCTAACACAGTGAAACCCCATCTCTACCAAAAATGCAAAAAATTTAGCCAGGTGTGGTGGCGGGCACCTGTAGTCCCAGCTACTCAGGAGACTGAGGCAGGAGAATGGCGTGAACCCGGGAAGCGGAACTTGCAGTGAGCCGAGATCGCGCCACTGCACGCCAGCCTGGGTGACAGAGAGAGACTCTGTCTCACAAAAAAAAAAAAAAAAAAAAAAAAGTCCCCATACAGAGTGGCTTAAAGTAATGGTTTATGATCTAATGACCCTGTGGTCTGGGTTCAGTAGTTCTTTCTTGGGTTTCTTATGAGGTTGTAGTCAGTTTCTGGCTGGGGCTGCATGCCATCTGAAGGCTCAGCTGGGCTGGATGTCCAAAATGGCCCAGTCACACAGTGGGCAGTGGATTCTGACTGTCACCTGGAGCCTCAGTGGGGGCTCTTCACTGAAGCACTCACATGTGGCATCTCCATGTGGCTTGGGATTCTCACAGCCTGACAGCTAGATTCCAGGAGGGAACATTATCAAGAGATCCAGGTGTCTTACAAGCCCAGCCTCAGAAGTCCTAGAATGTTACTTCCATCACAATCCATTGGTTAAGCAAGTCACTAAGGTTAGTCCAGACTTTGTTAGTAAGACAAAGGCAAGATTCCAGTACTTGGTGTAAGAATCATCCAGCACATACACGGAGGAAAGGAATTGATGGTGACTGTCTTTGGAGACTATCCATACAAGCTTGAAAAACCATCACCTGGTTCTGCAAGCTCCTTTTCCTTGGCCATGAGGCCAGTGTGACCCAGGTGAGGGCTGCTAGAACTCGTTGGACTGATTCGTTCACTCAGGCATGCATTTTAAGTTAATAAATACTTACTGAGTTTCCACTGAGTGCATACGTGATGGAATCAAACCAAACCAAGGCCCTCTTCAGCTATACTCACGTCTAGGGTATAGGAGGGATAGTGGGGGCGGGTTATGCTTGTTAGGCAGATGAGTTCAGAACTACAGAGTGATGAAAATATTAACACCTATGTAGCACTTACTGTATGCCAAACACCATTTTACATACTTTACACATTGTGCTTTACAGCAGAACCTGAGAAACATGCTCATCAAGTCCAGGAAATAAATAGAGGTATCAGCTGTCACTTTTTTATTGTAAAATTTTTTAAGTAGTGCAATTAAATAAAAACAAAACAGAATACATAATTATTAAGAGGGAAGAAATAAAATATTACTATTTTTAGATACAATGATTTTGATCTGCAGAGGTCTCAAGAGAATAAACAGAAAAATTCCTAAAATTAGTAAGTAAAGCCCTAGCTCCATCACGTACAAGCCTTATGAGCTTAGGTCACTCACTTCCTCTCTCTTCTCTCATCTGAACCTCTGAAGGGCCCTGGAAATGGGGGATCCCCTGCCTTGACAGCTCATCAGTATGTGTGAAAAGCCAACAGGAGTGGATATGATAGGAACTGCAATCATAAAGCACTTTGGAGAGTGTGAAGATTGGTGCTCATAGCAGAAGTTAACACACTGATGCTGTGATCACTGTTCAGTAGGTGGATGGTCTTTAGTGATCCTTGAAGAGTAGCTGCGACTGGAAGACACAGAATGGCGAGGGTGGACCACGCAAATGAAAATATGGGCTCCAGCATTCAGTGGAAGGAATTTGTGGTTGGTTCCCCCATTTTTTTGTTGTTGTTGGTGGTTTATTTTCATTCCCCATGCCCGGTCCTTCTGATGGCACTCACTGATTTGGCTCTGGGGCACAAGTCTATGTTGCATGTAGTCCTGGTGTAACAATCAATTGAGGCATTTCCTGGGCTAGGAGCTGGGACACAGGCCAAGCCAATCAGACTCTGGTTCCCCCAGGACGCTGAGTCTTAGTGGAGTCATGCCAAGATGGAAACAGCTGACCTGTTGTGCTGCTGCCATGGCTCCCTGAGGAGTGTCCCTCAGTTCCTGAGAGGGGACTGTCTGCACACTGGCCCTTACGGATTGATTTTTCACTTTTTCTTTGATTCTGAGAGCTACCCACATCCTCTCCAAGTCTTGCTCCAGTCAACCAGACTGCTTGCAATGGAAGAAATGCCCATGCAGAAGGCATCGAGGCTCCTGGGAAGATGGGGAGCGGCACATTTTCTCACGGTGTTGACAGCTGTGCATGAGAAACACCTCATTGCCTTCGCACGACAAACCCAAGGGGGGGGGGTTCCTCCCCACATTCTGCAAATGGAAAAACTGAGGCTCAGAGGGGAAATTGATCACCCAGTGTCACAGCCAATGAATGACAGAGGGAAAGTCATGGTCCAGGGCTGAGTCCGGGTTCCACAGCCTGTAGAAGAAATTCTTCAACCCCTTCATTATGTGACAAGAGCCACAAGGTCTCCAGGCCTCCTGGACATGACAGGTGTTTGCTCACAAACTGAAACTGTCTC
Organism: Piliocolobus tephrosceles; assembly: GCF_002776525.5. Classification (NCBI taxonomy): domain Eukaryota; kingdom Metazoa; phylum Chordata; class Mammalia; order Primates; family Cercopithecidae; genus Piliocolobus; species Piliocolobus tephrosceles. The sequence continues at coordinate 42,145,286 of NC_045435.1, forward strand.
TGCTGGGTCACATCCTTCCCTGTCCATCCCTATTCTTGGTGCAGGGCGTCAGCTGGCCCCTGGAAGACCTATTGGTATTCAACTTTCAGAAAGCCTCGGCGAGTGATGAAGTAATTTTATCATTCGGCATGTTGACAAAAAAAAAAAAAAATTTTTTTGAACTTTTCGGCCATAGTTTCATTTCCATAAATCTCTTCATTCTTATCCTAATCCTTCCCCAACTGTTTGTCAAAATTCCCATCATATATTTTTCCACTTGGAAGACTGATTTTTAACACCCATCCTCCACCCCCACCAGGCCACGGTGTGGACATTTTTCATTTCCAAAATCAGGAGGCCAGAGACATTTCCAAGAGAGGTCAAAGCACTTGCTGGTCATGTTAGAAAATGAGCAGGGAGGATAGGGTGTGAAGGGGCATCCTGCCTCCAGGAGGGACCCCCTCCAAGTGAGTTAAGAGATGTGGGCCAGGAGGGCTGAGCAGTAGCGTCCACTGGGAAACCCTGGGCTCCAGGCCCAGCCCTGTGGCTGCCTCACTGGGCAAGCCCTTCCTGCTGGCCTTGGAGGACATGGACCATCTTCCCAGGCTTGGCTGTGTATCCCATTGGCACCATGGAGCAGCCAGGGCCCTTGGCCAGGCCACTAAACTACACTGTATCCCCCTTGTCATCTGTTGCATGCAGGCATCAGTATTTACCTTTAAGGAAGTGTTTCTCAAACTTGAGTCACTCAGTTTTCATGGCATATTTATACACTATATGTGCGATTATTAAAAGTTTCCTTTAAATCAAATTATTGCCTTTGTTTAAATATCTTTCTTCAACTTGCACGTATCATCACTGAAGATGGAAAACCAGTATCACATGCCATAAACAAAGGCTAACTAAACAAAATAGCACAACTATAAAATAACAGAATTCATATGTCCCCTAAAATCAACTTGTATACTACCAATGATATGTACACCCAATTTTGGAAACACTACTTTAAGGGGGCTGGGATACGAACTCAAATACCTCCAACTCCGATGTCCCCAAGTCCTTCAATTATCAGAGGTTTCTATTTCATAATTTAAAACACAAGCAGCCTGAATTCACGTTCCATACATGATGGCAAGTCTCCTCCCACCCGTTCCTTCTTCCCTTATGAGACTTTTGTGGATTTCCAAAAGGTTCATGTTTTTCAGGAATGAACAAATGGCCAAACCGTGGTGTGGTGGGTGTTGAGGGGTGTGAACTACCACCTTCACCACAGTGCCTAACTCCTCTCTGGCAATCCATGTTCCAATGATGCCCAGATTTACACACCAAGCCTCTCTCCTGAGCTGCAGATGTGTGCACCTGACCACACACTTGGCAATTCCCTTTGGCTATCTTGTGGATGCCTCAGCTTAGAACGCTGAAGACAGAACTCCAGACCTTTGTCCTAACCCTGCTTTCCCCCGGCTTCTCTGTCAGGGAGAGTGGCTATTTCTCAGGTCCTTATGTTTCCACAGGGGCAGAGACCACGTCTGTCCCATTCCCTGCTCTATGGTAGGAGTAAGAGCTTGTATGGGCCAGCTTAAGCTGTCATACCAAAGAACAAATGACTCCATGTCCTAGGGACTTCAAATAACAAAGGTTTATTTCTCTCGTGTATTTATGCCTCTCTCAGCATGGCTGGGTGTCTGTTCCATGTCAGCTTCATTCCAGAATCAAGGCTGATGCAGCAGCCCCTACCGGACATGCTAGCCTGGTACCAGGGGAGAAAGAGCGACAGTGCAGCCACCGATGGTGCCTGGAGCTGCCACACCTGCCACACCGTTCCTCGCCCATGGTAGAGACTGAGTCACCAGGGCCAGGAAGCTCCGTCTTCAGGAGACAACTTGGGAATAACTGCACAGCCTCCCACAGTGCTTGACGGATACTAATTGGATACTGACAGGAATAAAGTGTCACAGGCAGCTTCCATCATGATCAGCTTCCATCATGGATCACGAAGTTCACATGAAGGTTAGAAAGTGGACTTCGTGCTTGGGTGGCACACAGAGCTCACCCACTGGCCAAGATATTCATTTCTCACACAGGCGAAGTCAAAGGCCTTACACACAGGATCCCCACCCCCACAGGCCTCACACTTGGCCTTAGAGGCTGCAGGCTGGCAGCCCAGTGTGTGGGGTCCCCCTGCTAAGCCCCTCCAGCCTGCCCCTATCCACACCGGGCCTGGGCCTCTGCATCTGACCTGGCTCCCACATCACACCGCTGGGGGTCCTACCTCCTGTGGGCCTCACTGCCTAAGAGTCTTTGAACCTCTTAGTCACTCTGAGCCTTCCATGGTTTGGTCCTTGGACACCAAAGGCTCACATGAGGTCCCATCTAAGGGGCCTGCTCAGGAGGCAGATCTGGTCAGTCAAGTCCTCCCTCAGCAGGAGTCCCCTGCAGGCAGAGACTCAGGGCTGCAGAGCCAGGAAATCAGGGCCACAGGACTTATAGTCCTGGCAAGTCTCCAGGTAGTTGACACTGGGTACACAGCCATGGTGGGGCTGGAGGGTCAGCAGGCAGTAGTTAGGGATGTCGAAAACAGGGGAGATTGATCCTATAGATACACCTGCATGAGCACAAAATGGAACGCACACAGCCCAAGTTCCTATCCACAGGGTGTCCGTTGAAAAGATCATGGGTACACCTGGAAGCACTTGAGGTGGACGTCAGAAAGAATGAAAAAGCTCTGTGCAGGCCTAAGGAAAGGGCTCCAGGACTGAGGAAGGAAGAAGGAGAGGGGGAAGGGAGGAAGGGAGGGAATGAGGAAGGAAGGAAGGAAGGAAGGGAGATAGGAAGGGAGGGAAGGAGGGAGGGAGAAGGGGAGGAAGAAGGGGAGGAAGGAAGGAAGGAGAGAAGGAGAGAGAAAGGAAGGAAGGAGGGAAGGAAGAAGGAGGAGGGAGGAAGGGAGGGAGGAAGAGAGGATAGGAGTAGGGAAGGAAGAAGGAAGGAAAGAGGGAAGGAGAAAGGGAAAAAAGAAGGGAGGGAGAGAGGAAAGAAAGAGGGAGAGAAGGAAAAAGGAAGGAAGGAGGGAAGGAGGGAAGGGAGAAGGGAGGGAAAGCGAGAATGCGGGAAGAAGGGAAGGAAGGAAGGAAGGATGGAAGGATGGAGGGAGACGAACAAGAACAAGGGCAGCCTAGGCTCCCTTTGCTGTGACAAAGAAGCGGAGTGGCCCCGCTACATTCTTTTGCTGGCTTTTGGCATAAGCCTGTGATAGGCAAAGAGCAGAAGGTGCCTTTAGGGGGCACAGAAGAACAGGATCGACAGGGCTGGGGGAAAGCAAGTATTTCAAAGCAAACTTTTTAATCATTTTTGTGTTTGAACCATGTAAATGTATTGCCTGTCCCCCTAAAATGAATTAATTGAGAAGAGAGCGAGACCACGCCGAGCCTCGGGCCAGCACAGCCTGAATAGGAAGCAGCGAACTCCGCTGTGACGGCTTCAGGCCCCGGCCCCCTGTGGGGGGAGGGGAGTCGCCCTTGGGAGGGGCTGGGCCCCGCCGCCAGCTCTGCTTCTCACTGCAGGGGCGCCCCCAGGAAGGGACAGGACAGGGAGCTCGTCCCGCAGCGAACGGCAAGGCGGAGGCCCGGCCTCTCGCCTCCCAGCCCTCCCCGCGTCCTTTGCGGCCTCCCAGTCCGCCCTGCGCCATCAGAAGGCGCCGCCCGGCGGCCAGGGCCCTTCGCCGCAGCCAGAGTGTTTTGTCCGAGCTCAAAAGGGCCGTCTCCACGGAAGCGGCCCCTCGGCTCGGAGCCCCGCGGCCCGGAGGGAGCCCCGCGGCCCGGAAGGAGCCCCGGCGGGGATGAGAGGATTCCGCCCCAGCCCCAGCAGACGCGGCGAAGGGTTTGAAGGAGGCGCTTTGAGAGTCGAGGTCTCCCGCCCGCGCGCCTCCCTGGCGCAGACCTCTTTTAACTTTTTGGCTTGTAGTGCGCGTCCTGACGTGCCCAGCGAGCTACAGCTTACTGAGCTTTACTGGACTCGCCGGAGCAGCAGTCCCCAAGTGGAGAGACAGCGCATCGCACGCTGCCCGGGCCCCGCAGGGCCTGGCGCCTGGGGCCTTTGCGCCGCTTTGGAGCTACGGGATCACACCGCCCGCTCCCCGAGCTTGGCGTCTTCCACGCGGCGCTGTGTGTCATCTGCGTGCACGCAGTGCGCTCTCGCTGCCGTGTCCAGGTCACTGCGAGGGTGAGCCCCGCTTTACCCCTTCTTTTGTTGATGGACACTCGTCTGGGGCTAGAAGGGATAGGGTTGCTGTGAGCGTTCTCATGTGGTTTTGGTGAACGTGCACACACGTTTCTCTTGGGTGTAGACCTGTTTGGTAGTGGAACTGCCGTTTCCCGGCACTTTGGGGCGAAGTCCTGTTATAGTCTGAAGCGGAGGAGGCAGACGGGCCGTCCATGTTCGTGTTTCAGCAGGCACAGAGGGAAGGACACGGAGAACAGCCGCGCGGAGGCGAGGAGGGACACTGGGCGCTGCTGTCCCCTCCCCTGAGGGGCAGCCACTCCTCTTGTGGACGCAGGTGCGGTCACCAGAAGGGAAGGACAGCAGAGGACTCTTCAGGGACCTTCCTGGATCCCCCTGCACCGGGAGTGGTCTACTTGCTTGACTTGAGGGTGAGACTTGGTCAGCCCTTGACTGTGGAGGGCAGGACCATGGGCTTCACGGGGGGCAGCATTCATGACCCACGCCTCTGCTTCCATTCCCTACTTGCTGCCCGGGCCTCCAGGCAGGGGAGTCTAGTCTCCCTTCCCAGGCTTCCAATGCCTCGCCCCCTGCTGTGGTAAGGATTCCCGCCGGTCCCTATTTATTAATCAGGGAACTCAGGGTTCAAGTTTGCTCCCCTCCCCTTCTCTCCATCTAGTCCCCTTGAAAGCCCCCTGAGCAGAGGATAACGCACGAGGAGACCTGGCTGTGTATATTTTGACAATAATATCAAAATACTGTCAAATACTAAACGGAAAAGAAATAGGAAAACCTTGAACTTTATTAAAATGAACTTCAAAAGACACCATTAAGAGCAAAAAGAAAAAAAGTTGCCTTTTGTTCAATAAACGACTTAGGACTAGAAAATATGAAGAACCCCTACAACAAGAAAAATATAGATAGCTCAGTTAAAAATTGACAAAAGACTTGAAAAGATATTTCACAAAAGGAGAGATCCAGATAGTCAATCCACACACGAAAGGGTACTTAGCATCAGGGAACTGCAAATCAGTGACATTAGATTCCATATCACAGCCACTGGATGACTGAAACAGCAAGGCCAGTGCTGATGAGAATGTGGAACAACCAACTGGAATCTCATCCCCTGCTGATGGGAGAGTGGATTGGAGCAACCACATGGAAACATCTAATCAAGGTAAGCAAACACCTGCCATAGGAACCAGCGACTCTACCCCTGTGTATACCCAAGGGAACCGAGTGCTAGGTTCCTGATGATGGTCAAGATCGCCTACAGCAACTTTACGTATTTATTTTAATCCCCTAACAAATGTCTTTAAACAGTGGAAATATTAATTAAATGGTGGTGTTTTAAGAATGCAATGGTATACTGCACAGCAACAACAACAACAAAAACAAACTGGTAATACTTGCAGCAACACGGATAAATCTCAAAGTATTGAATGAAAAGATACAATAGAGTGTATAACTAAGGATTCCATTATATAAAATACAAAATCCAGGCAAGACTGATCTACAGTGTTAGAGGTCAGAAGAGAAGTTTGGAGGTAGTTGCTTGGGCACCAGGATACTGGGTGGGGAGCTGTGAGCGCTGCATATCTTGAGCTGCATCCTGCTTGGAGTGCATACTCTGTGAAAATTCATCAACCTGTGCACCTAAGACTTGTGAACTTACATTATCTCTCAGGAAAAAGAAAAGAAAAATATGCCAAACTTTACCCTTCACCTTTCTCCTCAAAATGATCAGGTTTCAGAGCTGTGGTAGAAACTTCTAGTACTGACCACAGCCAGTACCTCCCCGCTTGGCAGCTGAGACCCTGGCACCAGTTCTGGCCAATGGGATGTGAGGGGAAATGATGGATGTCAATTCCAGGCTGAAGCTTTTAGTTGCCAGTGCCAGGTCCTCCAGTCCTACCTTCCCACTGTGGCAATCCCTCTGAAGTCCCAAGATCAAGTGCTGACAGCTGAATCCTTGCATGAAGAGTTGCTTGGACCTGCAGTGGACTTTGGATGAGGGAGTATACACCTTAACTATATTAAGCCAATGCTGTTTCAGAGTGGTTAATTACCACAGCGTAACATGCCCTATCCTGACTAAAATGGATGTGTAGGAGCTTGACAGAGGAATAATTGTCCTTTTGGTCCCCTGAGCTTGTTCTTGGCCTTGGCCAGGTAGCAGCACATTTAGCATCAGACTGCCAAGTGTCCTATGTCTACATTCGGTGGAACCCATTGTGGTGGCCCCTGGGGTGACATTACAGCAGAGGGGAAGTGGTCGCCTCCTGCACTCTCAGTTTCAGCCAGCTCTGCATGCCATTTTTTTTCTCAGTGACAACATTCTGTGTAGGTGTTTGCCCACTGCCAGTGCTGGGTAACCTATGCTGGTACAGTTGGAACTACAAGGCCCTTTTCTTGGGATGCTTCCTTTCCTACTGTGAACTCTTGGCTCTTGGCACTGGAATTTCCTAGCATTTGGGATTACCAGAAAACAAGAGGTGGCAAAATGGTGCAATAATTTTGAACCCAGCCCTATGTTGAGGTGCACAACTAGGACAGTGCAGTGGGGAGATGAGAGCTTGGGGCCAGGAAGACTGCCTGGGTTCTAACCCCAGTCCCCTCGCTGGCCACCTATGAAACACTGGCAAATCACTTTTGTCCCCAAACATAAAAAATGGTCTCAAGGTTTCCAAGTAGAGGTGTTTCTTTCCATTTTCTAGAAAAGTGAGCATAGTGGTAGAGCCCCTGAAGTTGCATCCTTCTGGGGTAAGGCAGAGCCATCTCACAAACCACACCACCTGATGGCATCTATTTCAAATGTCAGATTTGGTAGGCTGAAGTGACCAAGAGGCCATTGAGAATGAGCAAAGTTTTAAATTGCTGGAAGGAATCTTCAGCAAACAGGCAAATACCTTAAAATTTTAGGTGATCCATCACTGAATAATTTGAAATATCTTCAAATTCTTGTACTGTGAATCAATGCTGTAGGCATGAAAGAGTGAGCAACGCAGGCATAACATTAAAGGAAGACTGATAAGGAAATAAAAATGAAGAACAGAAATAGCTCCAAAGACTAGATGTAAGCCCTTGGGGTTCGGATTATCTGGAGAGAGATGGGAGCTCAGTTATCAGAATAAAGCCAAGTAGCAAGGTAGCCTTAAACCTACTCCAATTTTCACCACTCAGCAGCAGGAGCCAAGCCAATTTTCACCACTCAGCAGCAGGAGCCAAGGCTGCTTCCCTAGACCCTTGCTTATTGGACACCACAAACTTCCTGGAGGTGCTAGTACATAGAGGTGAGGTTTTAAAAATAGATCCTTTTGGCTCATCATGACAAAGGGAGACACAGGTTATGGTGTTATTCCTACCAACCTGAAGGCTGAACAGACAATGGACAGACCCTGCTTCCCAGATTCCTCATCCTGACACCAGCAAGATAGTGAAAAATGATGCAACCACAAAGTGTTAATTTTCCCTTCCTGGTCCCACAGTTTTATTTAATAATTTCACTGGGCATGAAATTTTACATCAGCCAGAATAAATACTAACAGCAACCAGAGAGACGGTGCTAGGAATCAAGAGAGTGTCTATAGCCTGCTGTGGGCAAATGTCTAGCCTGAATAGATCTTGCCTTGTTCAAGGTTGTAAACAACAGTAAAAAGGACCTATAAAAATATTTTATAATTTATAAGGTGTAAGTGTTCATGGTATTAAAAAGGCAGGGAGGTATATTTTTTCAACATTGTTTTATTACCAAGAAGGGGGGAAATTTTTGAGAGCAACTGCTTTGTGGTAACCATAAGTCTCAACCATACATAGGCTCTTTAAAGCAAGAAATAAGGGAAGGTAAAGTGGTATAGAACAAGATTCCAATGTGCCTGAAAAATAGCTGAACTAAGAAAGAAAATAAAGAAGTTATAGGCAAAATGGTGAGGAAATTAAAAGTGCAATACCAGGAATAAAATATGCAATGTATCAGTAAAAGAAAAAAAAAAATCAATACAGCAAAACAAAAATAAATGGAAAACTTAAACATTGGTCATTTAAGAAACTTTTCCAGTAGCAAAACAAGTAAACAATTAAATAGGGACAAAGAATTTTAAAACATGAGAAAAAAGATAGTAGACATGGAGGAAGAAAATGGCAGATCTAACATATGGGTAATTAATGTTCTGAAGAAAACACACGCAGTATATACAATAATACAGTCATAACAGAAAACTTCCCTGAGCTACAAAATACCTGAATTAAAATTTGGAGCACTTATGTTTACACACAACTATGTGCAATTTTTTAATTTCAAGATTAAAGAAAGTATAAGCATCCAGGTAACACACACATATTCTCTTTTTTAAAAAAATTCCCGTCTGCAGGGGTTGGGTGGACAATAAAGAATACAAATTATCTTAAAAAGAAAAAAAATTCAAATAAATTAAAAAATCCCTAACAGTTTTTGCAACTTTAAAAGCCAATAGAGAAAAACCTATAGAAAGCATTGCTGAAAAAGTCTATAAATCAAGAGCTCTTGTTCAGGTTTTATTCAGATGAGAAAACAACAGAAAGACACTGTCAGAAATACAATGGTTCAAAAATAGACAATAAAACCTAAAGGAAAATTTTACTTGAACGTATGTCTTGATCAATCAAAAACTAATTAAAAATATACAGCTCATCTCAAGGACTATCATAAGATATAGAACATTCAATGGATTGAACATTGAAACTGTTACGAACAGAATAAAGTGCAAGTAATACTTGGAAGTATTGGTTCAAAAGAAAATGTGACTCCTGACAAGTAATTCTAGCACTAGATAACAGAATACTAGAGGCAGAAACCATAAAGAAAAGAGGAATAGATTTGATTATATGATATTATAAAACTTCCATATGTTAAATATGTATAATGATAAATTTGTATATATCTTTCATATGACATAAACAAACTGAAAGATAATTTCAAACTAGGAAAAATATTTGTAAAATATGACAAAGTAAATATTGCTAATTTACAAAAAATGTTTCAAATTAATAAATGGACAATCAACACCAGATAAGCATAGAATATGAAAAGGCAATTCTCAGAAATAGGAAGAAAGGACAGAAAGAAGGAAGGAAATGAAGCAATACTCAATTTTAGAAGTAATCAAAGAAATGCAAATTAATGCAGCATTTAGTTTTTTTTTTTTTAAAGAGCACACCAGTACAATAGTATGATGGTAAACAACCAGGATCTATTATTATTGACTGTAGTCTGTGTTAAATTGGTTGTAAAACCTTTTCAATTTTATGTCTTCTGTGAAAAACCAATAAAACACAAAGGAAGCCACTAAGAGAGGAAAGAAGGGACAAAAAAGTTATAAGATCAATAAAACAACTAAAATATCAATACTAAGTCCTTCCCTATAAATAATTACTTTAAATGTAAACAAACTCCACAAGCAAAAGATACAGATTGGGCTGGGTGCAGTAGCTCATGCCTGTAATGTCAGCACTTAGGGAGGCCAAGGCAGGAGGATTGCTTGAGCCCAGGAATTTGAGACCAGCCCTGGCAACATAGTGAGACCCCTCATCACTATAAAAATTTTTAAAAATTAGCCAGGTGTGGTGGCACACACTTGTGGTCACAGCTACTGGGGAGTTGAGCCCAGGAGTTTGAGACCAGCCCTGGCAACACAGTGAGGCCCCCATCTCTCTAAAAATTTTTAATAATTAGTCAGGTGTGGTGGTGCACACTTGTAGTCACAGCTACTGGGGAGGCTGAGGTGTGAGGGTTGCTTAAGCCTGGGAGATTCAGGCTGCAGTGAGCCACAGTCTTACCACTGCACTCCAGCCTGGGCAACAAGATCCTGTCTCAAAAAAAAAAAAAAAATAAAATAAAATAAAATAAAAAAGATTTGCTAAATGGATTCAAAAATAGGATCCAATTATATGCTGTCTACAAGAAACTCACTTTAGATCTGAAAATACAATAGCCTAAAAGTGAAAGGATAGAAAAAATATTTCATAGAAGTGATAATCAAAAGACAACAGGAATTCCTACACCAATATCTGGCAAAAGACACTTTAAATAAAAAACTGTTACAGGAGACAAAGAAAGACTTTGTATAATGGTAAAAGGGTCAATTTACCAAAAATATATAATGACAAAAAATATTTGTGTACCAAACCAGAGAGGTCCTAAACATATAAAGCAAACTAACAGAACTGAAGGGAGATAGACAGAACACAATAATAGTAGAAGACTTCCATACCTCACATTCAATAATGGATAGAATAACTAAGCAGAAGATCAATAATGAGAAGACTGAAACATTTACACCAATTGGACCTAACAGACATACACAGAACATTCCACCCAACAACAGCAGAGTATACAATCTTCTCAAGTGCACAGGGAACATTTTCCAGGAAAGACAACATATGAGGTCACAAAATAACTCTTAACAAATTCAAAAAGGTTTTGATCACAATGAGATGAAACTAGAAATCAATAGCACAAGGAAAATTGGAAACTCCACAAACGTGTGTAAATAAATTAGCATACTCTTGAACAGCCGATAGGTCAAAGAAGAGGTCACAGTGGAAATTAAAAAATACCTTGGGACAAGTGAAAATGAAAACACAACATACCAAAACTTCTGGGCTATGGCAATAGCAGTGCTAAGAGGGAAGCTGATAGCAATAAATGCAATAATATATTAAAAAGAAGAAATATCTCAAACAAAGAACCTAACTTTACATCTCAAGAAAGCAGAAAAAGAACAAACTAAAGCTGAAGTTAGGAGAAGAAAGGAAATAAAGATTATAGCAGAAATGATTATAATAGAGAATAGAAGTAAAATCAATGAAACCAGATTGGGTTTCAAGAAAAAAGTCAACAAAATGGACAACCCCTTAGATAAATTAAGAAAGAAAGAGAGATGACTCAACTAACTAAAAGCAGAAGTAACAGAAAGGACATTACAACTGATGCCAGAGAAATAGAAAGGATAAGGGAATACTAAGAACAATTATATTTCCACAAACTTGATAACCTAAAGAAATGGACACACTCCTAGAAACACACAACCTACCAAGCCTGAACCATGAAGAAACGAAAAGTCTGAACAGACCAATAACAAGTAAGGAAATTGAATCAGTAATAAAATACCTTCCAACAAAGAAAAGTCCAGGACCAGATGGCTTCACTGGAGAATTCTACCAAATATTTAAAAATAACTAACACCAATCCTCCTGAAACTATTCCAAAAGATTAAAGAGGAGGGAATACTTAGGTTATTTTATATGTCAGCGTGACCCTGATACCAAATCCAGAGAAAGACACTATGAGAAAAGAAAACTGCAGACCAGTGTCCTTGATGAATGTAGATGCCAAAATCCTCAACAAAATACTAGCAAACAGTATTCAGAGCACATTAAGATTATATACCATGGCCTAAATAAAGTGGGTTTTATTCCTAGAATGTAAGGATAATTTAACTTATGAAAATGAATCAAAGTTATAATACATTAACAGAATGAAGAACAAAAGTCACATGATCATTTCAACTGTTGCAGAAACAGCATTTAACAAGAGTCAACATTCCTTGGTGACAAAAACACTGCACAATATAGGAATAGAAGTAAACCACCTCAACACACTAAAGGCAGTTAATACAAGCCCACAGCTAACATCATACTCAACAGTGAAAAACGGAAAGCTTTCCCTCTAAGATCAGGAATGAGGCAAAGATCTCCCCTCTCACCACTTCTATTAAATATGGCATTGGAAGTCTTAGCTAGAGCAATTGGATAGTAAAAATATATAAAGGGCGTTCAATTGAAAAGGAAGAAATAAAATTATCTCTGCTCACAGATGACATGATTTTTTTTATGTAGAAAACCCAGAAGCTTTCACACACAGAAAAACTATTAGAATTAATAGACAAATTCAGCAAGGTTGCAGGATTTAAAATCAGCAAACAAAAAGCTTGCATTTCTATACAGCAACAGTGAACAATCTGAAAAAGGAAATTAAAAAACAATCCTATTTGAAATAGCATAGAAAGAATAACATATTTAGTAACAAATCTACTCTAAAGATGAGAAAGACTTGTACACTAAAAACAGTAAAATATTGCTGGAAGAAATTAAGGAAGACTAAATAAATAGAAAGATATTTTGTGTTCTTAAGTTGGAAGACAATATTGTTAAGATGTCTGTACTACCCAAAGTGATCTACAGATTCAATGCAACCCTTATAAAAATCCCAATGGCATTGTTTGCAGAAATAGAAAAAGTTATTCTAAAATTAATGTGAAATCTCAAGAGATTCCAGATAGCTGGAAAATATTTTAAAAGAAGAACAAAGTTGAACTCACAAGCCCTGATATTCCTGATGTTAAAACATACTGCAAAGCTACAGTAATCAAAACTGTGTGTTATCAGTATAAAAACAGACAAATAGACCAATGGAATAGAAGAGAGGACCCCAAATGAACACTCGTGTGTATGGTCAAATGAACTTCAGCAAGGGTACCAAGATCATTCGATGGAGAGGGGACAGTATTTTCAAGAAATTGTGTTGGGGAAAAGAAACTGGATATCCATATGCAAAATAATAAATTTGGACACTTATACCATATACAAAAATTAACTAAAAATGGATTAAAGATGTAATACCTAAAACTATAAAACTCCTAAACTATAGGGGAAATCTTCATGACATTGTACTTGGCATGATTTCTTGAATAATGACACCAAAAGTACAGGAAACAAAAGCAAAAATAGACAAATGGGACTATGTTGAACTTTACAAATGTTTATCAAAGGACAAGATCAACAGAGTGGACAGGCAAATTATGTATCTGATGAGGGGTTAATAGCCAGAATTTACAAAGAACTGTTATAGCTCAACAACAATAAATCAAACAACCAGATTTTAAAATGGGCAAAAGGCTTGAATAGATATTTCCCCTAAGATTATGTATCAATGGCCAAGAAACAAATGAAAAGATGGCAACATCTCTAATCATCAGAGAAATTCAAATAAAAATCACATGGAGCTATCACCTCATACTTATTACAATGACTAGTATTTAAAGAAAAAAGAAAAAAAAAAGAAAAAGTTGGAAAGGATGTGAAGGACCTCATGTACAGTGTTAGTAGGAATATAAAATGGTTCAGCCATCATGGAAAACAATAGGGCAGTTCTTCAAAAAATTAAAAATAGAGTTACCATATGATCCAGCAATTCCACTTCTGTGTAAATGCCCAAATGAATTGGAAGCAGTCCCTCAAAGAGATATTTGCACACCCATGTTCATAGCAGCATTATTCACAACAGCTGATAGGTGAAAGCAACACAAATGTCCCTTTATGGATGAATAAATAAACAAAATGTGGTATGTGCATACAAGGAAATATTATTTAGCCTTAAAGAGGAAGAAAATTTTGTTTTGTGCAACAACGTAAGTGAACTTTGAGGACACTCTGCTAAGTGAAAGAAGCCTGTCAGAAAAAAGATAAGTACAGGTCATCACTGACTTATGATGGTTTGATTTACAATTTTTCCACTTTACAATGGTGCAAAAGCAATATCCATTTAGTAAAAACCATATTTTAATTTTAGGTTTGGATCTTTTCTCAGGCTAAGGCTATTCAGTACCATGGTCTCTTTCAACGCTGGGCAGTAGCTACGAGCCACAGTTTCCACACTTGCCAGTTAATTTTGCCCAACTGTGGGCTAATGTAAGTATTCTGAGCATGTTTAAGATAGGCTAGCCCAAGCCGTGATGTTCGATAGATTAGGTGTATTAAATGTATTTTTGACTAACCACAGGTTTATCAACATAATTCCAATGTAGTTCGAGAAGTATCTTTACTGTATGATTCTGCTTTGAGGGCTATCTAAAGTAGCCGGATTCATAGCAACAGAAAGTAGAACGATGGTGACCAAGGCAAGAAGGGAAGGAGAGAAGGGGAGTTGCTGTTTAATGGGCATAGACTTGCAACTTGAAAAAGCTCCAGAGAGATCTGTTTCACAACAATGTGAATAGATGTGACACCTCAGAACTCTACACTTAAAAGTTATTAAGATGGTACATTTTGTGCTAGGTATTCTTTTTTTAACCACAATTGTGTGTGTGTGTGTGTGTGTGTGTGTGTGTGTGTGTGTGTGATGTATCTCTGTAAAGGGGAGGGTCCCATCGTCACACACAGTCCCCCAGGCTTCCTTCCTATCCCCATCTCTGGTTCCACCATAACCAGCATTTCAAGTTTGGTCCACAAAATATCCCACAACTTTGTTTTAAATGCACAGATAAGCCTTATACATAAGTGAACAATATTTAAGTGTTATTATATTGTATATCAGTATTTATCTATCGTGTTTTCAGAAAGAAAAACTCTCTATGAACCTAATCAAAATTTACAAAGTACATCAGGGAAAACAGAATTCAGCTAGATTGGGGTTAAATAATGTTAAGAACAGCAGGATTCTCTAAGACTCTCCAAGATGAATTCTTATCACATTCTCAAATGCACAAAGGAAACAGTTTGGTGGCTCTGGAACCAGACATGGGGGTTGTGGCTCTGCCACTTACTAGCTGTGAGATAGATCTTGGTCAAATTATTAAACATGTCTATATTTCAGTCTTCTCAAGTTCAGAGTGGGGGCATTCATAGCTCTTACCCAATAAAACTGTGGAGGGGATATAATGGCTTAACACTCTACAAGACTTGGGACAGTATCTGGCATGAAGTGTCATATAAGCCCTAGTGTATCAGTTTGCTAGAGCTGCCATAACAAAGCACCACTCCCTTAAAGAAGAGAAATATATTGTCTCCTCGTTTTCAAGGCTGAAGTTCAAGATTAAGGTGTCAGCAGGATTGGCATTCTTTTTTTGTTTTGTTTTGTTTTGTTTTGAGACAGAGTCTCGCTCTGTCATCCAGGCTGGAGTGCAATGGTGCAATCTCGGCTCACTGCAAGCTCCGCCTCCCAGGTTCATGCCATTCTCCTGCCTCAGCCTCCCGAGTAGCTGGGACTATAGGCGCCCGCCACCACGCCCAGCTAATTTTTTTTGTATTTTTAGTAGAGACGGGGTTTCACCATGTTAGCCAGGATGGTCTTGATCTCCTGAGCTCGTGATCCACCCCGCCTTGGCCTCCCAAAGTGCTGGGATTACAGGTGTGAGCCACTGCGCCCAGCAAGATTGGCATTCTTTTCATAAGGATGCCAGTCACATTTTATTGTGCGCTCATCCTACACCAGTATGATCTCATTTTAACTAATCATGTAATAACTCTATTTACAAATAAGGTCAAAATCTGAGGTTCTAGGGATTAGAACTTTAACATTTGAATGGGGGAGAGGACACATTTCAACCCATAACATCTAGCTGTTGTTATGTCTTGCAAGGTCAGCAGCAAATGGCAGGGGGCCAAGGTTTCACTTTTAGAGTTGGCATTGTGTTCCCAGGTGTGTGTAAATTCCAGCTCGCAGAGAAATCAACCAGGATTACCACTTTTGACTCCAGCCTGAAGAAGCCCTCCTTCCAACCTTGAAAAGCTACTGAGCAGAGTTGACTAACCCCAAACTCCACTTCCAGTGAGTTTCTGGACTAAAGTCTTTGTTATTTCTCAGCAGCATCCACAAGGGTCTTGAAACCAAAGATTCACCTAATTTGCATAACCAAAAATGCCTAGAAATAAGTCAGATTACAAATGAACCCTGTCACATGTCATGGCTTTCCTTCCTTCCCCAGCAGCAACCCCCACCTCTGAGGAACACCAGGCAAAGTTCAGACCAGCTCTTCTAGGCTTGTCATCAGGAAAGCTAAGGATTGCATCTCCCCAGCACAGAGGGGCACTTGATAAATTTATCAAATGAGTATTCTGCTCCCACTTTTGGACAAGGCCCCTTGAAAAGGCCCTAGCCTTGCATGGAAGAATAAAAATAGCATGAGGAAAATAGAAACCTTTGTCTAATCACTAGGATATAGAACCCCTTCTATACATCACTACAAAGGAAAATCAGTATAGAATTTACAGACTCAACCACTTAAAGTTTAAAATATTTATATGTCATAAAGTGTCATAAACTAAATTAAAGGCAAAGTACAAAGATATGGATTTCATGTTAGCAATGCAATTATCAGAGAAAGACATATATATGATGTTCTTCATATGTATACGATAAAAACCAAAATATAAAAGACAAAACACTAATAATATAGCAATGATCAGAGGACATGGGTGAGTGGTTCACAAACTATAGAATGGACAAGCAATACTGGCCGTAAATGAAAATAAAAACAAACGTGTGACATAATTTTACACTTAAACTGGCAAGTAATATTTTTAAATATAATAGTGATCATTCAGAAGGTGGGCAGTGTTCAGTACTAATGACTCTAATATGCGAAGACTGGCTGATTGGATGCAACAAAGCTGCAAAAATGTGCACACCTTTTGACCTAACAAGGCTAATTCTGGGAATTTATTCTAAAGACGCAGTAATAGATGTTGCTAAGACTTATCTGTTGCATCATTTTCATCAGTAAAATATTCTAAGAACAGAATGTATGTCCGTTGCTCATTATCATATACTCAGCCCCTCATGCAAGGCCTGGTGCCCGATAGATATTTCATAAACTGACCTTCGAATGAACCTAAATATTCAGTATTTGGAGATTGTGGTCACAAATTGTAATACATCCCCATGATGAACGATTTTCTGCCATTAAAATAGATACAATAAAGGAATATCTATGGCCAGGAAAACAGGAGGCTCATTCTACCCTTCTTGTTCTACCCTTCCACTCCACTACTGTACAGGGATTGGTCATTCTTCCCCTGCCAGTCCCAACTCCTATGAGGCCACCTCCTCACTACAGTGGCAGTTACACTGGACTCAGGATCTAAATGGCTTTATTAACCAGTAAAAAATAATGAAAATAAATGAACAATAACTACTTTCATGGGATTAAAAAGATAACTATAAAATAAAACCAGACTGAGGCCTCTGAGTCGCTGCTGCTGCCTGCGCCTGGCCTACACCTACAGTGGCACTTCCCGGCTGCACGCTCCACTCGTCCCCGCCCCATGCAGGTGGACCTTAGCAAGCGATCTGGCCCTTGAGCCTGCAGAAAGTGGATGAGCAACCGCAGCACCCGCTGCATGTCACCTATGGCGAGGCAGAGGTGCACAAGCTGGGCAGAGTGCTGACGCCCACCCAGGTTAAGAACAGACCCACCAGCATTTTGTGGGATGCTCTTGATTTGGAGAAACCCTGTACCTTGGTCCTGACAGCCCCGGGTGCTCCCACAGGGAAGGATCCCAAATACAGTGAATGGCATCATATCCTGGTGGTCAACATGAAGGATAATGACATCAACAGTGGCACAGTCCTCTCCAATTACCTAGGTTCGGGGCCTTCCAAGACTACAGGCCTCCAATGCTATGTCTGGCTGGTTTACCAGCAGGACAGACCACTGAGGTGTGAAGAGTCCATCCTAAGCAACCGATCTGGAGACCACCGTGGCAAATTCAAGGTGGCGTCCGTCCATAAAAAGTACGAGCTCCAGGTCCTGGTGGGCAGCACATGTTTCCAGGCTGAGTGGGACTACTAAATGCCTAAACTGTAGGAACAGCTATCTAGGAAGTAGGGGGCAGCTCAGAGACCTGAACTGTCCTGGAGGTCCCAAGCCGTGTTCCCCAGTTCAGTGTTGTGTGCAGATTTCTCCTCTTCCCGCTCCCTTTTGCACAGGCAAGACCTAAGCATTCAGATGGCGGTTTATGGTGACTTTTCCTACTGCCTGTGCTTTATAATTCTAGTCACTCATTCACTCAGTCAGGTTTATGTTTTGATCAAATTTGAACTCCATATGGGAGATATTTTGGATGACTGTTGTAGGGTCATCAAATTGTTAATGTAAAAATAGCAACCCAGTAATGAGATCGCTGGATCAAATGGTATTTCTAGTTCTAGATCATTGAGGAATTGCCACACTGTCTTCCTCAATGGTTGAACTAATTTACACTCCCACCAACAGCATAAAAGCTTTTCTATTTCTCCACATTCTCTCTAGCATTTGTTGTTTCCTGGCTTTTTAATGGTTGCCATTCTAACTGGCATGAGATGGTGTCTCATTGCAGTTTAGATTTGCATTTCTCTAATGACCAGTGATGACAAACATTTTTTTCATATGTCATTCTACTATAAAGACACTTGCACACGTATGTTTATTGTGGCACTGTTCACAACAGCAAAGACTTGGAACCAACCCAAATGTCCATCAATGGTAGACTGGTAAAGAAAATGTGACACATATACATCATGGAATACTATGCAGCCATAAAAAAGGATGAGTTAATGTCCTTTGCAGGGACATGGATGAAGCTGGAAACCATCATTCTCAGCAAACTAACACAAGAACAGAAAACTGAACACTGTATGTTCTCACTCTTAAGTGGGAGTCGAACAACAAGGACACATGGACACAGGGAGGGAAACATCACACACCAGGGCCTGTTGGGGCGTGGAGGGCTTGGGGAGAGGTAGCATTAAGAGAAATATCTAATCTAGATGATGGGTTGATGGGTGCAGCAAACCACCATGGCACATATATACCTGTGTAACAAACCTGCACGTTCTTCACATGTACTCTAGAACTTAAAGTAGAATAATAATAACAAAAAAATAGCAACCCAGAATTTAGAGGAAGAAAAATTGGGGGGAAAAAGACCACGTCTATAGTAATAAAGGAAAGCATCAACGAATCTTTTTTGGAGGTTAAAAAAAAAAAAAGAATTGGTTGCCTCTGCCTTTGTGATCCTGAGTCCAGAATTGTACACAGTGTGTTTTTATGGTGCTGTCATTCACCTTGACAACCAGAGGCTGGCACTGAGGCTAAACCCCAACATGGCACATCGCAGATGCCTTAATAGGTGTCAGTGTCTCATTCTGGTCCCTTTAAAGAGCATTCCTGGAAAAAGCAGTAGAGAGAGTGACTTTGCTGTTGTTGGAGCATGATCGTCTAGACCCATAGCAGTGCCAGCTGACAGCTTATCAGGAATCCTTAAATCTGTGTCTATTAAATTGATCATCCTTCATGGGGGTAAGAAAAGCTGGTCTGGAGTTGCTGAATGTTGTGGTAATTCTGCTGTTTGCTTATAGTTGAATAAAAATAGAAACCTTGAATAAAAAAATAAAATAAAATAACAGCATGAAGCAGAAAAGGAATTAATAGAGATAAAAGCAGAAGTTAATTAATTAGAAAGCAACTAGTAGGCACAATTGAGAAAAGGGATCAAGAATTGTTTCTTTGCAAAGATCAGTAAAATAGATAAGTTTCTGGCAAGTCTGACAAGCAAGACAGAAAGAGTGAGAAATAGAATGAAAGTATGAAGTATGAGAAAGTGAGACAATTATAGCTGTAAATAGAATTAACAATTAATTGTTAATTAATTGCTGGTGGGTCTGTGTAGTTATAGGCAAAAGATGGAGGTTTTTGTAGTTTCCTTCTCTCTGCTTACATGACTCATCTGTTCTTGCATGCTGTCCACTTTTTCCATTAGGCCACATAGTGTATTATTCATAGTTGTTTTAAATTCCTTGTCTAATCATTCCAACATTCCTGTCATATCTGAGTCTCATTCTGATGCTTTCTCTTCTGTCTCTTCAAATTGTGTTTTTTGTCTTTTAGTATGCCTTGTAATTTTTTGTTGAAAGCATTTCATGATATATTGGGTAAAAGGAACTGAGATTGATAGGCCTTTAGTGTGAGATTTGTATGCTCATTTGACTAGTGTTTACTGTTTGCTGTAGCTGTAGGTGTAGGAAGACAAAATTTCCTTGGGTGTCTATGATTTTGCCTACCCTGTTTTACAGGAGCCCTACTGATGTGGTGGTAAGGTGTTGGGGAGGGGAAGCTTTCTATAGTTCTGTAAAGGTCTCAGTATTTCAGTAAGTCTATGAGCCTGGCCTGTGAATTTCACAAGTGCTTCTCAGTTGCTTTTCTCCCCCTATATGCCTTTCATGAGTTGAGAAAGCTAGAAGGGGCTGGAGTTGGCTATTTTCTTCTCCCAGTTAAGCTCTGGTAAAACCTCAGTCTGTTAGGCTCTGGCAAACAGTTTCCCTTAATGGCAGGGCTTGTTAAAATAGAATGCTCTGGAGTACTTCAAAATAACTTCTTTTCTCTGCCGCTTGTGTATTAATCTGTTCTCATCTTGCCATAAAGAAATACCTGAGACTAGGTAATTTATAAAGAAAAGAGGTTTATTTGGTTCATGGTTCTGCAGGCTGTACAGAAAACATAGTGGCATTTGCTTCTGGGAAGGCCTCAGGAAGCTTTGATTCATGGCAGAAGGCAAAGGGGGAGCAGATGTGTTACATGGTGGGAGCAGGAGCAAGACAGAGAGCAAGGGGAGAGGTGCTACACACTTTTTTTCTTACACTTTAAGTTCTAGGGTACATGTGCACAATGTGCAGGTTTGTGACATAGGTATACATGTGCCATGTTGGCTTGCTGCACCCATCAGCTTGTCATTTACATTAGGTATTTCTCTCAGTGCTATCCCTCCCCCAGCCTCCCACCCCCTGACAAGCCCCAGTGTGTGATGTTCCCTGCCCTGTGTCCAAGTGTTCTCATTGTTCAGTGCCCACTTATGAGTGAGAACATGTGGTGTTTGGTTTTCTGTCCTTGTGATAGTTTGCTGAGGATGACGGTTTCTGGCTTCACCCATGTCCCTGCAAAGGACATGAACTCATCCTTTTTTATGGCTGCATAGTATTCCATGGTGTATATGTGTTACATTTTCTTAATCCAGTCTATCATTGATAGACATTTGGGTTGGTTCCAAGTCTTTGCTATTGTGAACAGTGCTGCAATAAACATAAGTGTGCATATGTCTTTATAGTAGCATGACTTTTAATCCTTTGGGTATATACCCAGTAATGGGATTGCTGGGTCAAATGGTATTTCTAGTTCTAGATCCTTGAGGAATAGCCACACTGTCTTCCACAGTGGTTCAACTAATTTACACTCCCACCAACAGTGTAAAAGCGTTCCTATTTCTCCACATCCTCTCCAGCATCTGTTGTTTCCTCACTTTTTAATGATTGACATTCTAACCGGCGTGAGATGGTAACTCATTGTGGTTTTGATTTGCATTTCTCTGATGGCCAGTGGTGATGAGCATTTTTTCATGTGTCTGTTGGCTGCATAAATGTCTTCTTTTGAGAAGTGTCTGTTCATATCCTTTGCCCACTTTTTGATGGGGCTGTTTGTTTTTTTTCTTGTATATTTGTTTAAGTCCTTTGTAGATTCTGGATATTAGCCCTTTGTCAGACGGGTAGATTGCAAAAATTTTCTCCCATTCTGTAGGTTGCCTGTTCACTCTGATGGTAGTTTCTTTTGCTGTGCAGAAGCTCTTTAGTTTAATTAGATCCCATTTGTCTATTTTGGCTTTTGTTGCCATTGCTTTTGGTATTTTAGTCATGAAGTCCTTGCCCATGCCTATGTCCTGAATGGTATTGCCTAGGTTTTCTTCTAGGGTTTTTATGGTTTTAGGTCTAACATTCAAGTCTTTAATCTATCTTGAATTAATTTTTGTATAAGGTGTAAGGAAGGGATCCAGTTTCAGCTTTCTACATATGGCTAGCTAGTTTTCCCAGAGGTGCTACACACTTTTTAACAACCAGATCTCATGAGAACTCAATCATAAGAATAGCACCAAGGGGATGGTGACAAACCATTCATTCCTTAAGGATACACCACCATGATCCAATCATCTCTCACCAGGTTCCACCTCCAACATTGTGGATTACAGTTCAACATGAGACTTGGGCAGGGACACAGATTCAAACTATATCACCCTACTGGAAGCAGAAGGGGATTTATTTCAGTCCCCACTATGAGAACCTGGTAGTTTCTGGAAGTAAAACTCAATAATTAAGTGTGCTCCCACCCCCTCAAGACTGGGCCACCTGAAGTTTTTAACTTTTAAGCTCATCCACACCACACTGAGCCTCCAGAAACTCATCAATTACAGTTCAGGATTTTCTACCCCAGTACCGGTTTCTGGGAAGGTTTCTGCTCATAGGTGTCAATCTTAAATAATGAGACTCAGAAAATATGATTAAGTATAGAGTTTATTTGAATGCAAAGTTTAAGGATGTCAACTGAGAATCACAGGCTCCAAATAAATGAGTCAGTGTTCCAAAGTGGAGAAGTTTGGGCTTCCTTGATATAGGCAGAGACAGAGGTTCAGGAGGATTATGACATTTTCCATACAAGACCAATGCATACCTTACAGAGATGCGGTTGGTTAAAGATTGCTGCATTCCAGGGAGAATTACTTATTACTCTGTAAAGGAGGGTAGTGAGCTCAAGGGGGTCTTATCCTTGGCACCTTTTCAGTCTTTTCTAATTCTCTACAGTACAAGAATAAGGGAGGGAGTTAATCCATAACTGGAGAAGCAGAAGTTATAGCTGCATGCTTCATGACTCAGGCCATATAGTCTCATTTCTCTCAAATAATCCAAAGGCCAACAGCTTTATATTTGAATTATTTAATTTCTGCTCCAGTAAGTTGTGATCCTCTGTATACACCTGTCTTTCCAATTTTGGAGGCAGTTGTTTTCCCTGTGGTCTCAGTTCTTTATGGATCTAAGAAGAGTTGTTAATTTTCAGTTTGGTTTTGTTTTCTTCTTATTACAAGGATAGGAGTGAAGACCAAGCTCCTCATATTTCAGGCCAAAAACCAGAAGTCTCCAAACATTTTAAAGTCTAAATACAGTTGATACTTTTCACAGGAAATATAAATGACCAATAAGTAGTAGAAAAAGTAAATATATCAATAAATATTCATGGCATGGAAAACCACTTTAACTTAAAAAGTATCTGTCACAAGCCAACAACTTAGGACGAGTTGAATGATTAAACACTAGAGAAAAACATATGCATAATCCATGATCTAAGATTCCAGAAACCCTTTAAAATCCTTGGGATCAATTAAATCTCACAATCAGGTTTTTTTTTTTTTTTTTTTTTTTTTTTTTCAGATTTCTCAAAGACAATGTCCTACATATATTATACCTTGGAAAACAACCCCAGTGAGGATTGGGAGAGCAGTCCATAATCAAGCACATTACTGCCTAGGCCACCAAATGCACTTGCCCCAAGTTGTATACTTAAAGAGTGCAAATAGTCCACATTGGTTCAGGTCAGATTTTATTACCCAAAGAGTTTGCCACAGACCTTAGATTTCAGAGTTTTTTGGCATTTAGGAATTGCAGATGAAGTGCTGTAAACCTATAACTATCAATCAAAGTTGTTCATAAAATTCTAGACAATGCAATAGGACAAAAAATAAGCTTAAAAACATTGGAAAGAAAAGAGACAAAATTGTCATTACATTAATTGTCCATTTCCAGAAAATAAGAAAGTACAGAAAACTAGATTTTAGAGTGTTTTTTAATTCAATATTTTCTATATACATACATATAAATGTGTGCGAACATGTATGTATGTTTGTGCATGTATGTAAGAATGGGTAACACCCTTCTTTTCACCCAGATGGAGATTGAGGAGAGAGTAACTGTTCTTGACAAATAATTTAATCCAGTCTTTTCTAGACTGTGCATTTCTGAGGCTCTAATTGTGTTGCTAAGGGAGAGGCATTTAAAGCAGGTTTGTGGCTGCTTTCTTACTCTGCTAAGCCTGAAAGGGAAGCAGAAAAAGAACAAAGAACTAAGTACCACCATGGATAATGGTGTGATTTACTGATTCCATGGGAGGAAATGTGTTCTTTCTAATTAAGAGTCAGTTAGGAGATGTTTTCTTCCTTGCAGTGGCAAGAACTAATGTTTGTCCTTAAGAAAGACATGTTTGTGCTTAAGTCAACAGACACTCTGTACCATGCACAGATTAATTTCCAAATAGACTAAACTTTTAAACATGAAACATCAATAAAATTATTTCAATAAGATATAGAAGAGTAATCCTAAAACCTTGGAATAGAAAGTGTTTTCATTCTCAGACGTCCAAAAGAAACAATTTGACTCATTTAACCATGTAAAAATATATAATTTTTATGGTAAAAAAAAAAAAAAAACACCAAAAATCTTAAAAGAGGAAGTCACAGGTAAAAGTATTCACAACTAAACTGATCACAGAGGGTGTAATCATTGAATTGTGCTCCTCAAAAAATATCTGTTGCACTCCTAACCCCAGTACCTCAGAATGTGACCTTATTTGGAAATGGGATCTTTTCAAAAGTAATTAAGTGCCTCATATGAGGCATTAGGGTGGGCCCTGATCCAATATGACTGGTGTATTTGAGTATTTGAAGTGGGAGAATACTTGATGCC
Source organism: Piliocolobus tephrosceles (assembly GCF_002776525.5). Taxonomy (NCBI): domain Eukaryota; kingdom Metazoa; phylum Chordata; class Mammalia; order Primates; family Cercopithecidae; genus Piliocolobus; species Piliocolobus tephrosceles. The sequence goes on from NC_045435.1 coordinate 42,169,830, forward strand.
AGAGATGGGAGGCCAGAAAGAAATAATAAATTTACAATGCAGAGCGAACACCATCTTTCAGGGAGAATTCTGGGAATATGGTAACCTGAGCCCAGATCCATTTCCTTCATTCCCACATGTACCTTTTCTGGACCAATTAGCTGCTGAGACTCTGGGCATCTATCTGGGTGCTCATGCAGCCTGAGCTTCTATGAGCATCTCAAAAAGAAGACTTCAGTGTTGCCTTCTCCCCAGTAGCTTAGTGGCAGATGCCTGGAAGTCAGCACTGGTGAGCTGCCAGGAAAATCCTGGGAAGCGCTGGGGGAAGTTCCCATCAGCCCCATGAGCCTGCCTGGTTTCCCTGGTCAAGAAGATACTAAATGTGGGCTGAGTCCTCCTGACCCTGCAGCTAGGGAAATGCAAAGAGGATGGAGGAACAGGGGTTTCAGCACATGACCTGTAGTCAGCCTGCTGCAGTGTCACCAGAGCATGGAGGCAGAAACCTCTGCACCTTCTACCACCTGTAGAGCTGCTGCCATGCAGGGAACACCAACAACCAGACTTGAGCCCTGATGAGCCAACACCTAGCCCACAGGATCATGGCAGCCAGAGGGCAAGGTTAGCTCACAAAAAATAGAACTCACACCTGGAGAAAGAGAGCTGCTAAAGGACAAGGGTGCAGCTGGAAGAAAATTGGAGGAGGTGAAGAGGGAAGAGACATTTAAATTCACGCAAGAGTGGTACAAAAGAGTTTCTGGAGCTAAAAATAAACACAATTTTCTGCTCCAAAAATTCAGTGGGTGAGTTATAAGAGAAAAGAGACACTGTTGAAACCTGAATTAGAATTAGCATTCTGAAAATGTACTACTTATTGCAATAATATCTCAAAAGATAGCAAATATATCAAAGAAGACAGAAATGTATCAAATAAGATAGCAAATGTATCAAATAAGACAGAAATTATCATAAACAAATATATAAGGGTGTGGAGCGGTGCATACCAAGGATGAGACAGTGGGAGTGTCCACCCTCAGCTCAGACAATCATGTGTGCCTTGTCAGGAGATAATTTAGAAAACCAACTAAAAAAGAGTTGGTTTTCTATGATTACAATGGACTGGCAATACTCAACAACATTAGTGATACAATAGTCCTCAAAAAAGTCTTCTTTTCATCTAAGACGTAAACACTTGCTGCAGTTACTGTTTTTTTTTTTTTTTTAAATTAACTTTACCTTTTAGAACAGCTTAAGTTGTCAAAAAGATTTAAAAGATTATATAGAGAGTACCCAAATACTCCTTCATCCATTTCTCCCTAAAATTAGTATCTTTCATTAGTATAGTATATTTGTTACAATTAATGAATCAATACTGAGACTAACATCTAGAGCTTATTCTGATTTTCCTATTTTTCACCTAACATGTTTTTCTGTCCCAGGATTCCGTCCCGGATACATTACATTTACTTGTCATGTCTCCTTAGGCTCCTGTTGGTGTGGCAGCTTCTCAGACTTTCCTTGTTTTTGAAGATTTCAACAGTGTTGAGGATTAAGAATTTTATAAGATGCCCCTTTTTTGAAATTTATATGATGTATATCTGATATTTTTCTCATGATTAGATGTGGGTTATACATAGACCACACAGGTAGAGAAGCAACGCTCATCACATCATAATAACATTACAATGCTATCAACATGATTTGTCACTGTTGATATTGACTTTTGTCGAAGATCAGTTGACTATATTCGTGTGAATCTATTTCTGGGCTCTCTACTCTGTTCCATTGATCTCTTTGTCTATTCTTTTCCCAGTATCACACTGTCTTGATTACTGTAGCTTTATAGCAGTAAGCTTTGAAGTGGGATTGTGTCAGTCCTCCAACTTCTTCTTTTTTATTTTTTTTTTGAGATGGAATTTTGCTCTTATTGCCCAAGCTGGGGTGAAATGGTGTGATCTCGGCTCGCTGCAACCTCTGCCTCCCAGGTTCAAGTGAGTCTCCCGCCTCAGCCTCTCAAGTAGCTGGGATTACAGATGTGCACCACCATGCCTGGCTAATTTTTTTGTATTTTTAGTAGAAATGGGGTTTTACCATGTTAGCCAGGCTTGTCTCAAACTCCTGAGCTTAGATGATCCACCTGCCTCGGCCTCCCAAAGTGTTGGGATTACAGGTGTGAGCCTGGCCTGTCCTCCAACTTCATTCCTCTTCAGTGTCATGTTGGATATTCTAGGTCTTTTGCCTTTCTGTATAAACTTTAGAATTAGTCTTTGATATCCACAAAGTAGGTAGCTGGGATTTTGATTGAGCTGCATCTAATAAAATTAAGTTGGGAAAGACTGACATCTTAAACAATAGTGAATCTTCCTATCTATCCATGAACATCAGATATCTTTCAACTTATTTATGTCTTTGATTTTTTAAAAATTTTATTTTAGGTTCAAGGGTACATGTGCAGGTTTATTATACAGGCAAATTGTGTGCCACAGGTGTTTGATATACAGATAATTTCATCACCCAGGTAATAAGCGTGGTACCTGATAGTTTTTCTGATCCTCTCCCTCCTCCCATCCTCCACCTTCAAGTAGGCCCCAGTGTATGTTGTTCACCTCCCAATATCCATGTGTTCTAGTTGTTTAGCTCCTGCTTATGAGAACACGTGGTATTTGGTTTTCTATTCCTGCATTAGTTTGCTAACAGTAATGGCCTCCAGCTCTATCCATGTTCGTGCAAAGACATGATCTCATTCTTCTTTTGTATGGCTGCTATTGATAGGCATTTGGGTTGATTCCATGTTTTTGCTATTGTGAATAGTGCTTCAATGAACATACCTGTGCATGTGCCTTTATAACAGAATGATTTATATTTCTTTGGCTATATACCCAGTAATGGGATTGCTGGGTCAAATGGCAGTTCTATTTTAAGTTCTTTGAGGAATTACCACACTGATTTCTGCAATGTCTGAACTAATTTATACTCTCACCAGCAGCGTATAAGCATTCCCTTTTCCTTGCAACCTCACCAGAATCTGTTATTTTTTGACTTTCTAATAATAGCCATTTTGACTGGTGTGAGATGCTATCTCATTGTGGTTTTGATTTGTATTTCTCTAATGATTAGTGATGTTGAACATTTTCTTATATGTTTTTTGACCACATGTCTTCTTTTGAAAAGTGTCTGTTTATATCCTTTGCCCACTTGTTAATGTGGTTGTTGTTGTTACAAAAAAAATTGCTTGTACATTTGTTTAAATTCCTTATAGAATCTGGATCAATAAGGATGTATAGGTTACATATACTTTCTCCTATTCTGTAGGTTATCTGTTTATGCCATTGATAGTTTCTTTTACTGTGCAGAAACTCTTTAGTTTAATAAGATCCTATTTGTCAATTTTTTTTGTTTTTTGCAATTGCTTTTGGTGTCTTTGTCATGAAATCTTTTCTAAGTCCTGTGTCCAGAAAGGTATTTCCTGAATTATCTTCTAGGGTTTTTATAGTTTTAGGCTTTACGTTTAAGTTTTTAATATATTTTGAGTTGATTTTTGTGCATGGTGTTAGGTAGGGGTCCAGTTTCAATCTTCTGCACATGGCTAGCCAGTGATCTCAGCACCATTTATTGAATGGGGAGTCCTTTTCCCAATGCTTGTTATTGTCAACTTTGTCAAATATCAGGTGGTTGTAGGTTTGTGGCATTATTTCTGGGCTCTCTATTCTGTTCATTGATATATGCATCTGTTTTTGTACAAGTACCATGCTTGTTTTGGTTACTGTAACCTATAGTTTGAAGTCAGGTAACATGATGCCTTCAGCTTTGTTATTTTTGCTTAGGATTGCTTTGGCCATTAGAGCTTTTTTGTGGTTCCATATGACAGTCTTTTCTAATTCTGTGAAGAATGTCATTGGTAGTTTGATAGGAATGGCACTGAATCTATAAATTGCTTTGGTCTATATGGCCATTTTGACAATAATGATTCTTCCTATCCATGAACGTGGAAAGTTTTCCCCTTTGTGTCATCTATGATTTCTTTGAGCAGTGTTTTGTAATTTTTGTAGAGATTTTTTGCCTTCCTGGTTAACTATATTCCTAGATATTTTATTCTTTTTGCATTATTGTGAAATGGATTAGGTTCTTGATTTGGCTCTCAGCTTGGATGCTGTTGTTATATAGGAATGCTACTGATTTTTGTATGTTGATTTTATATCCTAAAACTGCTGAAGCTATTTATCAGATCAAGAAACTTTTGGGCAAAGACTATGGGGTTTTCTAGGTACAGGATCATGACATCTGCAAATAGGAATTGTTTGACTTCCTCTCTTTCTATTCGAATGCTTTTATTTCTTTATCGTGCCTGTATATCTTTGATTTTTTTGATTAGAGTTTTGTAGTTATCCTCTAGGAATCTTGTAAAAGTTTTGTTAGATGTATACTTAATAATTTCATGGTTCTGGTGCAAAAAAACAGAGGTATATAGGAAAGCAATAGACTTTTTTATATTAATCTTGTATTTTACATCTTTGCTATAATGACTTATTAGTTCTAGGAGTTTTATGTTAATTCATTAAAATTTTCTACATAGACAACTATGTCATCTGTGAACAAAGACAGTTATATATCTTCTTTCCGAATCTGCATACCTTTTATTTTCCTTTCTTATCTAATTGCACCAGCTACAACTCCTAGTATGTTGAATAGAAGTGGTGAGAGGGGACATCCTTGCCTTCGTCCTAATGTTAGTGGGAAAGCTTCAAGTTTGTCACCATCAACTGTGATATTAGCTGTATGTTTATTGTAGATTCTCTTTATTAAGTTGAGGAAATTCCCTCCTATTCCTAGTTTGCTGGGTCTGTATCATAAATGGATATTGGATTTTGTCAAGTGCTTTTTTTTACATCTATGCATATGATCACATGATTTTTTTTCTTTAATCTGTTGATATGATAAATTACATTAATTGATTTTTTAATGTTAAACCAATATTGCATACCTGGAATAAATTCCACTTAGCGGTAGTGTATAGTTTTGTGCACTGTTGGATTTGATTTGCTAATATTTTGTTGAGGATCTTTACATCCATATTCATGAGAAATAGTGGTTTGTAGTTTTCTCTTCTTGTAAGGAAAGTCTTTGTCTGCATTTGGTATTAGGGATTAGTAATGTATTAGTAGTGATGGTGGGCTATCTTTTATTTCTGGTATTAGTGGTTTGTGTCTTCTCTCCTTCTCTATCTCTCAGGATCTTTACATCCACGACTATCCAAGATCAATAAAATTGATCTTTTCAAGTAAGTTTTTGGATTTCTTTTTTTGGGTTTTATTTATTTTACATTTCATTAATGTTTGCTCAATTTTTTTGATTATTTTCTTCTGCTTACTTTGGATTTAATTTGTTCTTCTTTTTCTTTCCCAACGTTAAAGCTTAGATGTTTATTTTTGAGATCTTTCTAATTTTCTAATATTTGCAGTCAATGTTATAAACTAAATTTGTTCTTGAACCCCTCTAATAAATTTTTATTTCAGTTATTGGACTTTTCAACTTCAGTATTTCTATTATGTGTCTTTATGTGATTTCTATGTCTTTATTGATACTCTCTATGTGGTGAGACACTGTTTTCCTGGTTTCCTTTAGTTATTTGTATGTGGTTTCCTTTTGTTTTTTGAATATATTTTAAATTGTTGATGTACTGCCTTTGTCTAATAAGGCCAATATCCAGGTATCATCAGTGCAGGTTTCTATTCATTTTTTAAATGTACATAGTCCATACTTTCTTGTTTCTTTGCATGCCTTGTAATATTTTGTTGAACATCAGACATTTTGAATATTATAATATGGAAGTTTTGGAACTCTGAGTTTCCCATATCTCCAGTGTTGCTGCTTGTTTTATTTGTTTTTTTCTTCTTTAGTAACTTTTCTGAACTGGTTTTGTAAAGTCTATATTCTTTGTCATGTATAGCCACTGAAGTCTCAGTTTCATTAGTTTAATAGTCAACTAGTAATTAAGCAGAGATTTCCTTAAACACCTGGGAGGAAAATCTCCCAGTCTAAAGATGTGCTCTGTTTGTGTTTCGTGTTTGTGCCTCCGCCAGGCAGTTTACAACTCTGCCTTAGCCTTCACATCCTGCTTACACAGAGTCAGAAAGTCAGCCAGAGGTTAAAACTTAGGGCCTTCTCAGGTCTCTTTTAGGCATGCAGCCAACCATGCTAGGAATGTGCATAGGCTTCTCGACTCTCAGACTTTATTCCCCCAAAGCATTTCATTCCTCAGCCTTTCCTCCCAAGCTTATTGATTCGTCTATTGTTTCCCCTAACTGTTATCCTTTGAGTGAGATGGAGTGATTTTAACATTTGCCTTTAAAAGTTTCTGATAGAATGTTGAAAGCCCTAGTATAGTTCTGAATTAGGGGAAATAAAGGCAAGCCCATTGATCCCTTCCTTTTGGGAGCCAACATACAGGTCAAAACAAAAAAAAATGCAATTCTCTAAAGATAAGGTCTACTGTGCTTCCTCCAGTACTAGGTACCTGTACTGTGAATGCCAGCTGTTGTCTCAAGGTCACCATGAAGCCAGGAACAGAAACAGGGTAAGTTAAAATGCCACAAATTTATTTTACTGAGATTCAGCTGTTTTTTCTTAATTAAACATTAAGCTTTGGATTAGTTTCTAGCATTCCTAAAAAGTTGATTTGGGCAGTTTTTGCAGTTAGTTTATTGCTTTTATGGAGGGACAAATTTTGGTGTTCCCTACTGTGCCACTTTTGCTTCTCTACCCTTTCACTTTTAACCTGCTTATGTTTTTATATTTAAGTAGATTTCTTGCAGTCAATATATAGTTTGGTCTTATTTTTAATCCAATATGACAATCTCTGTCCTTTAATTTGTGTATCTGGACCATTTAGATTTAAAGTTATTATTGATATAGTTGAATAATGCTACCATGTTTGCAGCTTTTTTCTATTCATTTCACTTGTTCTTTGTTTCTTTTTTTCACATGTTCTTTTATAGCTTTCTGTGGTTTTAACTTAGCATATTATAATATTTCATTTTCTCTCCTCTCAGCATATCAATGTGGGGAAAATTGATATTGAGTTCTCAAATAATAGTAGGAATAAAAGAATAATGTAGAACCTTAAATAAACAATGGGGAAATTAAAATAAAGAATATGTTTAAAAAGTATCATGTAAAATAAATAAAGCCAAGTCAAGATGGAAAGAATACAATCAAGAATATCAGTTGCCATACCAAAAAAAAAAAACCAAAAATGGACTAAATTCCTATGCCATAAGTACATAAAATTTTTATTTTTCAATTTAAAAAAAAGTTTTTTTAAGAGACAATTTTAAAAATAAATGCTTACCCGAACCTTGCCCATCTCCTGTCAAAGAAGCCCGCAACACTGTGGTGCTTCACCTTCAGAAGGGGCACATTGGTATGTTGAAATGAAATGAAGTATTCTACATTTTTAACATCCCTAAAAAATACAGAGCCTGCCATATCGAGTTAAAAAATAAAACATAATTTGTTTTTGGAAGAGTGTAAACACTCATCGAAGTGGTAAGAAAACATTACAAATAAAGAGGCAGATAGATAATAAACAAATACAAGCAAAAAGGAAACAATGTCAGTAGGAACACCAAACCATTGATTAAAAGCACTAAAACAGATAAATATAAATACATTTTCCCTAACTCCCCAACTTGTTAAAAATGTATATTTTGTACATGTGCAAATTATAACTTGTAAAGAAGATACAACAGTAGTTAACCTATATGCACCAAATATAGCTGTTTAGTACATAAAATTAATTTATTAGAAATGCCAGGAGGCTGTGTCCATTTTCTACCCAATAGCATTTTCCTTTCTTATTTTTGAGAGGTGCCTGATTTTGCTGCAGGGTACAATGTGCCCAATTAACAGACCACATTTTTCAGAGTTTTTTGTTTGTTTGTTTGTTTGTTTTAATCTGCCACAATGATCATGCAGCTAGGACCAGGCTAGTAAAATGTAAGCAGATATGTTTTGTGGAACTTCTGAAAAGGTCTCTTTAAGATCACTGACTATCTCAGAAATGTGCCTTTTGATTGCCTTCATTCTTCCTTCCCGAATAGGACACAATGGTTCCACCAGCCATCTTGAGAAACGCAGATTAACCCATGCTAAGAATAGTGGTGCAAACAGATAGAAGAAGCTTGGTTCTTGTAACTTAGTGGTGCTACCACATCAGCCTGTGATGTTCCATCTCTAAGCATTTTTTAATGTAAGGTACTAAACATTCTGTGTTTAAAATATTTTCAAGCCTTGGCAACATAGTGAGATCCAGTCTGTACCAAAAAATTAAGAATTTGTGAAATTTAGCTGGGCATGGTGGCCCATGCCTGTAGTCCCAACTACTCAGGAGGCTGAGGTGGGAGGAGTACTTGAGCCTGGGAGTTCAAGGCTGTTATGAGCTGAGACCACACTACTGCACTCCAGCCTTGGCAAGAGAGAAATATCCTGTCTCCAGTATATATATATGTGTGTGTGTATATATATGTGTGTGTGTGTGTGTGTATGTGTGTGTGTATATATATATCCCCAATCTAGTTTCTTTCTATTGTATGAGCCAAACTTAATCCTCACTAATACAAATTGGTAAACATACAAGCAGAGTAAAACACTTCAATGTATTTCTCCAACAAGAGGACAGATGTTATAGTCAAAAAAGTAAGTGAGAATTTTGCGCATCAAGAAACATTATCAAGAAAGAAAAAAGGATGACTACAAAATGGGAAAATATATTTGTAAATTATATATCTAATAAGGGTCTAATATTCAGAATATATAAAGAACTCTTGTAAGTCAACAATGAACATGAAAACAACCAAATTTTTTAAAAAATGGGCAAATGAGTTGAGTAGATATTTCCCAAAAGTAGACACACAAATGGCTAACAAGCACATGAAAATATGCTCTACATCATTAGTCATTAGTTGAAATGCCAATCAAAACCACAGTGAAATACTACTTTATAAATAGTAGGATGGCTATTACCTTGAAAAAAAACAGACACACACACACACAGAAGGTAACAAGTGTTGATGATGTGGAGAAATTGCAACCCTTATGCATTGCTGGCAGAAATGTAAAAATGGTTCAGTCACCATGGAAACACTTTGGTAGTTCTTCAAAAAGTTAAAATAAGAACTATCATATAACCCATCAAATCTACCCTTAGGTATATACCCAAGACAATTGAAAACAGAAACTTGAACAAATATGTATATACAAATGTTTGTAGCAGCACTATTCACAATAGCCAAAAGGTGGAAACAATCCAGAGTTCCCTCAGTAGATGAATGGACAAACAAATTGTGGTATAGTCACACAATGGAATATTATTTGGCCTAAAAATGATTGAAATACTGGTACATGCTACAGGGTGGATAAGAAGCAAAAACATTATGCTAGGTGAAAAAACCCAGACACAAAATGTCACATGGTATGATTCCATTTATAGGTGATGTATTAGTCTATTCTCACACTGCTATAAGGACATATTCAGTACTGAGTAATTTATAAAGAAAAGAGGTTTGATTGACTCACAGTTCCACAGGGCTTGGAAAGCCTCAGGAAACTTACAATCATGGCAGAAGGGGAAGCAAACATGTTCTTCACCAGGTGGCAGCAAAGAGAAGTGCAGAATGAAGAGGGTAGAAAAGTCTCTTTTAAAACCATCAGATCTCATGAGAGCTAACTCATTGTCATGAGAACAGGATGAGGGAAACTGTCCAATGATTCAATTGTCTCCATTTGGTTTCTCCCATGACACATGGGGATTATGGGAACTACAATTCAAGATGAGATTTTGGTGGGGACACAGAGCCAAACCATATAATTCCACCCAGCTCCTCCCAAATCTCATATCCTCACAATTCAAAACAATCATTCCCTTCCAACAGTTCCCTAAAGTCCTAACTAATTCCAGCATTAACCCAAAAGTCCAAGTTTAAAGTCTCATCTGAGACATGGCAAGTCTCTTCCACCTATGAGCCTGCAGAATCAAAAGCAAGTTAGTTAATTCCTAGGCACAGTGGGGGTATGGGCATTGTGTAAATAAATCCATTCCAAATGGGAGGAATTGGCCAAAACTAAGCAGATTCAGGCTCCACGCAAGTCCAAAATCCAGTAAGACAGTCATTAAACCTTAAAGTTTCAAAATGATCTTCTTTGACTCTATGTCTCACATCCAAGGTGTGCTGATGCAAGAGATGGGCTTCCATGGCTTTGAGCAGCTCTGCCCCTGTGTCTTTGTGGGGTACAGCTCCCCTCTTGGCTGCTTTCATGGGCTGGCCTTGAGTGTCTGTGGCTTTTACAGGTGCACAATGCAAGCTGTCAGTGGATCTACCATTCTGGGGTCTGGACGATGGTGGCCCCATTCTCACAGTTCCACCAGGCAGTGCCCTAGTGGGGACTCTGTGTGGGGGCTCTGACCCCCCCATTTTCCTTCCACACTCCCCTAGCAGAGGTTCTCCATGAGGCCTATACCCCTGCAGCAAACTTCTGCCTGGGCATCCAGGCATTTCCACATATCCTCTGAAATCTTCATAGAGGTTCTTAAACCTCAGTCTTTGACTTCTGTGCACTCAGAGATTCAATATCACGTGTAAACTGCCAAGACTTAAGCTTGCACCCTCTGAAGCCACAGCCTGAGCTGTACATTGGCCCTTTTTAGCCATGGCTAGAGCAACTGGGATGCAGGGCACCAACTCCCAAGGCTGCACACAGCAAGAGGCCTCAGACCTGGTCCGGGAAACCATTTTTCCCTCTTAGGCCTCCAGGCCTGTGATGGGAGGGGCTGCCATGAAAGTCTCTGACATGACCTGAAGACATTTTTCCCATTGTCTTGATGATTAGCATTAGACTTCTCATTATTTATGCAAATTTTTGCTGCCAGATTGAATTTCTCCCCAGAAAATTGGTTTTTCTTTTCTGCTGCATCATCAGGCTGCTTCCTCTTGAACACTTCGACATTTAGAAAGTCCTTCTGTCAGATACCCTAAATTATCTCTCTAAAGTTCAAAGTTCCACAGGTCTCTAGGTCAGGGGCAAAATGCTACCCATCTCTTTGCATATCAAGAGTGACTGGATTAGTCCATTTTCATACTGCTATGAAGAAATACCCAAGACTGGGTAATTTATAAAGAAAAAGGTTTAATTGACTCACAGTTCCACATGGCTGGGGAGGCCTCACAGTTATGGCAGAAGGCAAAGGAGGAGCAAAGTCACATCTTACATGCTGTTCGGCAAGAGAGCATGTGCAGGGAAACTGCCCTTTATAAAACCATCAGATCTTGTGAGACTTATTCACTACCATGAGAACAGCATGGGAAAATCCCACCCTCATGATTCAATTAGCTCCCACTGCATCCCTTCTACAATACATGAGGATTATGGAAGTTAAAATTCAAAATGAGATTTGGGTGAGGACATAGCCAAACCATATCAGTGACCTTTACTCCAGTACCCAACAAGTTCCTCATCTCCATCTGAGACCACCTCAGCCTGGACTTTATTGTCCATATCACTATCAACATTTTGGTTAAAGCCGTTCAACAAGTCTCTAGGAAGTTCCAAACTTTCCCACACTTTCCTATCTTCTAAGCCCTCCAAGTCTATAGGAAGTTCAAAACTTTCCCACATTTTTCTGGTCTCCTACTGAGTCCTCCAAACTGTTCCAACCTCTGCTTGTTACCCAGTTCCAAAATTGCTTCCATATGTTCAGATATCTTTACAGCAGTACCCCATTACCTGGTACCAATTTATTGTATTAGTCCGTTCTCATGCTGCTAGGACATATCCAAGACTAGGTAATTTATAAAGGAAAGAGATTTAAGTGACTCACCATTCTACACGGCTGAGAAGGCCTCAGGAAACTTACAATCATAGTGGAAGGGGAAGAAAACACGTCCTTCTTCGCATGATGGCAGCAAGGAGAAATGTAGAACAGAGGTGGGGAAAATACCCCTTATAAAACCATCAGCTCTCATGAGAACTAATTCACTACGATAAGGACAAGATGAGGGAAACCTCCCCCATGATTCAAGTACTTTCACCTGGTCCCTCCCATGACATGTGGGAATTATGGGAACTATAATTCAAGATGAGATGTGAGTGGGGACACAGCCTAACCTATCAGGTATAATATTCAAATCTATAGAGACAGAAAGCAAATGGGTTGTGGCCAGGTGCTGGGAGTATGGGGCAGCCGAGGAGTGACTGCTCACAGGTACACAGTTTTATTAGGGATGATGAAAATGTTTTGAAACTTGTACTAAACATACTAAATGCCATTGAATTGTACATTTTATAAAGTGGTGAATTTTATGCTATATGAATTTCATCTCAATTTTTTAAATAAAAAATAGAGGAATCAAATGTGATTATACATACATATGCGTGTGTTGCATCCCGTGTGTCTATTATATATATAAATAATCTTACATCTCTAGAGTGGAGAATGTACTTTTTCTAAATCCCTTAAACATTTATAGAAATTTACCATGAAATACTTGTGTCCAAAAATAAAAAAGAAATTATGTTGATCAGGACTCAATAATATTAGAAATAATTAATAAAAAAGGACCAAAAGTAATATATATTTAGAAATTAAAAACATGCTCTCAGTTGACCTTGGATCATGGGGGTAATCAGAATAAAGACTGCAGACTAAAGAAAAGCAACCCAAAGGGGAGCACTTCATAACAACCTCAGAAAATGAAGGAAGTAAAGAAGGACTCAGCTGTAAACTCCAGAAAACAGAAGAAATAAGGAAGAGAGAATTGGTAAAAATAAAAGATGAGGCCAGGCATGGTGGCTCATGCCTGTGATTCTAGCACTTTTGGAGTCCAAGGCGGGAGGATCACTTGAGGCCAGGAATTTGAGAACAGCCTGGGCAATATCGTGAGACCTTATCATTACAAAACATTTTAATTTAAAGATAAAATTATTAAAACATAAAATAGAAACAAAAATAAAAGAAGACAGTCACAGGAGAGAGAAAAATGATTATAGGTGAAAGCTAAATATACACCCATGGCACAAATTTCAAAATCTAGATGAAATGAATGATTTCCTAGAAAAAAAATAAGTTATAAAACTTCATACAAATGAAGTGGACATGTTGAATAGAAAACCACCATAGGAGAGACCGAGAATGTGATAGGAAATCTCCCCTTGAATAAAGCACCAGAGCCAGGTAGGATCCATAAACAAATAATTCTAGTGCTATTTAAACTATGTCAACCTATATAAAAAGGGAAAATGTTCCTATTCATTATAACAAGTCAGCAGAACTCTAACACCCAAATTGTATAAAAGAAATATAAGAAATCTATACACTAATTTTACTTCTGAATATAGATGTAAAAATTCTAAATAAAATATTAGTGAAACAAATCAGTAATGTTTCAAAAAATGGTACACTATCAAGCAGGATTTATTTCAAGAATGAAAAAGTGGCTTAATATCAGGAAACCTAAAGAAAAAAATACATATTATTTTATTAGCACAAGCTGAAAACGCAGTTAACCAAATTCATCAGTTGTTTTTAATAAAAACTCCGGGAACTAAGGAAAACTACTTAATAAACATGGCCCACCAAAATTAACATCAAATATTATTTTAAACTACAAACACTAACATCATTTTAATTAAAACCATTGACTACAGAGGGATACTCATTCTCACCATTATTTAACAATGTCTTGGAAGTTGTAATGAAGGCAATGAAATAAGAACAAGGAATAATTTCAGTAAACATTGTGATATGGTTTGGCTGTGTCCCCACCCAAATCTCATCTTAAATTGTAGCTCTCATAATTCCCACGTGTTAAGGGAGGGACCCAGTGGGAGATAATGGAATTATGGGGTGGTTTCCCCCATACTGTTCTCATGAAAGTGAGTCTCATGAGAGCTGATGGTTTTATAAGGGGAAACCCCTCTCACTTGGTTCTCATTCTTCTCTTGTCTGTCGCCATGTGAGATGTGCCTTTCACCTTTTGCCATGATTGTGAGGCCTCCCCAGCCATGTGGAACTGTGGGTCCGTTAAACCTATTTCTTTTGTAAATTGCCCGGTCTTGGGTATGTCTTTATCAGCAGCATGAAAATGGACTAATACATGTTGGAGGCAGAGGTAAAATAACCTCTGCTCAGAATGATACAATTATATATAGAAAACCAAGAATCTATTAAGGAGGTAACACTGTAGAGACAGAGAGTAAATCAGTGCTTGTCTATACTGGAGTTGGGAATCAGGAAATGAAAACTGGATTGGAGTGATGTTTGCGTAAATCTGTAAATTTACTGAAAGTTATGAATTGTACATTTTAAATGAGTACATTTTTTGGTAGATAAATTAGGCCTCAATAAAGTTGTTATAAAAAAACTTCTAGGTGGAATAAGAAAATTTAACATGGATGAATATGATATTAAATAAAGCAACTCTTTTGCTTAAAAAATTTCAAGAATTTAGGAAGGGACTTGTAAGAAAAGTATAGAAACTATAAAGAAAATTAATAAGTCTTATTGAAAGACATAAAGCAAGAACTGAACTAATAGAAAACAACCATGTTCTTGAATTGGAAGACTGAATAGCATCAAGATGCCAATTGTCCTAAAATTAATATTAAAACTCAGTGCAATTCTAACTAGAATCCCAGCAGCATTTTTCTCTCCATTGGATAAGATGATCTTAAAGTTTATGGGGAAAAACAAATACCAAGGATGGCAAATGAAAGTTGTAAAATAGATCAATAACAATGAGAAGATTTGCCTAACTAGGAACCAAAGCATAGGATAAAACCATAGTCATTGAGACAATATGGCCTTAATGTACGAATAGACAAATGGGTCAATGAAAGATAATGAAACAGCAAGTAAGATACTAATATACATATATACATATATGTGTGTGTGTGTATGTGTGCTTGTATACACAGACGTGGAATTTTTCACACATGACAGAGATCGTTGTTCAATTTTGTGGGAAAATGGGAAATTGTTTCATGAACAGTACTGGCACAACTGGCTGTCCGTTTGCAAAACGATTACATTGGACTCTCATACCATATACAAAATTAAATTCCAAATATGCTAATGACTTAAACATAAAAAGCAAAATAACGGAAATTCTGGAAGAAAAATCTCTAAGATTACATGACCACCCTAGAGGGCAAGAACTTCTTAATCAATACTGGAAACCAAGAGGTTAATTAAAAATAAAAGGTATTAGAATGAGAGAGTTCCCTGACCCACTTGCAGAAGGTGCAACAAGGGTGTGGCTCATCTGTTCAGCTGCTGCCACTACTCAGACTCCTTATAGGAGGAGGAGCATGAGACGGGCATGTGCAGGAGCCAGGGTGAGTGCTTTTGGGCTTCAGTGCCAGGATGGCATCTAGGGATGTTTGCCTAGACATGTGGAGTGACTCTCAAAGCCCCAGTGGGCATGCTACAGTGCTCTTTTAGCCCTACCATTTGCGACAGCTTAAGTGTTATCCAGCACAGTGCCCTCTCAGTCACACATGCACTTGATCAGGTCACACATGCACTTGAAGGATGGTAAACGTGGGGATTTTACTGGATGATGGAGGTGGCTCTCAGTGGGATGGATAGGAAGCTGGAGAGGGGATGAAGTGGGAAGTTGATCTTTCCCTGGAGTTTGGCCATCCAGTGGCTGATCTTCTCTCCGATGGTCCCCAGCTGAACTCTGGATGTTCAGATGCTCCTTCTCTTCTCTCTTCTCTGCCTCGCTGTTCTGCCACTCTTCTGCTCTTGTTTTCATCTGCTCTTGGAGTCCAGGGTTTAGGGCTTATATGGCTATTGGATAGGGGGACATGGCAGGCCAGAAGGCAACTTTTGGGCATGAAAACAGGACTGCCTGTTCCCATTTAGGGCCTTGGGTTTCCAGGCTTCAGGGTAGGGCCTTTGTTGGGGAGCCACCCTCTTCTACCCAGTATTTCCCTGTCGCCTTTCCATATCGTTTCCCCACTCTGAAGAGGCACATCTAACTGCCCTAACTGCCCTTAGAATATGAATGATGACCATTCTTAGCTACTTCCTGCTGACAAGGGCATTGTTTGGAGAAAATGACTGTCAGAGTCCTCCCAGAGGTCTATGTAAGGATCCCCAGCAAAAGGAAGCCATTGTCCGAGGCTCCAGTTGCCTGACCATTTGGAGTTTTGATGGCCTTTAAGTGAGAGAAGATAAAAACAAGTTTCATAAGGTTAAGTATACATGGATTAAACATGTGTACTACACAAGGAAAAAATCTAGTGCCAAAGATTACAGAAATAATAAATGAAATATACTAACAACATTGTACCCCAATCTGTCTCACCCTGGTGAAAGAAATTAAACCTTGTATGGGAGCAGTTAAACTTTATGAGAGAACTAACTATTCTCACCACATCTGTAGCAGTTAACAGGTGCACCCTGGGAATTCTGGGGTTTATGGACTTGCATGGTGTCCATTAAAGCTTCTGCCTCTTTCCTCTTAGGGAGGTGTCTCCCTACCTCCATTGTGAAAAACCGAGGTGACCACTTTCAGGAGGTCCTCTAAAGTACTATTTGGTCTCAGGGCCCATTTCTGCAACTTCCTTTTAATATCAGGGGCTGCTTGAGTAAGAAATATATCCTTTAGGATTAGTTGTCCCTCGACGGAATTAGGAGATAGAGAGGTATGCTTTACCAAGGCCCTATTACCTTCTCCAAGAAGGCAGTGGGATTTTCATTAAATCCATGGTCTATCATGGATAGCTTGTTATAATTGAAAGTTTTGGTCCTAGTCCTATGTAAGCCCTCCATTATACACACCTGAAAGTATCTCCTCTTTCAGTCTCCCATCTCATCACTGGCATCCCAACCAGGGTCAGTCACTAGTACTGCTCCTCTTCCAGTTGTATAAAGTTTGCCCCATTCGCTGAGCTATATGTGATGCAAAGCTCATTCCCAAATCTCTCTGCTGCTTGCAGAGCAGCCGGCTTCTTAGTGTCCATCAGGGTCTGATTCTAAAGTAACACATGTCTCTCCAGGAGAGTTCAAATATTTGGGTGAAATTATGGAAAGCCTCTATATATTGTCAGGGTCATCTGAAAACTTGCCAAGATCCTCCTTAATTTGCTTTAAGTCTTGTAGAGAGAAGGGGACCTGGACCTTACTGGGGTCAAATTCACCAGGCATCTGCTGGAGGGGCAAGAGTGAGACTGGGGCTTGTCTGGGGTGGGGATTTGTAGGAGGGGGTAAGTGAGAGACTGAAGCTGGATAGCGAGATAAGGGTGGACCCAGAGGAGCAGGGTTGGAGGGAGCTGGCTCCTCTGCTGGGGGCACCTCTGGGATTCATTTCTTAAGTTCCCTGGGATTGTTTCTTGCAGCCTCTCCTGAGATGGCAAACAGGAGGTCTGGATCAATCCTACAGTGTTGGCAAAGGTCTGGATTACCCTGCAAGGTAAAGAAAGCCTGCATATATGGGGCCTCAGACCATCTGTCCTCACATCTACAGAAAAGTTCCAACTGCTGGACGGTATTGAAATGAATAGTTCCTTCCTGAGGCCAAGCCAATCCTTCATAATTTGGCCAAACCTTTGTGCAGAGGGCTATGAGGTATTTTTCTTCCAGACTCTGAGGGTCAAAGCAGTCCCAGTGGTTCAGGATGCACTCCAGAGGAGTATAAGCTGGGGGTGGTGAATAGAGCTAGTTGCCTATTCTGAAAGACAGGGAAATAGAGGCATCCCTCATTTCCCTTTTTTCTTCCAATGAAAACTTAGGATGTGATAGAGAGAAAGCAGGGCATCCCCCCTTTCCCTTCTGTCTTCTTATCCTTGGGTTCTGGCAACCTTAGGTGCCACCCATGGGTGCTATTGTGGTCTGCACCTGTGACGTAGGGAGGGCCTAGAGAACAGGAATTATCCATCCTCATCTATGTCTCTATCCCCCCTACTGTCAGCAACCTTTGGGTTCCCTGGGTCACCTATGCCATGGACCATGACCTCCTTCCATGAAGCAGGGCTTTAGTCAACAGGAATTTGCCCCTGCCCATTTACATTGTGCCTGTTGCCTGGCTTTGGATCCCTCAGATCTGGTTTTCCTTTCTAGGGCCTCAGTCTGAAGCTTGGAACTAAGTTTGAGACCAAAAAAAAAAAGTATTTCAGGGGCTGCCTGTATCTGTTTAGATTGTCTCAAAAGGGCCCTGCCAGATTTGCAGTTATCAGCCAGCAGGGGTCGCTTCTCCGTTGTTTTGGCTAGCATAAGCAGAGGGCTGGGGTAGGAAAAGAAGCGTCTTGCACAGAAAAGAGGGGAAAAATAAAGCTTAAGGGGCAAAAGGCGGGGGCGGGGGGGACATGCTGGGGGAAGAACCTCTTGCTCTGTGAAAATGGGTTCCTTTAATTATTGTATCTTTCCCCCAGTTCAGACTAGTGAGGATCCTTCAGCCACTGGGGCTCTGCTGGCGGGGGAAATGCTCTGCTGGCACAGCAATGGCGAGCAGGGGACGCCAGGCAGCCAGCTGGCCGTGCAGGGTTCCAGCGGCAGCCATAGTTTTCTCCCACCTCTCATTGCCATTGAGTGCAGCTTGTGTATGCTATGGACATGCCCAGGCGCTGGAGACGAGATGGGAGGGGGTAAGAAGGGAAGCCATTGTGCCAGGACCCTGCGGCCATAGAGGTGGGGTTTGGGGTTGCACCAAAGGGAAACCACATTGTTCTGAATTGCGCCTCTGATGGCTAGGCCAAATGCTCATTCTATTTAACATCATTGTTGCAGTCAGTAGCAAAACCCTTAACATTATAAAAGAAGAGATAGAGCCAGTTCAAACCATGAAAGAAGAGATACCACAGTAAAGTCTGCAGGTTGGCCAACAGAGTTCAGTCTTTGGGCTTTCCAGCAACAAAAGATGCCTTCGGTTGCCTCAGGGTTTTAGTCCAGTCCCTGGCAACAGCTAGACCTCCGTGAAGGGAAACAGCCAGTATTTTTTTTACTTGCAGGAAAGGGAGATGTGACAGTTCCGCATCTGCATTCCCCCTTGTCGATCCCGGGTGAGACTCCAGATGAAATGGGAGAGTTCCCTGACCCCCTCACAGGATATGTCACAGGGGTGTGGCTAGTCTGTTCACCCTCCACCACTGCTCAAACACCTTATGACGGGGGGAGCATGCAGATGGGCAGGTGCAGGTGCCAGGGCCAGTGCTTTTGGGCTTCGACCCCATGGTGGCATCTAGGGGTGTGTGCTTGTGACTCCTGAAGCCCCAGTGGGTGTGCTCCAGTGCTCTTTTAGCTCTGCTGTCTGTCAGGCCTCTGAGCCCAAGCTAAGCCATCATATCCCCTGTGACCTGCACATATACATCTGGATGGTCTGAAGCAACTGAAGAACCACAAAAGAAGTGAAAATAGGCAGTTCGTGCCTTAACTGATGACTTTCCACCATTGCGATTTGTTCCTGCCCCACCCTAACTGATCAATTAACCTCATGATATTCCTTCTCCTAGACAATAAGTCTCATGATCTCCCCATCCTGCACCTTGTGACCCCAGTCCCTGCCTGCAAGAGATAACCACCTTTAACTGTAATTTTCCATTACCTACCCAAATCCTATAAAACTGCCCCACCCCTATCTCCCTTTGCTGACTCCTTTTGCAGACTCAGTCTGCCTGCACCCAGGTGATTAAAAAGTTTTGTTGCTCACACAAGGCCTGTTTGGTGATCTCTTCACATGGACTCTCATAATATTTGGTGCTGAAAATCCCGGGACAGGGGACCTCCCTAGGGAGATCAGTCCCCTGTCCTCGCCCTCTCTCTGTGAGGAGGTCTACCTATGATCCCGTGTCCTCAGACCAGCCCGAGGAACATCTCACCAATTTTAAAATGGGTAAGTGGCCTCTTTTTATTCTCTTCTCCGACCTCTCTTGCTATCCCTCCACCTTTCGATCTCTCCCTTCCCTAATTTTGGTTCCTTTCCCTTTTTGGTAGAGACAGAGGAGACATGTTTTATCCATGAACTCAAAACTCCAGTGCCAGTCATCATCTCGGGAAGACAATCTTCCCTTGGTGTCTAATCACTGCAGGGACGCCTGCCTGATTATTCACCCACATTTCAGAGGTGTCTGATCACAGCTGGTGTGCCTGCCTTGATCCTTCACCTTGGTGGCAAGTACCACCTCCCCTGGGTGGCAAGTATCACCTCCCCTCTCTCTGTGTCTCTACCCTCTCTGTTCTCTAAAGTTACCTTTTTACTATGGGCAACCTTCTAGCCTCCATTCCTTCTTCTCCTCCCTTAGCCTGTGTTCTAAAAAACTTAAAACCTCTTCAACTCTCACCTGACCTAAAACCTAAGCATCTTATTTTCTTCTGCAACACCGCTTGGCCCCAATACAAACTTGATAACGGCTCTAAATGGCCAGAAAATGGCATTTTTGATTTCTCCATCCTACAAGACCTAGATAAGTTTGGTCGAAACATAGGCAAATAGTATGAGGTGCCTTACATTCAGGCATTTTTCACACTTCGTTCCCTCCCTAGTCTCTGTTCCCAGTGCAACTCATCCCATATCTTCCTTCTTTCCCTCCCACCTGTCCCTTCAGTCCCAACCCCAAGCGCTGCTGAGTCTTTTGAATCTTCCTTTTCTACCGACCCATTTGACCTATCCCCTCCTCCCCAGACTGCTTCTCCTCATGTCGCTCCCTACCAGGCTGAATCAGGCTCCAACTCTTCTTCAGCCTCTGCTCCCTGACCCTACAACCCTTCTCTCACCTCTCCTCTCCATACCCGGTCTGGCTTACAGTTTCATTCCGTGACTAGCTCTCCCCCACCTGCCCAACAATTTCCTCCTAGAGAGGTGGCTGGAGCTGAAGGCCTAGTCAGGGTACATGTGCCTTTTTCTCTATCAGACCTTTCCCAAATCAGCCAGAATTTAGACTCTTTCTCATCAGACCACACGAAATATATACAGGAATTCCAATATCTGACTCTGCCCTATAATTTAACCTGGAGTGACTTAAATGTCATCCTAACTTTTACATTCTCCCCAGATGAACAGGAAATAATTTTTTCTCTAGCCCAATCTCACACTGACAACTGCCAGCTTCATGAGCCAGGCCTCCAGGAAGATATTAGAGCAGTTCCCCTCAAGGATCCTCAATGGAACTATCAGGCACATTCCCCAGGTGTAGCTGGGCGAGATTACATGATTTCCTGCCCAGTTGAAGGGCTTAAAAAGGCAGCATACAAATCTGTTAATTATGACAAACTTAAAGAAACTACCCACGGATAAGATGAAAACCCAGCCCAGCTCACGGTTCATTTGGCAGCAACCCTGAGATGCTTTACAGCCTTGGACCCAGAAGGGCCAGAAGGTCGTCTTATTCTCAATATGCATTTTATCACTCAGTCTGCTCCCGACATTAGAAAGAAACTCCAAAAGCTAGATTCTGGACCTCAAACCCCGCAACAGGATTTAATTAACCTTGCTTTCAAGGTGTACAATAATAGAAAAGAGGCAGCCAAGTGGCAACGTATTTCTGAGTTGCAATTATTTGCCTCTTCTGTGAGAGAAACCCCAGCCACATCTCCAGCACACAAGAACTTCAAAACACCTAAACCACAGCAGCCAGGTGTTCCTCCAGGACCTCCTCCCCTAGGGTCTTGCTTCAAGTGCTGGAAATCTGGCCACTGGGCCAAGGAATGCCCACAGCCTGGGATTCCTCCTAAGCCATGTCTCATCTGTGCAGGACCCCACTGGAAATCAGACTGTCCAACTCACCTGGCAGCCACTCCCAGAGCCCCTGGAGCTCTGGACCAAGGCTCTCTGACTGACTCTTTCCAAGATCTTCTCGGCTTAGTGGCTGAAGACTGACACTGCCTGATTGCCTCAGAGGCCCCCTGGACCATCACAGATACTGAGCTTTGGGTAACTCTCATAGTGGAGGGTAAGTCCATCCCCTTTTTAATCGATACAGGGTTACCCACTCCACATTACCTTCTTTTCAAGGGCCTGTTTCCCTTGCCGCCTTAAATGTTGTATTAACGGCCAGGCTTCTAAATCTCTTAAAACTCCCCAACTTTGGTGCCAATTTGGACAACATTCTTTTATGCACTCCTTTTTAGTTATCCCCACCTGCCCAGTTCACTTATTAGGTTGAGACATTTTAACAAAATTTTCCACTACCCTGACTATTCCTGGACTACAGCCACATCTCATTGCCGCTCTTCTTCCCGACCCAAAGCCTCCTTCATGTCTTCCTCTTATATTCCCCCACCTTAATCCACAAGTATGGGACACCTCTACTCCCTCCCTGGCAACTGATCACGTGCCCATTACTATACCATTAAAACCTAATCACCCTTACCCCACTCAATACCAGTATCAGTGTCCCATCCCACAACAGGCTTCAAGGGGACAAAAGCCTGTTATCACTTGCCTGCTACAGCATGTGCTTCTAAATCCTATAAACTCTCCTTACAATTCCCCCATTTTACTTGTCCAGAAACTGCACAAGTTTTACAGGTTAGTTCTGGATCTGCGCCTTATCAACCAAATCGTTTTGCCTATCCACCCTGTGGTGCCCAACCCGTACACTCTTTTGTCCTCAATACCTTCTTCCACAACTCACTATTCTGTTCTTGATCTTAAAGATGCTTTTTTCACAATTCCCCTGCACCCCTCATCCCAGCCTCTCTAATGACTTCTCTGCTAGCATTACAGATATATCACAAACTTTATTTGTCCTCCAAGCCCAGGTTGACTTTTTAGCTGCAGTTGTCCTCCAGAACCACCAAGGCCTCGATTTATCACGGCTGAAAAAGGAGGACTTTGTGTTTTTCTTAATGAAGAGTGTTGTTTTTACTTAAATCAATTGGGCCTGGCATGTGATAATATCAAAAAACTCAAAGACAAAGCTCAAAAACTCGCTAATCAGGCAACTAATTACACTAGACCCACCTGGCCACTCTCTAACTGGGTATCCTGGCTTCTTCCAATCCTTACTTCTCTAATACCTATCTTCCTCCTTCTCTTATTCAGGCCTTGTGTCTTCCAATTAATCTCTCAATTCCTACAAAATTGCATTCAGGCCATCACCAATCATTCTATATGACAAATGCTCCTTCTAACAACCTCACAATATCACCCCTGCCCCAAAATCTTTCTTCAGTTTAATCTCTCCCACTCTAGGTTTCCAAGCTCCCCCTAATCCTGCTCAAAGCATCCCTGAGAAACATCGCCCATTATCTCTCCATACCACCCACCAAAATTTTTTGCTGCCCCAACACTTCACCACTATTTTGTTTTGTTTTTCTTATTAATATAAGAAGACAAGAATGTCAGGGCTCTGAGCTCAAGCTAAGCCATCATATTCCCCTGTGACCTGCACGTATACATCCAGATGGCCTAAAGCAACTGAAGAACTACAAAAGAAGTGAAAATAGCCTTAACTGATGACATTCCACCATTGCAATTTGTTCCTGCCCCACCCTAGCTGATCAATTGATCTCGTGACATTCCTTCTCTTGGACTGAGTCTCATGATCTCCCCACCCTGCACCTTGTGATCCCAGTCCCTGCCTGCAAGAGATAACCACCTTTAACTGTAATTTTCCACTACCTACCCAAATCCTGTAAAACTGCCCACCCTTATCTCCCTTTGCTGACTCCTTTTTTGGACTCAGTCTGCTTGAACCCAGGTGATTAAAAAGTTTTATTGCTCACACAAATTCTGTTTGGTGGTCTCTTCACATGGACTCGTGTAACACTGTTCATAAGTGACTTAAGTGTTAACCAATCAGTGCCCTCTTGGTACCTAGGTTCTTGTCTGGTATCCAGGAAGAATCAAGTTACACTCAGACTTGAAGGATAGTGAATGCAGGGATTTTATTGAATGATGGAGGTGGCTCTCAGTGGGATGGATGGGGAGCTGGAGAGGGGATAGAGTGAGAAGATGATCTTCCCCTGGAATTTGGCCATCCAGCAGCCAATCTCCTCTCCAACTGTCCCCACCTGAACTCCTCTTGACACTCAGATGCTCCTTCTCTTCTCTCCTTCTCTGCCACTCAGTTCTGCCACTCTTCTGCTCTTCTGTTCATTCATCTGCTCTTGGAGCCCAGGATTTGGGGTTTATGTGGGTACAAAATAGATGGGCATGGCAGGCCAAAAGGCAACCTTTGAGCCAAAAACAGGACTGCCTGTTCCCATTTAGGGCCTTGAGTTTCCAGGCTTGAGGGTGGGGCCCTTGCCAGGGTGTTGTCTTCTTCTACCCAGTATTTCCCTGTCTCCTGCCTGGATCAATATTATTAAGTATTTTTAAGATGAAAATCATTTTCTGTAGAGTGAAAAATATTACATGAAGTCAGCAGATAAATGATAGGTTTATATTACAGAAAATGAAGCCTATCTGTAAGAGACATGGTGTTTTTCACAAAGTGGTAAGTCTGAACAATCCCACAACAGAATGCGTAAAGAATATGAATAGAAGATTTACAGATGAGCAAATCCAAATGGCCAGCAAACATATACAAAGATGGTTAGATGTATTAGTAGATAAGAAAATGAAATGAACAAGATTTTATTTTACATTCATAAATAGGTCAATGCAAGGAAAATAATGCAATCAGACATTGCTGGTGGAAGTGTGCTGGGTGAGCATCTTTAGAAAGCAATTGGGCAATATCTGTTCAGCATCTGCCACAATCAGAGGTTGCATAGATATGAATGTAAGTATAGATAGCCTTTATTGTAACATCACTCATTTGATCAATAAATAAACCCAGAATTGTCTATCAGTGGAAGAATGGTTGAAAAAAATACAGTATAGCCACACAATGGAAATTATACATTCTGAATTAGAGCAGGACTGACCAGTTGCCTTGGAAGAATTTCCACAAAGTATTGTTGAATGAGAAGCAAGATTTTGAGAAATACATGCAATATGGTTCCATTTTTGAAAAAATGAGCAATGATAAGGAAACTGCGTATGTGCATATACATATATATATGAATGTCTCTAGCTCTGTTATTATTTGAGCATTGATGAAAATATTATATTCATGTGGAAACCTGGTTATCATGGATTCTTGAGGGACTGCAATGGATAAAGTGGAGTTGAAATGGGAGAAGGTATGGGAGAAATCCAGAAAAAAAATTAAAAATAGAGAAAGAAAGAATAATTATCTATAATATGCTTGCAATTACACACGTATGGAAAATTATAAATGTGCACACGTATACTCTTTCACATGGAAATTTCAAGGCAGGATCCTGGAGGATGGAGGATGGTGTCAGCATAGGTTCAGGCTGAAGCTGCAGCTGCTCACAGTGCAGGCTCCTGTCATCACAGGAGTCAAAGTGCACAAGGGAAGCCTTGCACAAGCCCCATGAGGGCCAGAGCTTCAATGATCACTTGAACTCAGAATTCACCACTTATTCATTAATCTAGACCAGCCCAAGAAGGATGCTCAGATATGCCACATTATCTGTGGGGGCGGGAGTGCGTGGAGTGGAAAGTCTTTTCTCTTCTCTTCCTTATTTTCTTCCTTTTTTTCTTTTAAATGCAACTAGGTGAAAGAAGAATCAACCTTTTAAAGTATCTGAAGCCCTCCCTTTCTCTCTCTTTATTTACCTTAGGGCAAAACAGTTTGTTGCAGAGAAACAGTTAGAACTCTCTAGTAGGGATTTTGAAGTTCAAGCCTTTCCGTTGACATTTATACAATATGGATAAAGAGGACGAGGTATGCACTGACATGGAAACACACACTTGACATGTTGATAAGTTTAAAAAATCAGGTGGCATAACAGTATGTATATAGACTAATTTGAGGACAAACTCGGACATTTTTCCTTCTCTTGCCCAAATTCCTATCTAAGGGGCTTGGGGAGTCATGCCCCACAAACCATAAAGCCTCATCCAAGGGGATTTAGGTAACCCTGTATAACACAGCTTACTTTCCAACCTGACTCTGACATAACATCACGTGACAGATAAAGAAGGAAATCAAAATAGTTTAACCTCAAATATGTTTATTTGCCATATCTTGAAATTCCCCTGCAAAGTTGCCTCTTGTGGGGAAAAATCTACATTCTGTACAGAATCCCCTTTCCCTTCTCTGGGTCTTTTTCCTGATCCAGAAGACAATCAACTAAGAGTCTGTTATCTTTTTAAATCTGTAAGAAATGTGTACAATCTATTACCTCTGAAGCCTGCTACTTGGAGGCCTCATCTGCATAATAAGAAACTTGGTCTCCATAATTCCTTTCTATTGATTCCAGGTCTTTGGATAAACTCTTTCAACCAGTTGTCAATCACATAATATTTGAATCTGCCTATAACTTGTAAGTCTCCTGCCCACTTCCAGTTGTCCCACCTTTCCACACAGAACCAATGTACATCATACATGTATAGATTAATGTCTTATGTCCCCCTAAAATGTATAAAACCTAGTTGTGGCCCAATCACCGTGGGCACATGTTCTCAGGGTCTCCTGAGGGCTGCATCATGGGCCATGGTCGCTTGGATTTGGCTCAGAATAAATTTCTTCAAATGTTTTACAGTGTTTGATTCTTATTCTTTTCTACAGACAAATTCCATTTTAAATATATTTCCTGACATTTTATTATGAAAGATTTCAAACAGACAGAAAAGTTGAAAGAATACATCAAACTCTTGTATATCTGTGTATCCCCTATCTCAATACAATTGTCAAAATATTGTCATATTTATTCTCTATCTACCTATGCTTTACAATTTGGTTGTAAATTGCAGACATCATGGTGCTTCACTCTTAAATACTTAAGTCTGCATCTTCTGAGAAGAAAGATAAACTCCTACAAGACACAATGTCATTGTCACAACCAATAAAATTAACAATAATTCCATATATCTACTATCCCATTCCTATTTAAATTTCTTCAGTTATCCTAAGAATGGCTTTGTAGCTTTTTCTTAAAGTAGGATCTAGTCTGTGTTCACACAAAGCATTTGGTTATTAGGCCTTTTGGTCTCTGTTAGTCTAGAATAGTTGCCTTGCTTTTCTTAAAAAAAAAAAAAAAAAAAAGTTTTTAATGGCATTGACTTCTTAAGAAGGCCACGTCAGTTTTCTTGTAAAATGTTTCACATTTTAACTTGACTGACCTTTCTTTAATGAGGTTATTTAACTTGTTCCTATATGCCCTTCCAATCCCCCATTCTCTTGTAAACTGAAAATTAGGTTTTGGGGCTTAACTGAGTTCAGTGTAAAAGTTGCCCCACTATCAATAATAATGCTACCAAGTGTGGACACTCAAGATGGTGGCTAGTAGAGCTCCCTATTGAGAAAGGACGATATTCTCTTGTATATTTTGGTAAAGGATACCCAGGCAGGGCATTGGTAAATCAAGTTTAGCCTAAAGTCACTTCCTTACATATTTTAAGTTCAGCCTAAAGGTTTATCTGTACATGGTAAACTATAACCTAAATGGAGATGTAGGTAGACTGTAGCCTACTTTTATGCCAATCACTGAGTTTTGGCCAACCGAAGAAGGCCAACTGTTCAGACAGTGTTCAGATGAGGCAAATGCCAAGCTGTAACCAATCCCGCTGTTTCTGTACCTTATTTCCATTTTCTATATATCATCTTCCTTTTTCTGTCCATAAATCATCTTCTACCTCGTGGCTTCACTGGAGTCTTTGAGCCTACTATAACTTGGAAGGCAGGCTGCCTGATTCGTGAATAATTCTTTGGTCAATTAAACTCTATAAAATTTAATTTGGCTAAGGTTTCCCTTTTAACAGATAGTGTCAGAAGTGAGATCCAAAGTAGAGCTTCTGGTGACCCCCAGGAGCATCAAGTAGCCAAGCAAGCTTCCCTCCAGGCCCATTGTGTTCATTGTTCTCTGGCAGTGACTGGGGATCCTGGTAAGTTCTCTCCAGGATTCCAAAGCTCCATGGATTTGTGTTCTGAGCTCTTCAAGTTTCTTTGAGCAAATTTATGATCCAAACTGTGTTTGGAAGGCATGACAGAAACTGAACTGGATTCAGAATCGGATTGGATTCAATAATTAACTGACTTGGATCTAGTTAGCGGTTTATAAGAGACCTCTAATTGGGCCAGAAAGAAACCAGTAGTAAATGGCAATGCTGTAGGAGGTGTAAACTTTGACTTTTGGAAATTGACGGAGATTTTTGTTTCTTTCTTCTTGGATTCTTTGGTAAGGAAAAATCATTGGCTAAGTTGATCAAGGGGGCCTGAGAGCCAAAGTCAGTGTTTGAGGTAAAAATGGGATCCTTAATTTCTGAAGAACTGAGTACCTTCTGGCTTATCGATGGATAAGTATTAGGCCCTGGAAGCAACAAAGACTTACAGAAATTATGAAATTTTATTAAAGATAAGTTACAGTAGAATAATCCAAATGAACAACACTGCACTTGAAGAAGTGCATTTGAAAATGAGGGCTTTCAAATTAGTCTCATCTAGGGATGCCTATTGATATGCAGAAGCTTCTAAAGAGACTTAATATTTTAAAAGGCTCTTTATAAAAGGCAAATAAAAAGCTTAGGTGACCAATTGATAAGAAAAATTGAATCTGCTGATCTTTTAGTTTTGTCACCATCTTGCCCTAACAGCAAAAAGAAAGCTAGCCTAGATAAAGTATTTATAAAAGGAAAATCTTCTTTTTCAGATCTCTCCCTGCTGAGTCCAGGCATAAAGGATGCTTTCTTTGCCCTATTCCTTAATGGAGTCCACTGTGAACTCAGTAATTTTAGCCAAGAAACAGTAGCAAAGTCAAACAGAACACCTATTTAACTAAAATACACCTTTCTGGAATTTGATTGGCTATCCTGAAACCCTTTTGTAAAAGAAATGTACACCTATTAAGGAATCTCCGTTTTTAAGGATGTCTGCCTATGTACATTAGAAACTTTTACCATTATTTTAAATTTACATAATAAATCATACTTTTGTCTAAGGTGCTTTCCTGGCCATCTTGTCTTCACTGAACTTTTATGTGAGCACCATTTTTTTCATTGATTTGAGCAAATGATGACACAACTGGTTTGTAAAACTACTAACCCAAGTGGGACAAAAATTAATTGAATACCAAGAAAATCCTTTGCCAGATTTTCATGCTAAATCAGCCAGTACTAAAATTGATTTGATATACTATTTGAATAAACTCTATGGACCAAGTCAAATTACCTATGATAACCCATCAGTTATCAGTACTATGCACCTAAATAGGAGAAGAAAATGGTATTTAAGAGGACATAAGTCCAATGCTAAATGTGGACTCATGGAGAACCCAGATAGCCACCTTGTCCTTCCTGAGTCCTTCAAACTTTCTATATTAAAAGCTCTGCATTCCATGACTCATCATGGAAGAGACAAAATGATCCAAATTAAACATGCGTGTGTGTATATATATATATATATATAGTGACTGTTCTAAATCGCTAAAATAGTTTATGACCAACGTTTAGTTTGTCAAATCCATATTCCTGGGAGGACAATAAAAACTTCAAGTATATTTTCACTACCTGATAGGCCATGTTAACATTTATAGAGGGATTTCATTTAATTGTCATTTTCAATGCATGTTTTCTGGTTGTATAAAAGCTTTCTCATGCAAGAGGGCTGTTGTTATAACAGTAGCTCATTATGTCAAAGTGTATGTTCACAGGTAAGGAATGTTTTTTTATGGTCCACTCACTGAAGACAACCAACCCCTTCATAGTCTAGAGCTTGAAAATTGGATCTTCTGAGAACATTAGAGAAAGACTGCCCTTGCCATACATACTGCAGTAAAATTTGGTGACCTTGAACCTTGGGTTTGTAATCTCACAACTCAGAAAGGCCCCTCCACACTCTTGGAACTGTACACCTATTGGAAACCTTAAGGAAAAACTAACCAGGGATGTTTCTCCCCAGAAGAAGACAGCATCCTTGACATGGACAGCTTTTTCCCATGATCAGGGATCAAGATTTTTCTGCTATCATGAGACTCTTATCTTTCCATTTGTTCCTTCCTTATGCTTCTATAAACACTAGACGTGGAAAGGGGGTCTGTTTTGTGCGCTTATGGAATATACTTTTATTTGCAGGGGATTTTGTGCCAGCTTTATACATCAAGAGCCTATGCCTTGATATGATGGACGATGAAGGTCCAACATAGGTGACAAATTTTAATGATACATTTGTTACCTCATAATCAGTCAGAAACAGAACATTTGTTACTCCTCTTAACCTAGCTCATGGGTTAGAGAGAACATTGCCAGGAGGTCTTCATTCTTCTAGATGGGCATCATTTGTTAGGTACCTTTTTACATGGCTTGAAGTAAATTAGGAAATTATTAGAAATGTATCCTTCATGATAGGCTGTATAGCAGATTCTACTGTAAAGGCTATGGTTACATAGCAGGCTTTAAATTCCCTTGTGAAAATTATGCTAAATAATAAAAAAACTGCTCTAGATTTCTTACCAGCCAAAGAGAGAAGTATCTTTACAGTTGCTGGCACTTCTTGTTGCCCATGGAGGAATAAATCAGATATTATAGAGAGTCAGTTGTAGGGGATTAATGAACAGGCTGCTTGGTTAAAGCAAGTAGACTTTTTATATAGCTCATTATTTGATCAATTTGATTTTAGTTGGTTTGGTTTATGGGGACCCTGGCTAAGGAGCATACTCCAAACTCTTGGTGTTATCCTTCTGATAATCATAATAGTAACCTCTCTGGTGTGCTGTATTCTTTCAAAAGTTTTAAATGTTTGCATGCCGCCATCTCTAGAATGTCAAATGGTCTCTCTTCAACTAGAATGACAAGAGCTGAAAAAACTGTGTGACCACGAAGGCACTGTAACCTATGACATGCTGAGGCCGAAACCCCAATTATGGTAACTGAGAGTGGTGCTAAGGTCCAAAGTTTTAGTCATACTCTTACCTAAGTTAGAACCTGACCAAAAGGGAGTAATTTTCAATCAACATTATGAGAGGCCATTGTTTTGGACTGAGCTCATGCACTAGACTCCAACAGACCAGACCAAACCAAAATGGAGTCACTCATGCTAAATGTGATGTAATCAAACTAAGACTTTAAGGAAACAGATCCTAGAACAGACCAGTTTTTGTTCCCGCCACCCGCACCCCGCCCCCACAAATGAGACTGCAGCATAAGAACATACCTCTACTCTAACCTTTAAAAAATATAACCTGAGGTCCTTGTTCCCACCTCACAAAACCCACTGTTCTGCTACTTACCAGTGGGTATTGACACCAAGTAAGTACATTTACAATAGTGATAGTGACATCAATGAATAAAGTTTGAATAAAATCTCTTCTTTCTAAGTCACAGATTAGGCCACAGCACTACCAACTCCTTAATTATATATGGGCATAGTGGCACCAGATAAGAGGAAAACAACGATAAAAACCTCTCTACAGTGCTCTGAAGGACTAAAGGCCAATGCTTGGGGGACTTCTCTAGTCTAAAGATCATGTGCCAGAAGCCTGCAGTGTGGAGGGGCCCACCAAGACCCCCATGTGGCCCACCAGCTCCCACTGTCCAGGGGCCACATCCTATAGTGGCTGGGTGTGGCTGCCACTGTGCCCCGGCTCCTGCCCTCTGTCCACCACTGCCTCTGCTGCTCCTGGGTCCCTGACACTGCAGCCAGGCATCCATCGTCTTTGCCTGATGGGGGCCATAGTTTGTAATGCTTATGCTTTGCTATGTGTGTGGCCTTCCTGACCCCAGTGTTCGACTTTGCAACTATTGGGTGAGTGGCTTCAGTAAACGGCCAGGATGGTAGTGACTAAAGATAGTAGTGCTACGGGTATGGGGAGGGACCAATGAGCTCACCAAGGAGATGGAGGAGGCCTGGGGCCAGAGGAGAAGGGAACAGGGAACGGGATCTGGGAAGCAGAGCATCTAGATACCTTCAGAGGCTCTGGCTGAGGAGGTAAAGACCTGTCTCCCTGCTGATGGGAACTGGCTGCTGGGGAGGGGGAGGTTTTGTGGGTAGGTGGTGCATCTCTGTGGAGTTGCCTTCCTGGCATCTCCCACCTTCTCAGCCTCCTCCTGCAGCCTCACTGCCTGTCCGCAGATGGGAACATGTCTCAGTCCGTTGAGACTACTGTAACAAACTACTGTAGACTGGATGGCTTGTAAAAACCAGACATTGATTCCTCACAGTGCTGGAGGCTGGAAGTCCGAGATCAGGGTGCCCGCACAGCAGGGCTCTGAAGAGGCCGAGTTTGCAGAAAGTGCCCTCTCACTGTGTCCTCACATGGCGAATCCCACTCCAAAGGCTCTGCCCTCGTGACTGATGCTTCCCAGAGCACCCTCCTCACACCATCACACTGGAGGTGAGGATTTCAACATACGAGTTTTGGGGGGACACAAATGTTTAGTCTGTAATAGGAGGCAGCAGAGTGAGAACTCACAGGGCCTGAGCTGCCACGTGGTCCACGGGAAGCTAGACTTCAACTCATGGAGTGGACGTGTCACTCTGCCCTTCCCCCTGCATCAGGGGTGGTGGAGAAAACCCATGACAGTGAGTGAGTGCCACGCCACGTGGGGTGGGCATGCTGGTTTCTGGGAGTGGCACCAGCCCTTTTCCACAAGGTCTGCAACACCCTTTGGAGCCAGGGTCTTTGCCCCATTGGAGATGCAAAGACTAAAGTGCAGACCAGGGCTGAGTGCTGGGCGTGGGGCTCCCTGTTCATGGTCACGGGTGACAAACGACATTGGAACCCACATCTGACACAAACCTGCACACTGTACTCCCACACTGAG
This sequence comes from Piliocolobus tephrosceles, assembly GCF_002776525.5. NCBI lineage: Eukaryota > Metazoa > Chordata > Mammalia > Primates > Cercopithecidae > Piliocolobus > Piliocolobus tephrosceles. The sequence continues at coordinate 42,202,574 of NC_045435.1, forward strand.
CTGATGGCCCCCAAGCCATAGAGAGACCCCTTCTGTCCCAGTGGGGCCTTATCATGAAAATCACAGAGGAATCCATACTCAGCTCCAAACTGCAGCAGGTCACAGGGCAAAATCACTACCACCCCTCATAGGGCACCACACGGAACAATACAGCGTGAGTTACTGGAGCCACTTCTATGTGCTACAGCACATACACACTCACAACATATGCTACGTGTGTACACAAGCATGAACACACACTGATTATTTTGTAAGACTTGCATATTATTCTACAAGTAGCTCTTTTTTCCCCTTCATATATCATGAAGCTATTATCACAGTAGCACATAGATATGTACCTCATTCCTTTTCATGACTGGGTGGCATTTGTAGTCACTAGCTTCTGCTATATAACGAACCATCTGTGTTAGGGTCTCCAGAGAAACAGAACTATAGGGGTGTGTGTGTGTGTGTGTGTGTGCCTGTATGTGTGTGGAGAGAGAGAGTGTGTGTGTATGTGTGGATATGTGAGTGTATAGATCAATAGACATGTACCTACCTAAAGTTAAAGAAATTGGCTCATGTGATTGTGGGAGCAGGCAAGTGTGAAATCTGCAGGGCGGAGTGGCAGGCAGAGGCCCAGAGAAGAGGTGATGTTGCAGCTCAAGTTTAGGGGCAGTCTGCAGGCAGAATTCCTTGCTTTTCAGGGGACCTCAATCTTTTCTCTTAAGACCTTCAACTGATTGGATGGGGCCCACCCATATTTTGAAGGGTCATCTGGTTTACTTAAAGTCTACTGATTTAAATGTTAATCTCATCTTAAAAATATTACAGCAACAGCTAGACTGACTTTAACTCAAAATTGGGTTCCACAATCTAGCCAAATTGACACATAAAATTAACCATCACACCATCCAAAAACATAGCAACTGAAAACAATGACTTATTATTGCTTATGATTCTGTGGAGTGCCAGCAGGGGTGGGCCTTATGCTGGTCCCTCCAGGGGTCATTCGCATGGCTATTGTCACCTGTCTGCTCAGTAGGGCTAGAGAGGCTGGAATGGCCTCTCTGGTGTGTCTGGCAGTTGGTGCTGGCTGTCGGCTGGGGCACCTTAATTTCTCTCCACATGGCCCCTGCCCTCTGAAGGCCAGACTGATCTTTGCTATAGCACAGTGGGCTCAGGGCTCTCAGAAGGTGAAGGGGCCCTCGAGGCCTGAGCCCTGGACTTGCACAAGGCCACTCTAGCACATTCTGTGTGTCCCAGGCCAGCCCCTGTGGGAGGTTGGGGAACCAGATCCCAACCAGATCCCCGGCCTCCCGTGCAGGACAGCAAAGTCACTTTGCAGAGGGTGTGGCCACAGTGGGTGTGACTCATCTATCCTCATGTGCACCATCAGCCAGCTCCCCTTCCTCAGTTCACTTTCCATTTTTTGCTCTAAGAATACTTGGATGCTCCTGGCGGGGCCTGCGTGGCGGCCTCGGGCAAGCCGTTCTGCAGGACAGATTCGTAGAAGTACAGCTGCTCAGATGCTCAGAGGCCAGGCAGCTGCATTGCCTGTGATGGGTGCTACTGACACCCCCTCCCCCTCCAGACCGTGTGCCCCTCCCACTTGCACCTCAGTGCGAAAGGCCCCAGGTCCTCCTCTCCTCTGCCCTCAACAACTCATGGGCTTTTCTGTGTTTGCCAGTCAGGTGAGTGGCAAGTGACACAATAATATAATTTATGGTTTTAGTTCCTTGGTACTGGGGAAGGTGAGGGTGGTTTCATCTGTCCATATTGCTTCAATAACCAGAAAAATACACAAAGATATCTACATTTTGAAATTAAAAGGTATCAAAAAGAAACAGGCCTTGAGGATCCCTGTGCCTCCACACTCCACACAGGGGGAAATTCAGCCATTTGTGCATCTTTTCCTTGGGTTGGAGAAGGTTTTTCTTGTGTTCTTAATCTCAGAACTCCAAATCTCAGAGCTGGAAGAGCATAAAGACCTCCTTGCCCAAAGTCCCACTTTATGCATGGAGAAACGGGGCCCTTGGGAGGGCGTGGCTTGGCTGGTCTCACAGTGGCAGGTCCCAGCATCATCTGCTGAGGGGAAAGGGGTCTTCTCCAAGACGGGACAAAGCTTGCAGCCCCCAAGCACCCCAGGGACTGGGTTATCCTGGTGCCTGTCTAATGGCCTTCGGGTCCTGCACGGGGTCCACAGCCTGACCAGCGGGGGGCAGTGGAGGGCTGCTGATGGCCCCAATCCTGGTCTGGAAACTTGCAGATGGGGTGGGGGAATACCGCTGTGCCCCCATGTCTCAGGTTCTAAGATGGGGCACAGACAACCCAAGACCATGAGAAACATCTTAATAACTTGCCACACAGAGAGCGATGGGCCTCACAAAGTCAGTGCAGTTGGGTTTTCCTCCACCCTCCAATCAGATTGCTGTTTATTTAGCTCAGCTGAGAATTTCAGGACCTTGTTGCATGAGCCATACCTATTTTTATACACTAGCGTCAGCCGCGGGGTGACAGTGGAGATCCAGGACGGAGACCTACTGTGGGGCAGGAGGTGCCAGGTTTCCATCCGTTGTGGCAGAGCACCTAGCATGAGTGCCACATCTCCCTCCTCCCTCCTCCTCCTCCTTTTCCCCTCTTCTTCTGTCCTCCATCTTCCCCCTCCCCCTCTCCCTCTCCCTCCCCCTTCCCTCTCCACATCTGCTTCCTCTTCCTCTCCTCCCTCCCTCCTCCCCTCCCTCCTCCCTCCTCTATTCTCCCTCTCCCTCCCCCTTCCCTCTCTACATCTCCCTCCTCCCTCTCTATCCTTCTCCCTCCTCTTCCTCATCCTCCCTCTAGCCCCTTCCCTCTCCACATCTTTCTCTTCTTCCTCCCCATCGCTCTTTCTCTTCACCTCGTCCCCCTCCCCCTCTTCCTTCTCCCCTCCTCCCTGTCCTCCTTTCCCTCCTCCTAACTCGAATCCAAGCCTAACCTTAACCCAAACCCTCCTTGTCCTCCTCTCCCTCCTTCCTTCTCTCTCTTCCATCTCCTCCTCCCCCTTCTCCTTCCCCTCCTCCCCCCTAACCTCCTCCCTTCTGTATTCTTCCCTCCTCTCCCTCTTCCTCCCTTTCTTCTCCCCCCTCCCTCCCCCTCTTCCTTCTCCACATCTTCCCTCCTCCCCTTCCTCCCCCTACCCCTCTCTTTCTTCCCTCCTCCCCTTCCTCTCTCTCCCCCGTCCTCCTTCTTTTTCCTCCCTCCCTATTCTCCTCCCACTCCTTCTCCTCTCTCTGTTTTCCCCTCCTTCTCCCCCTCCTCCCCTACCCTTCTTTCCTATCTTCATCTTCCTTCTCCTCTCCTTCCTTCCCCCTTCTTTCTTCCCTCCTCCTCCCCCTCCCCCTCCTCCTTCTCCCCCTTCTTTCTCCTCCTCCTCCTCCCTCCTCTCCTCTCCTCTCCCTCCTCCCTCCCTCCTCCTCCTTCTCCCCCCTCCTCCTCTTTCTCCCCCCCTCCTCCTCCTTTTCACTGGTCTCTCCTGGGCACTCAGGGTGTGAGTTTTATGTCTTCCTTTTCTTCTGAATCTTAGACTCTCTGTGTGTATAACTGTGACTGTGACCCAGTTCAATGTGTGGATGATGCAAAGCCCCTGTGTGTGCCCCCTCCCTGGTGGCCCTTTCATCTCATTGCACAACGGAGAGTGGAGTTGCATCATCTCAGGGGCCTGGCCAACACACAACTCAGCACACCCCAGGGCTTTCTGCTGCCTCTTGAGTAACTGTTCTCTGGCAGGCAAGGTGGGGCTGGGGGGTCTGAGACCCTTCTTCCAAGAGCACGCCTCAAGCTGTCAGAGCTTTCTTTTCAGCCCCTAGCATGTGGCCACTGTCACCTCCTCTTGTGCTCTCCTCACTCCCACCAAGCCCAACCTGGGTCACCCCCTCTCAGAGCCAGGGGCTCCCAAGCAAGGCCCCAGCAGAAAAGGCCCATGAAGACCAGCTCTCCACAGCTTCTCTAGGATGAGCCCTCTGGACCCCTAAGCTGAATGCCCCCAAATCCAGGCCCTGTGCTCAAAACATAAGGCAAAATAAACAAAATATAATAAGCTAGAAGATGGTCACATTTCAAACTTAGATTTTTTTTCACAAACCAAAGACCTATATGCAGTGAGGATGACTTTTAGCCCACAAAGGTGTGCATGCCATTTTAAATGCAATTTGTTGCTCAAATTGATCTGTCTCCATTTCCCATTTTAATTTAACCAAAATCCCAGTCAGTTCAGGGACCTCCACCCCTTTCCTGAGCCTGTGTCCCAGCTGGCTTATCTACTGCCAAGGTATGTCCTTGCCCCAGCATCTGCTGACAATATCGTCATTCCCTTCAGCTGTCTTTGTAGATGGAGTCTGCTTTTCCTTTCCACACAGCGTTGCCTGATGAGTCCAGCCCTCTCCGAGCTAACACTGCACTCTGTCTCGTGTATGAGAAACATTTTGCTGTTGATTCACTTCTCCTTCCTGTGGGAAACAGACTACAGCTCCCCAGCAACGTCCGTGTCTTGATCTCCCTCACCTGGGAATATGTCGCCTTACACGGCAAAGGGAGATAAAAGTTGCAGGCGGCATTAAGGTTGCCAATCAACTGACTTTAAGGTAGCCAGGTCATTCTCGATGACCCGGGTGGACCCAAGGTCCTTAAATATGAAAGACCAGAGCAGGCAAGTCAGTGGGAATGAGGTGATGTGGAGGAAGGGCCCAGGAGCCAAGGAGTATAGGCAACCTCTAGAAGGGAAAAGGGGAAGGAAACGGAGCCTCCGGGAGGGAACTCAGCCCTGCCAACAACTTGATTTCAGCCCTGTGAGACCCACCGTAGACCTCTGACCTCCAGGATCATTACAGAGTGGATGTGTGTTGTTTGGAGCCACTAAGTTTGTGGCTATTTGTTATTGCAGCAACAGGAAACTAATGCACTCCCCATTTTACAAATGAGTAGACTAAGGCTCAGAGAGAGCAAGGGAGTTATCCAAAGTCACAGAGCAGATAGATGACAGAGTTTCCTTCAGGGTGTGGCCAGGACAGCATGCGGTGCACAGGTCAGCTGCACACACTAGGCCTGGGATTTAGCCTCATCTGCAGACCACACAGAGGGCTGACCATCAGCAGCTTAAGGTTTAACCGCAGCCCAACCAAAATTGAAAAGGCAGCATCCTTTCAGATCTCCCCCGCCCACTGCACTGAATAACCAAGTGGACAAAGCATCTAGAAATGATGTAAGCCTAAATGCATATTTTGCGGGGGAAGGGAATAGGTGTATATTGAACACTTCACCTTCATTTCAGATCCCTAGAAGCATTTCCTAATTCCCTCGGTACCATCAAATGTTTCCTCTTCCCTCCAGGCAGTACTAGCCCTCTTTATCTCTCTTCCTCCTCTTCCTCCTCCTCTTCCTCCTCTTCATCCTTAGGAGAAACTTCCCTCTATTACGTAGAGCAATTCAGTTCCACTCTGGTCTCTACTTTCACAATCATTCTCGCATCTATCATGGCACCCATATGCACACAATGCTTGTGTTAAGAGGACTTGCCCTCCCTGGAAGGGCCTTATCAACCAACTTCCATGACTTGGGCAAGTCCTAGAGATGTTCCAGCCCCAGAGGTGTTATTTCTTCCAAACAAATACGGTGTTGTCCCAAGAGGAGTTCTGGTAAGTCCCCTTTTTTCCATCTGTGCATAGGTAGAGTGAGTTGGCTTGAGTCCTGCCACACTCATGTCCCTCCTGGCCCCTTGCTTTCAGGTCAACAGGAACTAGAATCCACCCAAAATGTCTGTGCCCGATTCTGGGCTCACACCATCTACACAGCATCTTTGGGAAGAAGAGACAAGATTGTGGCACTAGGGCCACCTCTTGAAATTAGAGGAAATTAGGGGAGGGAAAGAGACTCACAGAGTACTGAAGATTTGGGGACATGCCACACCTAACAGGCAGCTCCTTCTTATAAGGGGGTCCTGTCACCCCAGGAGGTGAGGATCCAGACCCTGGGTACTGGGAGAAAGAGGCAAACCTTCCTGGAAAGCAGGATCCCAGGTTGGGTCTCTATCCGTGGAGAGGCTTGGAAGGGATGAGGCTAGAGGCCCTAAGACGCTCATGGCAGGGAGTGACCTCTCACCTTCAAGTGCATCTTCCTGACCACAGTGCTGGGCACAGAAGTGGTGCCAGGGCCTTGGGTATCTGTGTTGCCTCCAAGGAGGAGAAATGAAAGAAGGCCGGCCTGGCAATGTCCATGGAGACATGGCTCTTGCTTGGGGCATCTTGTTCTGGTTAACTCCAACCCCTTCCATCAATCCATTATTTGTCGTTGGCCAGCCAGGTGCATCTTCTGGTCCTGGATGACTTCATCCCTTCAATGGAGGTGATGACACTGCATTTGCAAGATGAGGTGGCATTTGGAGATGGACTTTGTAAACTGGAGCTTGCCATGCAGGGGTAGATTTGGGGAGCAGAAGGGAGGAGGGGAGGCAGCTGGGGAAGGGGGAGGACGTTGGCTTGTACTTGTCTGGGTTCCACAAGACCTGGGATAATGTTCTGCCACCATGCAAGGATGCTCTGTCTTCTCTCAAGCATGTTCCCAGGACACCCGCTTTCTGGGAGACAGCAGCTTTAGTTTGTCTTTGCTTCCGCATCTTGGTACACCTGACCCCAATACCCCTAGCCCACTTTCCCTGGTGCCCAACTGACATAGCTGCCCCTCAGTGATTGAGCGGGCAGAGGAGGCCACTGTGGTTGGTGTGGCCAGGGGCTCTTCTAGCAGCTCTTCCAGCAGTCTGTTGCACAGCAGATGTGTGGTGATTCCAAGGTCTGCCTATGCTCTGTTCTTATCATCAAAAGAGCAAAGTGTGGTAAATGGAGAAATGGAAGTGCAGACACTGGTGACAAGAAACAGAGCTGCCCTAAACCCACCCTACCTGAAACGAGACCAACATGCCTTGGGGGCTGTAGGAAGTGTCTGGGCTCACTCACTGGGGCACCGGCTGTGTGTGCACCCCAGCGTGTGCGAGTACCCTGTTGTGTGTGCTGGTGAGCACATCCCCAGGGGCAAAGTGTGAGCGTGGCCCCAGTGTGTCCCGGTAGCACTGCTTGACTCTCTCGTCCCACTTTGTCAACTGAACCCTGCAACCAGACATCCGATTAGGAAAGAAAAAGACGACCCTAAAATGCAAGTCAGAAGTGCCAGAGGAGTCATCAGGGATTGTGTCTAAGAACAGTGAAGTGGATTAGGGATTCCGTCCTGTTTAGCTTGAAGCTATCTGGCAGCTGGCAGTTGCACAAGGTCTCTTCAGTGGGGCGTTATGAACAGAAGTAGGAAACCGCTCACTTGGCTGCCAGAATTTGGAATGTGAGACGTTTCAAGCTGCACCCATTTCTGAAGAATCCAAGGTGTGTGCATGTTTCGATTTCAGTTGACCTTTCTCTCCAAACTCTTCCTACTCTTCCTCCTTCTGCTTAAAACACAAACAAATGCCCCAAGTTCTGAGTCGGGGAGTTAATCCACTCAGGCTGCTGACAGTCCTGCCCAGCCATACTCAGAAGGCTGTCCCTTCCTGGACTCGGGACAGCATGGGACGCAAGCCACCTCCCCTGGAGGCTCCCTGCTGCAAACACTTCTAGGGCCTAACGCAGATGCTCTATGAGCCCCCAGAAAGTCAGGCCCGGCCTGGGAAGGCCGAGAGGATGGCCGGAGCAGTGGTAAGGTGCAGTGCATGGGCCAGGCCGAAGGGGACGGCTGGGCTCCGCGCCAGGCAGTGCTGCCTAGTGAGAAGGCAGGCGGAAGGTCAGATTCTCCCATTTTTCCAAAGTGAGATGAAAATCTGGATTATTATTATTTTATCTTAGTAATATTTGTGAAAGGAAAATAAATCTTGGGGCCCCCAAATCACTAAGCTAAAGGGAAAAGTTGGGCTGGGAACTGCTTAGGGCAAACCTGTCTCCCATTCTATTCAGTCACCCTTCTGCTCACTGAGATAGATGCATATCTGATTGCCTCCATTGGAAAGGCTAATCAGAAACTCAAAAGAATGTAACTGTGTATCACCTATCTGTGACCTGGAAGCCCCCTCCCCACTTTGGGTCTTCCAGCCTTTGCTTCAAGTTGTTCTGCTTTTTCCAGATCAAACCAATGTATTTCTTACATATATTGATTGATGTCTCATGTCTCCCTAAAAAGTATAAAACCAAGCTGTGCTTTGATCACCTTGGGCACGTGTCGTCAGGACTTCCTGAGGCTGTCACGGGCGTGTCCTCAACCTTGGCAAAATAAGTAAACTTTTTTTTTTTTTTTGAGACAGAGTCTCCCTTTGTCGCTAGGCTGAAGTGCAGTAGCACGATCTCGCTTCACTGTAACCTTCGCCTCCCGGGTTCAAGCTATTCTGCTGCCTCAGCCTCCCTAGTAGCTGGGACTACAGGCACATGCCATCATGCCCAGCTAGTTTTTGTAATTTTAGTAGAGACGGGGTTTCACCATGTTGGCCAGGACGGTCTCGATCTCTTGACCTTGTGATCCGCCCAACTTAGCCTCCCAAAGCGCTGGGATTACAGGTGTGAGCCACCACACCCAGCCAAGTAAACTTTTTAAAGTAACTGAGACCTGTCTCAAATTTTCAGGGTTCATATAATTTTAATTAATATGTCATTTTAATATTACTAAAATTACATTATTTCATTATTTTACAAGCTTTAAAATTGTCACAAGGCCAAACAAAACGTACCTGTGAGCTGGAAATTTGTGGGGCACTGGGGACAGAGGCAGAGTGTCTCGATGGCCTCTGGTGGCATGTGGTGCCTGGCATGTTTTAGGAAGTCGGCAAACAGTTCCTGAATGAACGAAAAAATGGATGGATAAGTGAATGAAAGAAAGGGTTGGCCGGATGCCCTGGTTCCCACGGGGCTGGGATGCTCACATTTGCCCCTTATTCCAAGAGAGAACATTGTGTCTAGAGGGAGGTGGTGGAACTGGCACGGACACAGAGCTGGCTGGCGGCCACCTGCGGCCAGGAGCAGGACTAGGGAGGCCAGGTGCTGCTTGGATCAGCCTTGGAGCCCCTGTGGGCACTCCAGTTCTCCAGGCAACGGCTTCCAGTCCCTTAGCCCCTCATGTCACGGTTTAACACACACACAAGGACCTGAATTAGCACAGCCCCAAAGGAGGCCCCCCACTGCACCCCTCAAAGTCCTCTCTGCACAGCTTTTCCCAGCCCTTCACATCTGTAGGAGACTCAGTTCCGAGAGGCCAGGCTGGGAAGGGTGGGGGCTGAGAGGAAGGGAGGAACCAAGATCTCTCCTCCAGCCCAGGGAGCCAGGGGCTGGCATTCTGTGTCCAGGACTTGGGGCCCTCTGTGAGCCTCTCTGTCCGCCAAGGCGATGGAAGCTGTGTTTGGGATCTCTCATGAGTACAGCACTCCACTACATGTGCCTGCGTGCACACTGTGCCATGGATATATGCAGCCCTTTTATTTGGGTACACAACCAGCTCTGTTTTGTGTGTACACCACTGGAGTTATATGTGGGTAGGGGTGCACAATGTGCAGACTTCTGGAATGTGAGTGTAGGTCTTTGTGTGTGCAAAAACCCCCTACTATGTGCATCGGTTTGAAAAGACCATAGTGTGTGTGTACACCAGTGTGTGTATGTGTGCCCCTCCTGAGGTGTTTCTGTGCATGCAAAGGCTGCGTGTGCGTCCCAGTGGGTGTGTCCACCCTTTTGTATGCATACACCCTGCTGTGTGTGCACCCTTTTGTGTGCATACACCCTGCTGTGTGTGCCGGTGCGCACATTCCCAGGGCCGAAGCGTGAGCGTGGCCCGTGGTCCCGGTGTGTCCCGGCGGCGCTGCTTGGCTCTCTCGCCTCACTTTGAAAGCTTGGCGTCTGAATCTCCCACTGCAGACGTCAGGCCACGTGGCCCTGAGTGTGCGTGGCGGCCGGGCCGGCTCCGGGATCCCAGGCTGTGGCGCTGGGGCGGAGCGCTGGCCCTGGGTCGAGAGGTCGCTGCGCCCTGCATTCCTGGCCGCGCGCGCACAGGCTGGAATCCGTACATTCCATTCATAACATTCCCGCAAGCGAGGGGAGGAGACGCAAAGCCGGGCAGTGAGTGATTAAAGGAAAGAAAGAAGGGCTTCTTGCAGCTCCGGGCTGTATGTTTTCCTGCGCGCCCTGGCGCAGTCCCCAGCCATGAAAGGCAGGAGCACGTGAGCGGTTTGCAGAGCAGCCCGGCCCAGCCGCGCGCCGGTGACCGGAGGCTCCATTTACCCTCCGCGGAGGGCGCTGTACGGCGGGACTCAGGGGGCAGCTTCCTCTCTCCCAGGCGGCAGCTTTCTGTCTCCCAGGCGGCCTTTGTGGCTGTGGCCGGGACAGGGAAAAGCTGCCCAGGCCAAGAGGGCGGGGGCGTCAGAGGCAGCCAGGGCCGCCTTTGCGCAACTGAAGCAGATGAAGCCGCCTGCTCTCAGGTCTTCTAAGGAGAAGGTCTTATTATCACTCCCATTTTACAGATGAGGAAATACAGGCTCAGAGACAGGAAGTAGCTTGTGCCATTCATTAGGGTCCCAGGCCTGGTACCTCCTCCCGTTTATGGCAGTACCGATGGCCTTTGCAAGGACCCAGCCCTTCACCATGTGTTTCTGCTCTCCTGACCCCCACATCTCCCTTAGCTCAGTGACACCTTCCTCTGGGGCTGTCCTCTTCATCCTCCTGCATTTTCCAGCGCCCCTTCTCTTAGCGCTGTGTGTGCCGTTCCACTGCCCTCTCCGGCTGAGCTAGGCTTTCCCCCAGGACAGGTCCTGTGAACCACCCGTTCTAGGTCAGTGGGCAGCATGGACCCTAGAGGTGGGCAGTGGGGCAGGCAGGGATCTAGCTGGGGGGACGTCCTGACATATGGAGGGATACAGCATGGCTTTCCTTGAGACAGAAGCCATGAAAACAGGAGAGAAGAGGCAGAATCTGACCTGGTCCCCAGGTGGGCAGGGAGGCCCGTGGGATGGGGATTGACCGACTTGTCTGGGACAAATGCTGCGAGACACTCTGCTGGGACAGCTCTGGCCACATCCCAGAGCTGGGCAAGGACAACATGGAGAAGGCAGCTTGATTCCAGGTGCCACTGGCCCTGGCCAGGGGTGAGGCTGGAGAGGGTGCACGTTTGCTGTGGGCCTCTGAGGACAGCTTTCAGAAGCTGGAGGTAGCAGGGCCAGGAGGGGGCGGGGAAAGGAGGGCAGCAGCAGGGCGTCCCCTGCAGAGGGAATCACAAGGAGAAAGGCTAAGTAGGAGGGAGCATGGGGTAGGCCTTCAGGTCACCTAGCAGGCAGATAGGGACAACTGGGTGGTTAGATTACAGAGTACCTCCTTCAGAAACCTGAGGGCAGAGCGGTGTCTTTGCACGCCCTCTGCTACACTTTGCACAGGCTGGCATTCTGTATTTGTTCAGTTGATAGTTCCTGTCCACCTCCCAGATTGACCTGCAGAGCAGAGTAGGTGCTTAGAGGTTTGCTGATTGATGAAGAAGGTGCTAGAACAGGCTGGGCCCTAACACTCCCTGCTTCGTCAACCAAACATCAGGTTAAAACACCAGGTAGGAGCCTGTCCTGGGCTGGTGAGGGCTGGCCAGGTAATTGAAGGTCATCTCAGCAGGGCACTCCACCCGCTCAGTCTCCTAGAGCCATTCCCCAGTGGTGGTGTGACCTTGGGCAAGCCCCTTCATTTCTCTAGCCTCTGTGGGCAGCAGTGGTCCTGCTGTCTCCATCATGAAGGAAGTACAGACAGCATTAGGAACCTGTCTGCACAGAGGTCACTCAGTAGAGGTGTGCTGGCCCCTTCTTCATCACTGACCTCTTCATCCTCCCACATTTTTCTGGCCATGATGGGCTTCTCTGAAGCCATCCTTCCAGCACAGAAACTCCAAGTTGCCCTGATCTGTGTTCACAAAGGCACCACTTTTCAGCAGTTTAGAGGACTGAGTGGTTCTCAAAGTGATCCAGAGAGCTCTGGGGCCCTGATACACTTTCAGGGCAGCTTCAAGGTGAAAACTGTGTTCGTGACAATGTTAACATATTACTTCTGTTTCTCATTCTCTCTCGGGGGTATGGCAGCAACTTCCAGCAGGTATGATGAGGTCACTGCTCTGACAGCCAATGGGCAGGGGCTGTGATGTCACCACTGACAGCATGTGTTCCTGTGCTTTAAAAGTTCCTCCAAAATTAGTTAAGGGATACAGACATACAGTTAAGTAGAAGGAACAAGTGTTATAGGTTAACAATAATTTATTGTATATTTCGATATAGTTAAAAGATTTGCAATGTTCCTAACAGAAAGAAAAGATACATGTTTGAGGTGTCATATATCCCAATTACCTTGATATGATCATTGCACATTGTATATATGTATAAGAATATCACATGTACCCCCAAAATATGTACAACCTAATATAGATCAATAAAAATAAAAAAAAAGCTTCTCATTTTCATTTCAAATACATTAAATACCGATAGATGTAACTCATCATTTTTAAAAAAAAGCTCATCAAGGTCCTCAGCAATTTTTAATTAATTTATTAAGAGTGAAAAGGGGTCCTGAGACTAAAATGTTGAGACTCTGGCTTAAACAGAGTTTAAATCCAGGTTCTGCCTGGAGGAAATTACTTTAAACATGTGAAGTCTCAGTTTCTCTTCTCAAAAGGAGAAAAAAGGCACCTTCCTCATTGTGTGATGTTGCTCATTACTGAGACAGTGCAAACAAAACACACAGACATGTGTCCAGCCCTCCTGCATGGTGGAGCCCTCCTTCCGGGTGGAGGCTGCTAGCTGCCCTGGCTTGCGCTCCAAGGACCAGGGTGCCCATGGGCTCTGAAGGGACTCTTAGCAGCTAGCTCCTCAAAGGCTGGCAAACAAGGACAAGCACAGCCCCTGCCCCAGAGCATTCATCCAGCCTGGCACCTTCCCCAGGCGGGCGCCCGGCCAGCTCCCTGAGTACACATTTTCCTACATGTCTAAGGTGTGAGAAAAGTAACACATTTGTTGTTGATCTTGTTGGAAAAGGCCTGGTTTTAAAGAGCAGTGTGTTTTTAACTTGTTGCGAAGTACATTCTGTAATTCCTGACCAAAATACCAACTGACGTTGGAAAAAAAAAAACCTCCTTCATGGAAAAAATATTTTGTTTGGAGAGTGATCCCTAAACACTGATGGAGGGTACAACGCCTCCCCCGAAGGCCATTCCAGGAGGGTCAGCTGTCCCCCCAAGAGTGCTGGGACTCAGCCTGGACAGCCTGGCTTCTGCCACAAAAGGCACAGAAGTCAAACATCCAGAGAAAACCACAGGGGAAAAGGAGCTATTCAAGTTGAAAAGAGAATTCAGTGAGGTGGCCAGTTACAAAATAAATATACAAAACCTTGCGGCTTGCCAAGTGCCCCAAAATAGTCGTAACAAAATATATTGGGGGAAAAAAGATCCCATTCACAATTCAATGAGAAATTAGAAGTTCCTAGGAGTAAACTAAATAAGGAAACACATACAGGACCTAAAGTCAGAAGGCTCCAACTCTTACCTGAGAAGCACAAATTATTTAGTAAATGGAGAGATATATGTATACATGTCCCTGGATAGAATGGATAGAAAGACATAATATTGCAAAAATGTCCATTTTCTAGCAATAAATATTTGAAAAGAAAACCAGGGGAGCAGGGAATGAGATTTGCCTTATCAGATATTAAAGCTAAAAGTCTTTTAAACATTGAATTCCTGATGTCAGAATGCAGTGGCACAGAATCAGAACTCCACATGCCCACCGGAAGTTATGTAAGCATTTAATATGTGATAAGATGACCTTTCAAATCAGTGTGTAAATCATAGGCTTTTTTTCAATAAACAGTTTGGGCAAATGGCCAATCCCTTGAAATGAAATAAGGTTAGGTTTTTGTTTTTCACTCTAGATGGATTAAAGATTCAAAAGTAACATGAAACCATAAAAACACAAGAAGCATATTTCAGTGAATATTTATGTAATCTTGGGATCAAGGGATTACTTAATAAATACGAAACCAGAGATTGAAACAATAAGGGAAAAGGTAAACGGGTTTGACCAGAAAAAAATTTAAAGTTTCATTGTGTCAGTAAATACAAACCAACGTGTGCATTAAAAATGGACTCTAGTAACTTCAACTGCAGACATTTTCTACTTCTCGATAACATGGGGCGAGATGAAACTTGCCACATTCATCCAGGTGGGGAATATCCATCTAGTGATTGAAAAAAAAAAAAAAAAAAAAAAGGCTGGGCACAGTGGCTCACACCTGTAATCCCAGCACTTTAGGAGCCCAAGGTGGGTGGATCACCTGAGGTCAGGAGTTCAAGACCAGCCTGACCAACATGGCAAAACATGTCTCTACTAAAAAATACAAAAATGAGCCGGGCGTGGTGGCAGGTACCTGTAGTCTCAGCTACTTGGGAGGCAGGAGAATCGCTTGAGCCCAGGAGGCGGAGGTTGCAGTGTGCCGAGACTGCGCCACTGCACTCCAGTCTGGGCGACAGAGCAAGACTCTGTCTCAAAATAAATAAATAAATAAAAACAGAAAAGACTCCTGCCTTAATGGAGTAGACATCAAGAATGAGAGACAAACAACCAGCAGGAAAGCAAACAAACAAAAGACTGCTGATTGAAAACCTGGATCAAAACTCAAATTAACAACGTTTGGGACTGGGATCAGTGGTTTACACCTGTAATTACAGTGCTTTGGTAGACTGGGGAGGGAGGATCACTTGAGGACGGCAGTTCAAAGCAAGCCTGGGCAATATAGCAAGACCCTAATTCCACAGAAAATAAAACAATGAGCCAGGTGTAGTGGCTCATGCCTACAATCCCAGCCCCAGCTACTGGGGAGGCTGAGGTGGGAGGATAGCCTGAGCCCAGGAGGTAGAGCTGCAGGGAGCTGTGATTGTGCCACTGCACTCCAGCCTGGGCAATGGAGTGAGACCCTGTCTTAAAAATAAAATCCAAGGTATTGGAGAAGCTGTTAATAACAGCAGATGGCAATCAACTTGTAGATACCTATCCATACTGCAACTCAGAAGTGTTCTAAAATATTCATCTAGCCTTGCAGTAGGTTGTTTTCAGAGAAATCTTCCTCTGCATGTTTTTTCCCTCTTTAGTACTTTTTTCATCATCCCATGCTATTTCCTTTTTCTTCTACTCATCACTGAAAGACTGAATGCTCACAGCCTATCCCATAAATAATAACAAATAAATGTATAATTTCAAATGGTGCTATGGAGGAAAGTTCCTGATTGTAGATGGTCTATGGGTGTGTCTTTCTAATTTTAATAGTTTTCTATTCATTTTAAGGTATATTTAGAAAGAATCATTTTCCATTTATGGGAGATATATGACATTATCTTTTTTGTAATCCTTCTTTTTCTTTCCTTTTCTTTCCTCCCTCCCTCCCTCCCCCTCCCTTCCTTCCTTCCTTCCTTCCTTCCTTCCTTCCTTCCTTCCACAGGGTCTTGCTGTGTTGCCCGGGCTGGAGTGTACTGGTGTGATCACAGCTCACTGCAGCCTCAACCTCCTGATATGTGATACTTCTGCCTCAGCCTCCCAAGTAGCTGGGACCACAAGTGCACACGTCCATACACAGCTGATTTTTAAAAAACTTCTTGCAGGGATGGGGTCTGACTGTGTTGCCCAGGCTGATCTCGAACTCCTGGGCTCAAGTGATTCTCCTACCTTGGCCTCTCAATGTGCTGGCATTACAGGCATGAACCACCTTACCTGGCCATTTCCTTTGAAATAAATATAGTTCAGTAAGGAGCTGATTTGAAGAACAAGATTACATACATACTAATACAGGAGGTTCAAGTGCATGGGGAAATTCATGACCTTGACAAGGAAAAGGGCACTGGGGAGATGCCGCTGACCTCAAAGAGCAGCTGCAGAAAGGCTTGTCTCAGGCTGCATGTCAGGACCACTAATGAGAAGTATTGGGATATTAGACAAAGAGGTCTAGACAAAGTATGGGGGCTTGAGCTGGGGCAGGGGAGCAAAGGGGTGACTCTGCAGGGGTTGAAGACAATCAAGGGAGTGGGCATGGAGGATAAGAATAAGAACATCTCAGCTATAGGAAAAACATCTCTTGGTACAACCCTGGTCAGGCTTGAACAGAGGCAGTGGTGAGGGGCTCAGCTCTCATGCCAGGCTTCCTGTGTTCAAATCCCAGCTTATTCTTTCTAGGCCAGGTAGTGGCTCTCTCTGTCCTTGGCTTTCCCAGGTGTACAATGAGGATAAGAGTGGCCATCTCATGGAACACTGACTATGCCTTAACTTCTTCCTCTACAAATGGATCCACAAGTAACCCCTTGCTCATAGACAGGCATGAGTGATTCCTAATGTGAAACGCACAGAACAGCTCCCTGTGGAGGCAGCACTCAGCAGACGCCATTTCCATTCCCTCTGCAGGTTCCTGTCCTGACCACCGCCCATATGAATGGGGGGATGCACAGACACCTAGGTGGGCTACCCTGCATTTTCCATCCCCTTTTACCCTCTGATCTGCTCAGTGTCCTAGGAGGCTCACCTCTAGGGGCCCTTGCCTTTGGGGTCCTGCAGGACAATGGGAAGCTCTGACATTGACTGGCAGGATCAAACTCTCAGGTTGTCCTGTCCCCACACCCAGTGCTGTGGGCATATTTTGGGAGTGGCTTCCTCTTCTTCATCCCTGCAGGCCCAGGAGGCGCACATCTCTCTCTCCGGGGCTCCACCACCTTGTTGGTCCGTTCCCTGTTGGTCACCAGCTCCTCCCTTAAACTTTCTTCTGGTGCCCTTTGCAATGACCCTCTGTGCCCACCCAGCCTTCCTGTGATGGAAGTCCCACACAAGTTTTGTCTCTATCTGCCCAAAGCTCTGCTTGCCCCCTCTAAACCTTCAACTTGCAAGCTCCCAATCAGCTGCAGAAGCTCACCTTGGGGTCCTACCCTACACCCTTCCGCCCCCAACGGGCCCATATTCCTGGGCCTGCCCCTCCCAGGCCCCGTCCTGGCGCCTCTGTGGTCTCTTTCAGCAAGAGTCACAGCTCTCCCACAGCGGGATGGGACTAGCTGTCTGCTCTGCTTCCCACCCACCCCCATAGTGGTGGAGGCCCAACCTCCAATAGCCTGGTAAGAATTATGTCCATTGTTAAGCCAGAATTTGCTTCACTGCAGGGTGAAACCAGACCACAGAGAACCTTTTGAATGTCATGTTAACCCTGGAAGTGATGGGAAGCTCTGCTCAGAAGATGTCTGAGTGAGCAGGGGTGGGATGACACTAAAGAGAGGAAGCTGCTCACAGACCAGACCCAGAACTGCTCACCCAAACTTGCTGTCCCCAGAAGCCTCCATCCGTTCCTCTCCTCCCTCCCTCCCCCTCCCTTCCTCCTTCCTTCCTTTCCTCCTTCCTTTTTTCTTTCTCCCTACTTTCGTTCCTTCCTTCCATCCTCCCTTCTGCTTCCTTCTTCCTTTTTTCTTCCTCCCTTTCTTCCCCCTTCTTTCCTCCTATCTTCCTTTCTTCCTCCCTCTTTCCTTCTTACATTCCATTCTTCCTCCTTCCTCCTTCTTTCCCTCCCTCCTTCCTTCCACCTTTCTTCTTCCTTCCTCCTTTCTTTCTTCATTTTTCTTTTCCCCTTTCCTCTTTCCTTTTTTCCTTCTTTTCTTGGGGTCAGGAGGTGTTTCACGGCTAGAATAGACACAGTTCAATACTAGTATTGATAGCAGATTTCAGCCACTCCTGACACAGTCTTCCCTACCCAGACATTGCAGAGGCAAAGTTTGTGAAACATGTCAAGGTTTCAGCAGTGTTGGAAACTAGAAATATTGCTCAGCAGCTCATCAGAGGCCTTCCCTGAGCATTAGTGTGTGACAGCTGTGTGGGGCAGCCAGCTATCTGATGTCTTCCTCCCCAATGCCCATGCTTTGTGTCCAGCACCATCTTGAGACTGTAATTCCCAGCAAGCTAAACAGCCCCAAGAAGAGCCCTCTGAGAGGCCACACTGACCTACTGGGGGAGCCCAGGAGACCCGGGGGCCTTGCACTTTGGGTTATTGTTTTTCTTGCCAGAAGAAAACCCTGCAGATTGCTGCAAGCTGCAGGAATAAACTCATGCCTTTGTGGAAGAACAGTCAGACCACAGGCTCTCGGAAGACTCAAGTCTTAGGAGAGCAGAGGCTCACAACACTAAAGCCTCTAGGCCACCAGGAAGTTGGCAAGAAATGGTTTGCTCAAGTTACCCTCCTCTCAAGAGGTAGAGGGAGGGGCACTCATCCACTCTGTTTACCAAGGACTAGCAGGTCCATATAGATCTTCTCTCCTTCAAGTAGGAGTAAACAGGGGGAAATGAGGCCTGAAAAGATTCTAGATCAGAGAAGACAGAGATTGAATGTTCCGCCATGGGCAAAATTGAGGAAGTTGTCAGGAAGCTACACTCACAGAGGAAGAGGATATTTGTTGAGACTACTCACTACAAAAGCAAAATATACATTTCAGCAAACATTTGCAAAGCAATCTCAATAAAATGCTAGAAAACTGGAGAATCTGTGAAACAAGATATTAGTGCTAATAAGGCAAGAAGTGAAGATTATATGGGAGATGTTGAGGGGCAAGATACGAATAGATTTTTAGCTTTTCATTAGGAAATGAAAGAATGAAGAAAAATGGTAATGATAAGAGTAGTACAGAGGCTGGGTGCGGTGGCTCATACTTGTAATCCCAGCACTTTGGGAGGCCGAGGCAGGCAGATCACGCGGTCAAGAAACCGAGGCCGTCCTGGCCAACATGGTGAAACCCCCTCTCCACTAAAAATACAAAAATTAGCTGGGTGTGGTGGTGGGTGCCTGTAGTCCCAGCTACTTGGGAGGCTGAGGCAGGAGAATCGCGTGAACCTGGGAGTCAGAGGTTGCAGTGAGCCGAGATTGTGCCACTGCACTCCAGTGTGGCAACAGAGAAAGACTCCATCTCAAAAAAAAAAAAAAAAAAAAAAGAATAGTACAAAGAATGCTTATCCACTTATTCTTTACCCAGAGTCACCTATTGCTAGCGTTTTGCCACAGTTGCTTTATCATCTTCTCTGTCTATATGTGTGTGTATACATGTACATGCATATGCATGTATATACATGTACATATATATATACACAGAAACATAAAATTTCTTTCTGAACCTTTTCAGGGTAAGTTGCATAGATCACAGGCCTTTACCTCATTCCAGTGTGTATTTACTAACAATAAAGCATTTTCATTTATTATGCGGTTACTGATTTCAGTGGCTTTTACATTGATACATTTCTTTCTCAAGTCCAATATCTGTGTGCAAATTTTGTCTATTGATCTCATCATGCCTCTTATAGTATTTCTTTCCTTCAGTGCAGGATCAAGTTTAGGATCAGGTATTGCATTTAGTCATCCCATTCTTTAATCTGGAACATTTCTGTAGCCCTTCTTTGACTTTGTATGACATTAACATTTCTGAAGCATACGATGCCTTTTCCCTTTGTGTAATAAAGAAAGCATCTCTCATTTTGCTGGTTAGTGTATAAGTCTGTTCTTACACTGCTATAAAGAAATGCCTGAGACTGGGTAACTTACAAAGTAAGGAGGTTTAATTGGCTCACGGTTCCTCAGGCTGTACAGGAGGCATGGCTAGGGAGGCCTTGGGGAAACTTACAATTATGGCGGAAGGGGAAGGGGAAGCAGGCGCACCTTCACATGGCCAGAGCAGGAGGAAGAGAGAGTGGGGTGGAGGTGCCACACACCTTTAAAAAACAAATCTCAGGAGAACTCTCTCACTATCACAAGAACAGTAACAAAGGGGAAATCCACCCCCATGATCCAGTCACCTCCCACCAAGTCCCCTCCAACATTAGGGATTACAATTTGACATGAGATTTGGGTGAGGACACAGAGCCAAACCATATCAGTTATATTCAGATTATTCGTTCCAGGCTGGGTACCCATGAACATGCCCTCCGGGTATCACATCTGCAGGTGCAGAATGGCCATCGGTCTCTCATGGGCTGGAGTTGTGATCCTGGTGATGTGGGATGGGTTGCTTTCACTGGTGTTCATGAATCACAAGTTCTTGTGTGCTCTCTCTCTCTTTTGCTCCCTCTCCCTCCTTTCTGAATTGTTAAAGTGACACCATCCTGTAAAATGTGACAGTGAATTCACATGCTTATTTTTCCTCCCTCCCATACCCCTACAAGAATCAAGCTTCTGCGCCAACCCCACAGGATGAGGCAGAGGAGCAACAACAGACAAGAGAGGGCAAGGTGTTGGAAGACGGAAGAGGGAGCCCTCAGCTCCCTGAACCAGATGGCTTCTGAACTTGGACTCCATGAAGTGCTAGAAGGCACCCAGTATCCACGCTCTGTATTGTGGACTCTCTCCAGGGGTTGAGGCAGCACCCGATAGTATGCATCAACATTCCCATGGTGACAGTTACGAGTATTCATACTAAGTAGGGCAAGTGAAGACTATAATGGCTTCAGTCACTTCAGGTCAAGTTTTGCCACTGCATGAATTCAGGGCAATTCAGGTTTTTCTGGCAAATTATTAATGAGCAAAATGTCAGTTTTCAGAGCCTTGTGAGGTTGGGAAGGGAATTGAGGGACTGTGGCCAACCTGATGTTGAAATTAAGCCTCTGGGAAGGTAGCAAACAGTGCTGCCCATTAGTCCCACAGAGGCCAGGCTGTCATGGGGACCTATGTGGAGTGGGACGCTGCTGGAAGCAAGAGGTCTTAGGAGTGTCCTCCCTGGCTCCTCCAGTGGCATCCTGGCCTCCCTCCTAGTTGGTGCTGGCGGAAAGCATCTCTGTAGAGGAGGTGTGAACCTGCCACCTAAGAGTGAGTAGAGGTCACCCAGGTGCAGAGTCAGAGGAAACTGCCTGTCCTGCTCCGTGAGGTGGAAGCGCACTGCCAGTGAGGGCCACAGGTGGGCACTGGGAGGGGCAGCACCATCCAAAGGACAAGATTAGACTCCAGCTACAATAGGAACTGCTGGGAGGTTTCAGGCCCGGGAGTAAACAGATCCGATTTGCACTATGAAGAGATCACCCAGGGCTGCTGCGTGGAAAGTAGGATGTGGGGGTCCGAGGGAGAGTAGAGGCTGGTGGAGAGTCCTGCAGCTGGGAAAGGCCTGAGGGGTGGGGTGGGCATGCCCTGCGAGGGCCCACTATCGGTGCACAGACAGCCCTGGATAGTGTAGGCAGAAGAGGAGCAGGTGTCCAGGGAGCTTCCAGGCTTCTGGCATGAGAAACAGAATGGAGGAAAGCCCACCCCGCTGCCTGGCAGCTGTGCCACAGTGGTTTGCAGCCAACTCCTGGAGTAGGCTGGCTCGGTTCAAATCCCAGCGCCACCACCTACTCTCTGTGTGATGTTGGTTAAATACTTACTCTCTGGGTCTCGGTGATAACTTGATGACAGTGTTTAAACGTCCTGAAACAAGGGCTGGGGCCTAGAAGTGCCCTCTAATAACGATCCTGTAGTTCCAGGGCCTCAGATTCTCCTTTGCCGAGATCCCTCCGCGGCGAGTATTCACTTAGCATCCGGGATCTTCACACTCTGCCCTAAACCAACC
The DNA here is from genome assembly GCF_002776525.5 of Piliocolobus tephrosceles. Classification (NCBI taxonomy): domain Eukaryota; kingdom Metazoa; phylum Chordata; class Mammalia; order Primates; family Cercopithecidae; genus Piliocolobus; species Piliocolobus tephrosceles. The sequence goes on from NC_045435.1 coordinate 42,224,147, forward strand.
AGTGCATTCACTACTGAGGATCCTTCCACTTCACTTAAAAAAATCCTGTGATGCGGCGGGCATGGTGGCTCACGCCTGTAATCTCGGCACTTTGGGAGGCCAAGGCGAAGCGGATCACCAGGTCAGGATTCAAGACCAGCCTTACCAACATGGTGAAACCCTGTCTCTACTAAAAATACAAAAATTAGCCGGGTGTGGTGGAGCATGCCTGTAATTCCAGCTACTCAGGAGGCTGAGGCAGGAGAATCACTTGAACCCGGGAGGTGGAGGTTGCAGTGAGCCACGATCATGCCACTGCACTCCAGCCTGGGCGACAGAGCGAGACTCTGTCAATAAAAAAAACACAATAAAACAAAACAAAATGCTGTGATGGCAAAGACATTTTTCAGGCTAAATTCAACTCATGTATTTTTTACATAGATAATATTTGAAGGGTCTTATATGTGTATGTATATCTTTTTCTTATTGAATTTAAGAATACATATTTCACATCTTAAAATATCCACAAATATTGAAACTTTTAAACTATTTTTTTTTATTCCATCATTTATTTTAAGGCCTTTACCGTGTGGAAATTTTAGTTTTTATGGGAAATCGACCTTTTCTGCTGGCTGACAACAGCCCTCTCTACGCCAAGTTTATAGAATTCGTCTTCCATATTTTATTCTAATTCCTTTACAGTTTTATTTTTTAAGTCTTAATATTTATTTCTTCTGGAATTTATTCTTATGGATAGGTATGTGGAAGAAACCTAACTTCTACTGATTTGGGTCATAAAGCCCAATGTTATTTGCTGGGTGACCCTTGAACAGCAAGGGTTTCAACGGCAAGGGTTTGCCACTTACAGGCAAATTTTCTTCAGCCTCTGCCACCCCTGAGACAGCAAGACAACCATTCCTCTTCCTCCTCCTCCTCAGCCTACTTAACACAAAGATGATGAGGATGAAGACCTTTATGACTATCCACTTCCACTTAATGAATAGTAAATACGTTTTCTTTTCCTCAGCATTTTCTTAATAACATTTTCTTGTCTCTAGCTTACTCTATTGTAAGAACACAGTGCATAATACATACAACATTGCAAAATATGTGTAAATCAACTGTTTATGTTATCAGTAAGGCTTCTGGTCAACAATAAACTATTAGTAGTTAAGTTTTGGGGAAGCCAAAAGTTATACAAGTGTTCATCTGCATGCAGGGTGAGGGGGGTGAGGGGTGCTCTTAACCTTTGCATTATCCAAGGGTGAACTGCAATCCATTTTATTGATTTGGAATGCCACTTTTATCACCTACTAAAGGGCCGGGTATGCATGAGACCGGTTTGGTTTCTCTGCACCCCTTCATTGCTCTATTTGCCTTTTCCTGTGCCCTGAAGGAGTCTTTCAATCACTGTACTTTTATAATATGATTTCACATCTGATAATACAAATAACCACATTGCTTTTTTTGTTTCAAAAATATCTGAACTATTTTCAAACACGTATTCCTGCTGATGAAATTTAGAATCAATTATTGAACTTCCAATCACTTCCATTTGAATGGACTTGAAATGTATCAGTAGATTAATTTCAAGGAAATTCTGTCTTTAAAATGTTGAATCTCCTTTTCCAGGAATCTGGAAAGTCACTGCTTATTTAATTCTCTTTATATGTCTTTAGTGACTTTTATTGTTATCATTTCCCTCACATTGGTTTGTGCACATTTACTTAATTTTTTCTAACAGCTTTATTAAGATAGAATTCATGTGCCATGCAACTCCTCATTTAAAGTTTGTGATTAAATGTTTTTTAGTATACTCACAAAGTTGTGCAACTATTAGCAGATTCAATTACAGAACATTTTCATTTCCTCAGTAAGAAACCCTGTACACTTTAGCTACTATCCCACCCCAGGCCCATCTGCTATCCCTGCAGACCAAAGGAACATTTCATTTTGACATTTCATATAAATGGAATCATATAATATGTGATCCTCTATGTCTGGCTTCTTTCACTTAGCATGATGTTTTCAAGGTTCAAACATATTGTATGAACCATGTATTAGAACTTCATTCCTTTTTATGACCAAATAATATTCCTATTATATGGATAAACCACATTTTGTTTATTCATTTATTATTTGATGAACATTTTGGTTATTTTTACATCTTGGCTATTACAAATCATGCTGCTATGAAGATTCGTGTACAAGTTTTTATGTGGACGTATTTCAATTGTCTTTGAAAAAGTACTTCTGGTCTGATGGTAACTCCACATTTAACTTTTGGAGAAGCTGCCAGACTGTTTTCCAAAGTAGCTGCTCCATTTTTCATTCTCACCAGCAACCTATGAGGATTACTCCTCAACCCTGCTAACACTATTATTGTCTGAATTTTTGATTAGAGCAATTATAGTGGGGGTGTGAAATGGTATCTCATTGTTGTTTTGATTTTCATTTCTCTGATGTCTAATAATGTTGATCATTGTTTCATGTGCTTAATAGACATCTATATCTCTTCTTTGAAAAAATGTTTATTCAGATCTTTTACCCATTTTTAATAGGGTTATTTGTCTTTTTATTATTGAGCTGTGTTCTTTACATAGTCTAGATACAAGTTTCTTATCAAATATATGATTTGCAAATATTTTCACCAATTCTGATTCTGTGGGATTTTTTTCACTTTCTTGAGAGTGTCCTTTGAAGCAGAAAGGTTTTTAATTTAGATGAAGTACAATTTGTCTATTTTTCCTCTTGTTGTTTATGCTGTTGGTGTCATATTTAAAAATCTATTGCCAAATACAAAGTCATGAAGATTTACCCTGTGTTTTCTCTTCAGAGTTTTAGGTTTGGCACTCACATTTAGGTCTTTGATCCATTTTGAGTCAATTTTTGTATATGGCAAGATGTAAGTGTTCAACTACATTCTTTTGTATTAGGGTATTCCATTGTTTCAGCATCATTTGTTAAAGAGATTATTCCTTCCCTATTGAATGCACCTGGCACCCTTTTTAAAAATTAGTTAACCATAGACACATGGGTTTATTTCTGGGCTTTCAATTCTCTTCCATTGATTCTCACGCTGGTACCACATTGTCTTGATTACTGTAGGTTTGTAGTAAGTTTTGAAGCTAGGAAATGCAAGCCTTCCAACTTCATTCTTCTTTTTCAAAATCTTTTTGCCATTTTGGGTCACTTGAGTTTCCACATTAATTTTTAGATCTGTTTGTCAAATTCTATAAAGAATCTAGGGATCGACTTGAATCTGTAGAACAATTTGGGGAGTATTGCCATCTTATACCGTGTGCAATCCATAAACATGGGATGTCCTTCCATTTTTAAGTTCTTTAGTTTTTTTTCAAACAAGCTTTGTAGTTTTCCGAGTATAAGTTGTGCACATTACATTGTGATATCAAGATATACATATATTCATATATATAAATATATTTATATATATATATATAGTTTTTGTCGTATTTCCTGACATACAACTCCTAAAACCCAGAATCTCCAGAGTGATAAGGATGTCTTTTGTATGCTAATGAGATGACTGGTGGATAGCAGCCCCTAAGTAGTTTGAAGATGTGGGGGTGGTCACAGAAAAATCATGGGCATGATTAGAGGGTCGGGACTTTTCAGCCCCACCCCCAACCTCCAAAGAGGGGAGAGAAGCTGAAGGTTAAGTTGATCACCAGTGACCAGCGATTTAATCAATCCTGTCTATGTAGTGGAGCTTCTGTTAAAAATGTAAAAAGACTAGCTTCAGGGAGCTTCTAGATAGCTAACTATGTGGAGGTTCCTGGAGGGGCCATGAAAGTGCCGCACACCTTCCCACATACCTCACCCTATGTATACTTCATCTGGCTGTTCATGCGTATTCTTTTTAATGTCCTTTATACTAAACCAGCAAATGTGGGAAAGTGCTTCCCTGAGTTCTGGTGAGCCATCCTAGCAAATTAATTGACCCTGAGGAGGGGGGTCCTGGCAACCCTGGTTTGTAGCCAGGGTTCAAGGTATCTGAATTGGAGGTAGTTTAGTGGGGCTGAGCCTTCCATCTGTGGAATCTGACACTATCTCTAGGTAAATAGAGTCAGAATTTAGATGAATTAGAGAACACCTAACTGTTGCCCACCGGAGAATCTGGCAGAAATTTGCTTGGTGGGTTGGTAGGGAGAAATCCTTATACATTTGTTCACAGAAGAATTCTATGTTGTATTGTAAGAGTACAGTGGGGGCAAATGATGTTTTTTCAATACCCTTACACACTTCTTTTTGTTAAATTTATTTGTAAGCATTTTATTCCTTTAGATGCGATTACAAATTGAATTGTTTTCATTATTTTATTTTCAGATTGTTCACTGCAAGCATATAGAAATGCAACTAATTTTTGTAGAGATATGCATATATCATTTAAACGCAGGGATACATTCTGAGAAATGTGATGTTAGGTGACTTTGTCACTGTGTGAACACCATAGAGTGTACTTACACAAATCTAAATGATTCAGCCTACTACATGTCTAAGCTATACAGTACAATATAGCCTATTGCTCCTAAGCTGCAAACCCGAACTGCATGTTACTATACTGAAAACTGTAGGTGATGGTAACACAATGGTTTTGTGTATGTAAGCATAACTAAACATAGAAAAGGGGCAGTAAAAATATATTATAACAGATAAGATATGGTACCCCTGTGTAAGGCACTTAACATCAATGGAGCTAGCAGGACTGGAAGTTGTTTTGGGCAAGTTAGTGAGTGAGTGAGTGGTGAGTGAATGTGAAGGCTTCGGGCTATGCACTACTGTAAACTTTATGAGCACTGTACGTTCAAGTTACACTAAATTTATTTTTAAATATGTAAATATTTTAAACAAATGAAACTTACCTATATTTTTACTGTATAAACTTATTTTCTTTTAACTTTTTGACTCATAACAACACAGACTAAAACACAAATAGATTGTTCAGCTGTACAAAAATATTGTCTTTATATCCTTATTCTGTAAGTATTTTTCTATTTTAAAATTCTATTTAAGCTTTTTTTGTTAAAAACAAAGACACACACACACACATTAGCCTAGGCTTACACAGGGCCAAGATAATCAATATCACCGTCTTCCACCTCCACATTCTGTCCCACTGGAAGGTGTTCAGCTTTATGTAGCATAGAGCTGTCATTTCCTGTGTGATGACATTGTCTTCTTCTGGATACCTCCTGAAAGACTTGTCTGAGACTGTTTTACAGCAGCTTTTTTTTTTTTTTAATAAGTAGAAGGAGTTCATGCTAAAAACACAATTAAAATATAATATAGTAAATAAAGCAGTAACATAGTTGTTTATTATCATTATCAAACACTATGTTCTGTACATAACTGTGTGTGCTAGACTTTGAACTGACTGGAAGCACAGCAGGTTTGTTTTCACCAGCATCACCACAGGCAGGTGAGTAATGCATTGTGCTACTACATTACGACAGCTACGACGTCAGTAGGCAGTAGGAATTTTTCAGCTCCACTATAATCTTATGGGACCCTCATTGTATATGCGGTCCATTGTTAACAAATGTTTTTGTATGGCACATTATTGTATATTCATTTATCTTGTATCCTGCAAACTTGCTAAACTCTTTTATTAGTTCTAATAGTTTTTTTAGTGGATTTCTTATAATTTCCTACATACAAGTTATGTAATCTGTGAATAAAGGTAGCATTACTTCTTCTTTTCCAATATGGATGCTTTTTATTCATTTTTCTTCACTTACTGCCCTGACTAGAATCACAATTATGTTTCAGTTTATTTCTAAGTTTTTGTTGCTATTAGAGATCGAATATACCCCTTTATATCTTATGATTATTTCTATTTTATGGAAAATCTGTTTAATTTACTGAACATTTCTTGATTCTAATAGTTGTTATATTATTTTCTTAAATTTGAGGGGTTAAAAATTATACTTGTAAAAACGGTTCTTATCTATATTATTAATATTTACAGCTTAAATAATTTTCTAGACTCATTTCATTGTCTAGGATCTCAAATACAATATGAAATAGTGACAGATGAGGCAGGAATCTTTATTTTATTCCCAAAAGAATGTGATTCCTTTGAATAATAGTCCATTGCTACACATTATTGAGCTCTTATTATATGCTAGGAGCCTTGCATACATTAATATTAAATCCTCCTTATGATATTGTGAAGTGGGTTCCATTGTGAGCCACAGTTTCAGATGAGGAAGCAAAGGTACAAAGTTTAGGTTAAGTAAATTGTCCACAGTTATGCATCTGGGTGCAGAGCTGGGATTTGAATATAGAACTGTGTGCGTCACTCTTGCGTGTGACTCCGGCTTACCCCCTGTAATTCAGAGACCTGAAGCCAGGGTCCAGACATGTCTAGGAGGGCCACCAAAAGGCTTCAGGCAGCCCCATAAGCCCCTTGAAAATCTGTACAAAATTTTCAGTGCATGTCCACATCTTTATTTTTGTGTGTATAACATCCAGGTTCCCCACTGGATTTTCAAAGGCATTTAATACCACTCAAATCTTTCCCTGAAAGTATAGTGATGCCTGTTGGGTTCTGATAAAATTTCTTTTGTTTCATTAAGGATATTTTATTCCTAACCAGCAAAAGCTTTTTATACTAAATATGGTATTACATTATGAAATACTTATTGGGACGCTTTTGAGGTGCTAATCTCTTGCTTTGCCTGATAATCTAATGCCCAGCAGTAATGAATCTTGCAAGAATGATCCATGTCTACAGTCCTTGCACAAGCCTTGTTTTGTTTCTTTTATTGTCCTGGTGGATTCTTCAGATTCTGTATGAACTCAAAAATATCTGAGACAGGGCTCAATCAATTTAGAAAAAGTTTATTTTGTCAAGGTTAAGAACAGACACTTGTGACACAGCCTCAGGAGGTCCTGATGATGAGTAAACTTAAAGGGGGAGGTGGAGGCTTCCAGGTCATAGGTAGGTTTCTTTGTTTTTGACAGAATCTCGCACTGTCATCCCAGGTGGAGGGCAGTGGTATGATCTTGGCTCACTGCAACCTCCATCTCCTGGGTTCAAGTGATTCTCCTGCCTCAGCCTCCCGAGTAGCTTGGATTACAGGTGCCCCTCCACCACGCCCAGCTAATGTTTTGTATTTTTAGTAAAGATGGGGTTTCACCATGTTGGCCAGGCTGTTCTCGAACTCCTGACCTTGTGATTCGCCTGCCTCAGCCTCCCAAAGTGCTGGGATTGCAGGTGTGAGCCACCATGCCCAGCCATAGGTAGTTCAAGAATTTTCTGACTGGTAATTGCTTGAAAGAGTTATTTTCATTGGAAAGGAATGTCTGGGTTACTATAAGAGGTTGTGGAGACCTAGGTTTTATCACACAGATGAAGCCTCCAAGTAGCAGCCTTCGGAGAGAATTGATAAATGTTTCTCATCAGACACTAAGGTCTATGTTGATGTTAACACTGGTCACCTTTTCCTGAATTCCAAAAGAGAGGCAGGTATAATGAGGCATGTCCCACCACCCCTCTTCCCATCATGACCTAAACTAGTTTTTCAGGTTAACTATGGAATGCCTTTGGCCAAGAGGAGGGGTCCGTCCGTTCAGATGGTTGGGAGAGCCTTAGAATTTAATTTTTGGTTTACATCTGCTACATTTGCTTTGCCATGATTTTGAGACTTGCACTTAAGTGAGATTTTTTTCTCTGGTATTTTTTTAATGTCTTGAGTTAATTTTAGTACTTGACATTTATTTTATTTTTTTTAAGAGTCGAGGTCTGCCTATGTTGCCCAGGCTGGTCTCAAACTCCTAGGCTCAAGGGATGCTCCTGCCTCTCCCTCCCAAAGTGCTGGGATTACAGGCCATGACCCCTGGCCTGACATTTCTTTTAAAAATCATGTATTGCTTTAAGATGTTTAAGCATATTAGCTTAGCATTCTATACTGTATTTGTCCCACTTTTAAAATTTTCCTTCTCATCCCTTTTGCACGATGCCTGCGGCATGTTTTCTACAGCATTAGCCCCCCTCATAGAGCCAAAACAGCTACCAGTGTTCCCTGGGAGTCAGGGATGGCCTGGGCTGGTTCAGGGGACTGTAGCTGGAGCCCCGGGCTGGCTGTATGATTCTGCCCAGTCGCGCTCCCTGTCCGGGCCCTCTGTTTTCTCCTTACAGTGGGGAGAGGTCTGAACGAGGCCCCAGCTCACGCACTCCATTATCTTGAGGCTGCTCCCACCCCCAGGCCTAAGAGAGACAGAGGCCCTTTGAGCTGGGGCTGGCAGGCGAGGCTGGAGTCCCAGGGCTACCAAAGCGTTGCGGAGGGAATGCTTTGAAGAGGCCCCGCCCTTCCTGGGGCTGCGGCTTAGCTCCGGCCTCCCTCACCCGGCAGGGATTCCCGTTCTAGGGGACCTGTGGTTCGTGCCAGCCAGTTGATGTGGGCGCTTTCTTCTGCCCCCACTCCCGGCTGTCCGCTTCCTCCCCAGACCCCTCCTGTGAGCTCTGGGAGCTACAGAATAAGGACACTCCTTGGCTCCAAGCCAGCCCTGGCTTGCTCTGGAGCCTGGATTTCCCCCTCCGACCCCATCACCGCGAGGGTCTGTGCATGGGAATCTGCTCCCGAGGCTCCCTCAGGCGCCGCGCCGCCGGGGATACGCCTTTCACCGCCCCAGCAATTGGAGCGCTGAGTCGAAGTCCTGATTCCACCAGAGGCGAGAGGCGGATGAAGCCCGAACGCTGAAATTCTTTCCTCTAGGTCTTTGGCAGCGGCTGGGGCCAAAGCCCGGGCAAGACCACGGCCTTCGGCACCCGGACTCAGGCTCCGTCCTCTCTACCAGCGTGCGGCTGCAATGACATGGCAGGTGGGCAAGCATAGCACGCCCCAACAGTCATGCTTTATTTAGTATATACTAAAAATACGGCTGGCCTGTGAAACCCACAGGTGCAATTGCTTAAAATGAGGCTAACGTGGACATGTGAATGGTTAATAATGAGTTGATTAAAATATTCAGAAATCGTCTACTGGGGACGGGCAAACTGCAAAATGGTAGCATGGGAGCAACTGATCTTCGAGAAAGTCCAGGCTCCGGCAAGCCGTGGGTTTGAATTTACACATGTGCACATAATGGGTATGAATAAACCTTTCTTCAAAAAAACCAGACCAAGTCAAGTCAGTTATTTGCGGTGGGCAGGTGCCAAGGCTGGCTGCTTCAGTCCCCACGCTAGTCGCCCCCGACCCTGCTTCCACAGCCCAGCCTGGGACGTGCAAAAGGAGCCACGCCCAACGCCCTGCACTAGCGGCCTCCGGACACTAACTGCGTCCTCTGCGCCTGCTGCAGCTTGTCCCTTAGTCCTCCCTGGACCGAGGGCGTGAAGTTGGCTGTGCCATCAGCACGCGGCCCGCTCACTTCAGGGCTCACTGTCCTGGACACACAGTCAGAGTTGGACGCCTCCAGCAGCTCCACGCTTCACCCCAAGGCCTGCAAGCCTGACAGCTTCGGAGGTAGGGATATCTTGACATAATCTGAAAACAAACTATTTAAAACTTTTTTCCTCAAAAAAGTTAAATTTTTTTTTCTGCTTGCAGAATCTATAAATTCAGTTCAATATCAATGAAAATCGCAACAAGATGTTGACACTTGAGAAGCTGATTTGAAAGTTCATCTGAAAGAGAAAATACATAGGAATCCTGAAGATGATTTCGAAAAGCTCCAAAAAGACTTCAGTAATTCACACAGAAAATCCAGAAACAGATTCATGTTTATGTGGAAATTTAGTATTTGATAGAAGAGGTCTTTCAAAGCTGAGCTGGAAAAATGGAAGGTCAACAGAGCCTTTGGGGAAAACTCACTATCCATTTTGAAACCAACGTTAGAATCTTCTTACCATTTGCAAGAATAAACTCCAGGTGTATTAAAGAGCTAAACATTTTAAAAATCTATAAAAGTTTTAGAGCCAAATATGGAAGAATATTTTTAAAATCCCACGGTGAAGAAGGCTTTTACTATGCAGGAAACAAAACCTGGAAGCTGTAAAGGAAATGACTGACAGATTTGAATATTGCAAAAACTAAATGAATGGCTCCTTAAACAAATTACAGGACAAATTCCAGGCAGGGAGAAAATAGTTTACAATAGAAGTAATGTGCCAATGGTTAATATCTGTGTTGCATAAACATGTCTTTCCAATCAATAAGAAAAGAATAGGAAATGGGTAAGGATTTAACAGGCAATTCACAGAAGACAAAGTAACCAGCCCCTAAATGGGAAAATATCCTCAATCTCACTAGTAGTAAAGGAAATTAATTTAAAAGATGATACATTTCTCACTTCTTCTCTCCTTATAGCCATATTCCACCTGTGACTGTGCAGTCTGTTTTTACTTATCATAAGCATAGGTTAATAAATACAGGGCTTACCATGTTAATATCTTCTTTCTATGGATGCATACACCTTATTTAATCATTCTCTTTGTGACTGAAACTGAATTTCTTTCTGTAAACCTGAAAATATCTGAGACAGGCCTCAATCAACTTAGAGGTTTACTTTGCCAAGATTAAGGACACATCTGGGGAGACAGGTCTGTGCCTTTCTCCAAAGATGATTTCGAGGGCTTCATTATTCAAAGGAGAAAAGCTGGCTGGAGGGGACAGAGGGAGGGTATGGTCACATTACTGAATCCCCATGTTGCAAAAGAAAAGGAGCATGTAGGTGAATGGTCAATTATGTGTTCTTTCCATGCTAGGTAACTCGGCTCTTCACACAAGATCAGGTGAACACAGAGTGGAGATCTTTAACCTTTTATCTGTCTCTATCTGCTTAGGAACAAAGGGAAAGGCAGCTTCTTGCATGACTCCACTTTCAGCTTTTTTTTTTTTGGCAGAGGGAATTGGAGTACCAAGTTTTTATTTTCCTTTCATATTTCTATTTTGCTTTTCTACGGTCTGCTGCTGTAAGCTTCCCTATAGCACATTCCCAGGCTAGACTCTCATAGTGGGGACTGCCAGATCACAGGGAAAGCACAGGGATGCTTGGAAGCAGACAGGCAAGCCCAGCTCCAGGGCTGCACCTGTTTACCCCACCCCAGCCCAGTACAGTCCCTGGAAAAGGGGGTCTGTCTGTCCCTGATTGGCCCACCAGCACCCTGTGGTTCTTTCAAAGTTATTTCTAACCTATGCTACTGTTTGCCCTATTAGGGTGCCCCTTTCCTTCCTTCCTTCCTTCCTTCCTTCCTTCCTTCCTTCCTTCCTTC